>NC_133463.1:25663106-25966136 GCF_048565385.1 Saimiri boliviensis
ATGTACAAGAAACTCTCTCATGCCCGAACTGCCCACAGATACAAGACAAAGTTTGGTTACCACAGAGAAGAGAGCAAAAACTGAGAAAGATCTACTTCTGAGACCCAGACTCAGAGTCTGCCAGAAAATGAAGCTGGACAAAAAAATTCAAGAACTATAACACCCATCACAATCCCAAGATTAAATAATAAACAATAGCAGTCCACTACAGCACAAAGGGAGAGAACTCCCATGCCACAACACAGCAAAGAAGAGACCTCTAAACCTGACGGCGGAGCAAAGAAGCTATGAAAAACCCCTCTCAAAACCTCACCCTACACAAAGCGCAGGTAACAGTATATCACTGCTGAAGGAATTCGTAGTTAATAGTGACTATGGCAACAACAAAACCCAAAATGAATTCTGTTACTAACTAAACTGATGCAACCTTCCATCCAAAAAATCTGATAGAGACATATGCTGATTTCTCAACAAATACTATTTGACTTAGACGCTACAATTTTTCTGTCACAGGTCCAACACTTGTTCAAAAATTATGAGATACCCAAAACTGCAAGAAGAAACAAACTACTGCCAAAACCAAGGAAGTCAACAAAACACGGCCTTGGGATGACCCTGGTGCCAGAACTTACAGAAAGGTATTTTACAACACCTATGAATCATAGGTTGAAAGACCTACTGGAAAAAGCAGACAACATACATGAACATATGGGGAATTTCAGCACAAAAATAGAAACTACAAATACAAAAGGAAATATTAAAGGAAAAATATTAGCGATCAAAACATTTATGTCTTTATTAATAGTGCATTAATTCAGACTGTACACAGCTGAAGAAATATCATTGAACTTGTAGACAAATCAATAGAAATTATTCAAACTGTTTAAAAAAGAAAAGAGAGTGGAGAAAAAAGAAACAGAAAATCCTAGAACTGTAAGACAATACCAATGATCTAATGAATGTATAAATAACTCCAAGGAGAAGAGGGAGAAAACAAGGAATAAAATATATTTTAAAAGTTAATAGCTAAGAACTTGTCAAAATAAATGAATGACATCAAATCACAGATCCAAAATGTTCAGAGAACCCTAATAAAAATAAGGAGGATCAGAAGGATGAGATTGAGAAGGATGAGGAAGGAAGAGAAACAGGAGGAAGAAGAGGAAGAGGAGAAGGATAAAGAAGAGAAGGAGGGCTGGGCATGGTGGCTCAAGACTGTAATCCCAGCACTTTTGGAGGCAGAGGTGGGCAGATCACAAGGTCAGGAGATTGAGACCATCCTAGCTAACATGGTAAAACCCCAACTCTACTGAAAATACAAAAAAATTAGCCAGGTGTGGTGGTATGTGCCAGTAGTCCCAGCTACTCAAAAGGCTGAGGCAGGACAACTGCTTGAACCCAGGAGGCGGAGGTTGCAGTGGGCCCAGATCACACCACTGTAATCTGCCTGGGTGACAGAGCAAGACTGTCTTAAAAAGGAAGAGAGAGAGAAGGAAAAGGAGAAGGGAGGGAGGAAAAGGGAGAGAAGAAGGAGGAGGAAGAGGGAGAAGGAAGGAGGAAGAGGAACAGGGAAGAAGAGAGAAGAACAGGAAAGGAGGAGGAGGAGATGGAAAAAAGAGAAGGAAGTAGGAAGAGAAGGAAGAGGGTAAGGAGGAGAAAAAGAAAAGGTGAAGGAAAAGAAGGAGAAAAAAATAGGAAGAAGGGTGGGGAAAGAGTGCAGGGGAGGAGAAGAAAGGAAGAAACAAGAAAAAAAATCAAACTTAGATACATCACAGCCAAACTGATGTGAAACAAAGAAAAAAAATATTTTGAAGGCTGAGAGAGGTGAAAAAATACATCAACAAGAAAAAGCAAGTAAGAATTACAATAGACTTTACACTGAAAATTATGCCTATCAGAAGACAATGGAGCAAGATCTTTAAAGTACTAAAAGAAACAAGACTTAACTCAGAAACCTATATCTAGAAAAAAATAACTTCCAAAAATGAAGGTAATTCATTGGAGGCTTAGAAAAGAAAAAGAGAAGGCCAGGCACAGTGGCTCATGTCTGTAATCCCAGCACTTTGGGAGGCCAAGGCAGGCGAATCACAAGGTCAGGAGTTCGAGACCAGCCTGGCCAACAGGATGAAACCCTGTCTCTACTAAAAATACAAAAAATTAGCTGGGCATAGTGGTGGGTGCCTGTAATCTCAGCTACTTGGGAGGTTGAGGTAGGAGAATTGCTTGAACTCGGGAGGCGGAGGTTACAGTGAGCCAAGATCGCGCCACTGTACTCCAGCCTGGGAGACAGAGTGAGACTCCGTCTCAAAAAGAAAAAAAAAGAAAGAAAAGTAAAATTTTCTGCTATATCAGTCACTGAGGAGCAGCAGCCATAGTTCTGCATTATCCCATAGCATGGGCCTCAACCAGGGCCCAGAGTGAACAAGAATGTGAGCAAGCTGAGGCAGGGCTGCCACCCTGGATACCTCATAAAAGTACACACAGTGTGTGTAAGACATCATCTGGGAGGTGTGTGGCTTCCCCCAGAGAAGTGGCATACTATGAAGCCGCTCAAAGTCTCCAAGGACAAGCGGGCCCTCAAGTTCTTTTAGAAAAGGATGAAAACACACATCTGCACCAAGAGGAAGAAAGTAGAGCTGAAGCGGTATCTTGACTGCCGTGAGGAAAGCAGCTGCCAAGAAGGTCTGAACCCCGACCCCACTTTGGGCATAATAAAACCTATAAAGAAAAAAAAAATGAAGGTGAAATAAAAACTCGTTTGGCAAGCAGAAGCTGAGAGAATGCACTGCCTACAAATCTGCTAAAATAAGTAATATTAAAGGAAGACCTTCAAGCAATAGAGGGGTATGATACCAGAAAGAAATTTGAATCTACACAAATAAATGAAGAATATTGAGAATAAAAAAAATGAGAGTAAATATAAAAGATATTTTCCCTGATTTGAATCACTTAAAAAGACAACTGACTATATAAAGCAAAATTAGTAACAACAAATTGTAGGGTTTAAAAAATATAGAAAAGTAAAATGTATAGCCACAACAGGAGGTCAGAGAAACTTAGAGAAATAACATATGTGACCACAGTAGACGTCAGAGGAAAAAAAGTAAACAGAGTAAGTGGGGAAAAAGAAAAAGGAAAAAAAAAAGGCAACTAACACAACGATGAGCCTCAATAATTTCAGTAAGTGCAAATGGTCTAATCACCCTAACTAAACGGCAAAGTTTGTCAAATTAAATTTTAAAAAGGAAGACCCAATTATATGCTTTCTAAAAGAAATCAATTTAAAGATAGGCTAAAAGTAAAACACAGGAAAAAAAAAAAAAAAAACATTCCATGCAAACACCAGTCAAAATGAAACCGGAGTAGCTGCATTAATATCAAACAAAGCAGATTTCAGAACAAGGAATAAAGAGAAATATGCAATAATAAGGTGGTCAAGTCGTCAAAAAGACACATCACCACTAACTGCATATGTATATAACAACAAAGCTTCAAAACGCATTAAAACAAAAAGTAATAAAACTGAAAGAGGTAGACAAATCCAAATTTATAGTTGGAGACTTTAACACTTGACTTTAACACTTGGGCTATGCCCAAGTAGACAGAAAATCGTAACAGATATAGAGCCTGAAAGAAGAAATCAAGAGGGAAATTAGAACATATTTTAAATCGAATGAAAGTAAAAATCCATATAGTGTGTATCCCAGATGTAAAAAAAAAAAAAGAGAAGAAAAACTCAACTTGTCAAAAATTCACAGCATTAAATGCTTATATTAGAAAAAAGAAAGCTCTCAGATGTATAGCCTAAGCTTCAAAATTACAAAAGAACAAAATTTAAAAACAAAAACAAGTGAAAGATAAAATGGATAAAAGAGCAGAAATCAAAAAAACTGAAAATAGAGAAGAATCAACACAATTAAAACCTAATTGTTTGAAAGGACTTAAAATTCTATAAAACCCCTAGCCAAATTGAACAGAAGAAAGAGAAAAGAAATAGATGATCAATATCAGAAATGAAAGTGAGTATCATTACAGATTCTGCCACTATTAGAAGAGTAAGGGAATGTTATCTACAGATTCATCCACTATTAAAAGAAAAAAGGAATGTTAGAAACAATTTTATACTAGTAAATTCTGCAACTTAGATAAAATCAATTCTTTTAAAGACTCAAACTACCAAAGTTCATTCAAACAGAAGCAGGTAACCTAAGTAATCCTATTTATTTTTAGAGTCTAAGTTTGTAGTTAAAAAACTCTTTCCAAAGAGAAAATTCTGTTAACTTCTACCAAATAATTAAGAAATATTGACCAGGTATGGTAGCTCACGCCTGTAATCCCAGCACCTTGGGAGACCAAGGTGGGCAGATCATTTGAGGTCAGGAGAGCAAGACCAGCCTGGCTAATACGGTGAAACTCTTATCTTTACTAAAAATACAAAAAACCAGCCAGGCATGGTGGTACACACCTGTAATCCCAGCTACTCGGGAGGCTGAGGTGGAAGAATCGCTTGAACCCAGGAGGTGGAGGTTGCAATGAGCCGAGATCACGCCACTGCACTCCAGCCTGGGTGACAGAGATAGACTCTTTCTCAAAAGAAAACAAACAAAAAAATTCTGTTTTGCTGGTTTTAAAAACTGCTTTTGTCACACTCATCAAAAGTTGTCTTATTGATAAATCAATATATTCAGTCCTTCTCTTATTTGATCTCTCTGCAGCATCTGACTACCTCCTAGTACTTAGTCATTCTCCATTCCTTTTTTGCAGGTAGTCTTTCCTCCTCTTTTTTCCTATACCTTTCATGCATCTTATCTGCTACTCAAATCTTACCTATTACATTTCTAAAATATGTCCGGAGTCTTTCCCTTCCTCCTCTCTACCTTCACTGCCACAGTTCAGACCCTCAATATCTCTTACCTCGACAACTCTGCTTGCCTCCCGACTGGCCTTCCTGCCTTTGGTTTTGCTGTGCTCAAATCCATGTTCCACAGTACTTAACAGAATTATCTTTTGAAGAATGCAAACCAGATCAATTTACATTCATGCTCAAATCTTAAATGATTGTTTCTTCAAACTTTCCACTTTGCATAGTAACCGTGACCTCAGCTTTTCTTGACTTTCCAGGTCCATCCTCAAGCTCTCTAGGTTCTGGGATACTATAGTTTTGTTACATGGTTAAAATTCCACACTCCTTCCTGCACTTAAAGATCAGCTCCTTGAGTGCAGAGACCAAGTTTCAGTTATCTTATTATCTTCAGTCATTTTAAGTGTATGGCATTTAGTGAGCGTGATGATTAATTTCATATGTCAACTTGTCTGGGTCACAGTGCCCAGATATTTGGTCAAACATTATTCTGGGAGTTTCTGCAAGAGTGTTTTGGGGTGAGATTTACATTTAAAGTGGTGAACTCTGAGTAAAGCAGATTACCCTCCACAAGGTGGGTAGTCCTCATCTAATGAGCTGAAAGGCCTGAACAGAACAAGATGCTGACCTCCCTGAGCAAGTGGGAATTCTCCAGTAGACTGTTTTTTGGAATTAAACACCCAACTTTTTCCTGAGTCTCTATCCTGTCGGCTTCCCTCATCAGATTTTACACTAGCCAAACCACCAGAATCGCATGGGCCAATTCCTTAATTATATTCACAGACACACAGATACACATACACACGCAAACAGACACATGTTGATGGTTGTTTTGGAGAACCCCCACTGGGTATGCAAAAAATGTTTTTCAAATTAATGAAATTAACTAATGCTGCTTTTTTGTTCTGTTTGCTTTCACTTAATTTACAAATAAAAATGTCTGTGAGATTTATTTTGACATGTTTTTATAGATCACTCGCCAGTTTTAAGTCAATATAAATGTGTTTAGTTAAAACAACATATATACAATATAAAGACTACAGAAACTGGAACACATGTTAGGTTTCATGTTACAAATACTTTTAAAAGAAAAAGTGTTGACTAGCCAGGTTACAAAAACAGAACCACACAGACAAAGGTATATTAAAATCATTCAAAAGAATCGCCTAGAAAACAAAAAAGTACATCTAAGTGTTTTTACATAGATAATTTTGTTTCTAACTCTAAACTTCTAAAATGTATTCTGGTACAAACTAAAAATATCTCTGAAACAGAATTCTTACATGAGAAAATGGCCTGGTCTAAAGCATACTACTTTTGATAAAAGTAATTAGTAAGCCTGTTTTGTGAATGTTCACATAAATAAAGTGTTTGATAGAAATAATGTTTACACATCCACAAATAACAAAATGATACTTGATATAAAATGAAAATAAGCCAGTTTCTACCAAGTTATCTGCCAAGTTCTGAATTCAGGGTTCTCTGCTTCCCTTGTAACAGATGTAGGTGTTAATGATGTCATTAACTGCCGCAGAAAAAACAGGGGACCACGAACACAGGTCTTGGCAAAAAATAAACACCCCATGAGTCCACCTTTAAATTTAAAGTAAATAGAAAAATTAGTTTATAGAGTGTCTGTCCAATATACTTCCTGCCCTGAAGGGATGTCAAAATTTTTATTTCCAGTGTTTTCAGCTGTATTCCTAAAAAAAAGGCTAACAACCTGTGTTCTTAAAAGGCACAAATTAAGACTATGTCTATATGGCAAAAACAATAAGTCAACAAGTTAAAAATGTTAAACTGGTATTATATAAAATATGTACAGTCATAAAACAAACTTTCTGTATTTTCTAATCATAAGATTATAAATACTCATTAACATCTCATCTTACTCTGTAAATAGATGTTATTTTGTGCTTGGATCATCTACCTTTTATTGCCTTAGAAAAGTTAACACTGGTATCTACTTTAATACCAATTAAGATCAAAATTTATTAATCACTTTGATATTATGACAGATAAAATACACACATGTAAACTTAACTCTTACCTTGTCAAGTTGATCCTGAAGATTAGTGGATGCTTTATAACCAAGTTGTAACAGCATTGCTTCTGCAGCATTTTTTTTGGCTATCTTTTTATTAGGTCCTGTTCCTGTAGCAACTTCATTGCCTACCTTCACCTGACAAGATTGAAGAAATAAATTAATGGTAACTGTTTTGGTAAACAGGAACTTCTTACATCATAAAGCAATTCTACTCTCCAGCATTTGAAAATATAAAGCTCAGTCTAAAAAATGACAACTAAGATAACATTTATATAATGTTATATATGTACATAGAGAAAAATATGAAAAAATTGTCCTTAAAATATCAATGGAGGATTTATCTCAGGATGGTAGAATTTTATAGAATTTTAATTTCCATTTACATTTATGTTATTTGATTTTTTAAACACTGAATTTATATTCATATAAGGAGAAAAATAAAATTTACATTTTAACAGAGTTCATGTTGATTATGACTCCATTTTAGCATTCTTACATTTCAATTAATAAACTGAAAGGCTGAAATTCATATTGGTGCTATTTAAAATACTGTTCACATGGCAACATTATGTAAACATTCACGTTTACAAAGATTTATATTAAATAGTTCCTGAAGAGAATCAATAGACAAGTGTTGTTTTAACAACAAAAAGAAAAAGATTTGTGACAAAGTTGGGTTTACTGCAGGAATGAAAGTTTGGCTTAATATTTGAAATTCATAATGAAAACTATTTGCAAATTAGGAAAAGAAGAAAACTTTCTTAATATGATAAAGGGCATTTTACGAAAAATCTACAGCAAACCTCAGGAAACATTATACTTAATGTTGAAAGAAACTGAAATTAGAAACAAGACAAGGATGTTCCCTATTATTACTACGGTTTAACAGTTTACAAAAATCCTAGACAGAGAAATAAGGCAAGAAAAAGTTAAAAAAGAATCAGAAGGGAAAAACTCATTATTTATTGATATGATTTCATACATAAGGAATCTAAGGAACTCCACAGATGAATTGTAAGGATTAGACTGTAACAAGCTCTCTTAGTGTGAAAAAGAGAACTGCATTTCTACATTCTATCAACATTCAAGTAGAAAACGAAAACTATTAAAGGATACCATATACCTTAAATGAAAATCAAATACCTAGGATGTGCAAATCTTCTACATAGGAAACAAAGCCTGGTTGAGCAACTTTAAGAAAAACCTAATAAATTGAGCAGTATGCCATGTTCACGGATTGAAGACAATACTAATGTAATGATATCAGTTTTCTTCAAATTGACCTAAACTCAATTAATTAAACTCAATGAAAACTCAATCAAAATTCTATACATCTTTTTACAAGACTTGAACAAGATGATTCCAAAATTTACATTGAAACGTGAAGTGCTAAGACTAGCCAAGATCCTTTTGAGGAAGAACAAGGTGGGGGGCACTTATTTGTCTGGTATCTATACTTATTATAAAGTTAATATAAAGAAAAGTTTAAATTTGACTGCATTAAAAATTACTTTTGTTCTTCTAAAAGTACCATTTAAAAAGGAAAGTCACAATACAAGGGAAGGTATTTAAAATTCCGTAACACAGCAAAGGACTTGCATCCAGAATATATTTGAGGTTCCCATATATTAGCTTTTTAAAAAGCAACCAAAAAAATGAGCAATAAAAGTGAATGGGCAATCCATTATCTGAAAAGTTGAATTGTTTTACCAGATGTCATTTTGTTTAAAAAAAATTAGAAAGTTTCAATAATAGCTTCATGCCACTTTACCAAACTTCACAATGACAACAAAATTCAGATTTCAGCTATATAGAGTGATACACTTAGCCATACTTTTCTGTCTCTTGTGTAAAATCCTAACATTCGCTGTTTCATCTGTCCCAGAACACACAGATTCTCATTTGGTATCCACACTTGGGTACTGTTTATCATTTAATCTTACATACTTAGAGTTTTGTTTGTGTTATTATTTCCATTACTACTTTTAAGCTTATATACAACAAAATGGTAACAAAACACACACTTAAACTATGTGCAAATGATATGAAAAAGGAACTGCACTCTCTTTTAACAGTTTCAGTAAAGACAAACTAAATGACAGTTCACATAGCACATGAAACACTGAAAATTTAGTCATTACAGAATTTCCGTTACAGCTATCACAAGTTGTTCATACCTGTGAAATATTTTTGAAATATTTAATTGCCTTTTCTTCTAAAACTGGAAATTACCACATTGTGACAAATCAGAATTAGTCTTTGAACCTCACTTTGAGAAGGACAAATCTAGTACAGTCAGGCAAGGTCCTTAGAGGTAGGTGAATACACACCTATCAGTGTCTGCCTCAACATGGAAGGCCCTATGGATAATCTACTCAAATCTCTGACTACAGCTACCTCTGCTACCTGTTATTTTTTCCAATGCTTGGTTCATTTCCTCAGCTTCATCAGTCTCTATGTTGTTGCTGGAATCCTTGTTAGTGAAAAAATTAGGTCAGTTATGTCTGAAGCTTCCTCTACTGCTCTAAGGGTCAAAAGGCATGCCAAAGTAAATAGAAGCCAAAGATCTCTAAGCAATAAATAACTGTAAAACCGTTTTAAATCTGTTTGTACATGCTTTCATATTTTACTCACTCTCTATTTTTCTGCTACTTCATCCCTAAATCTTAACTTATCTAGCAAGGCCTGATGCCCTCCGGCTCCAGACTCCTGCTCTTGGACTTATCAGCTGTAATGCTGTTCCCATCCCTGTAATCACCTTGTCTCTGTCTGCTAGATTTCCATCTGGCTTATTCTGATACCTTCAAGACTTACTTTTTCTAAAACAAGTGCTTTCCAGATTAATGCTCCTATTTACCCAGCCCTTGCCTCATGCGAATTTTAATAATCGCATGGTTCAGTAGTTTGTAAGCAGTTATCCCAGAGTAATTTGTTAATATAAATAGACCACATTGCCAAAGGACTTTCATTCCCTGCTAATAAACACAATGGTCACTCAAAACGTCACTTTATTATAAAAGTTAAGTATATAAATTTCACAAGTCTTCTTCCTTGAAAGGTCACAAATTTTGTAACTATGTTAAATAAGGTCTCTACATTTAAATGTTAATTTCTATCTATAAAGAAGCTGAATTATTTTACTATGTGGTAAATTTAAGACTGCCAAATGTTTATCTTTAAATAGCTCATTTACATGAATCAAATCCTCAAAAACCTAAGACATGAAAAAGTTCTGAAATAGGATTTACCAAAAATTTAATTTTTTTTTATATCTTAACAACCTGGAGATCTTAATCACAGGCTGAAAAGTATCATATAACACAGTGTGTTGATACGCAATTTGGTTTAGTTATCATTATTTTCTGCTTGAAAGATTACAAATACTCCTCACCAAAAAAATAAAAATCTTTAAGGAATCTGCTTTGGAATAAAATAATCAAATAACGTCATGAGAGATTTTCTTTTGTTTATCTAGCAATCAACACAAGTAACTGCATCCATTTTATAATATACAGACTTTTTCTTTCGTAACAGATAAAAATGAACATCTCATCTCTAGATATTTTGCTTCCACATTCAATTATAGCAAATGATAACATTGCCTAAGTAGTTTATACAAAAGCCTTTACTTTGATAAAATTGCTGCAATACTGTAATGAACCCACTGGGGCTTCCAGAAGGAGAAAAAACAATATGAATTCAGAGCAAAAACATTTAAAAGCACAGCCAAATGTCCCCATTTGACTAGAATGTTTATGCATACCCATAAAATGGAAGCTGGCCTAAGATATGCTAAATTCCTCTTTCAAAAGGGGTACTCAATATACTCTGTAGAAAAGGATTTGTTTAATAAAGCCGAAGCTAGTTTATATTCCCAATATATGTCTAAAATTTAGGTGATTTTTTTCCTTCAAACTTTGGCATTCAAAGTATATGTTCCAGAATTCTTCAAAGCTAAGAATGTTAAGGAGAAAAATAGTGAACTTATTTTACCAGCAAAAATAACAAAACAATCACGTGCTGGATCCTAATAACATCTTGACAATAATGTGTTTACTAACCAGAGAATTCCCCTCATTTTGGGTATCTGGGTTCCCAGGAGTAGCTTATCTATGACTACATTATAAGTTTACATCTTCAAAAAAGCCATACAGACAGGAAGGCAGGCAGAAAACATCTATCAAATGTTTATTAAGATCCTACTATTTACAAACTACTGTATTAAGTACCGTAAGATAAAGAAACACTGAAATTATAAATTGGGAGAGAAGGCATAACTTTGCTATACATTGAAAGTTAATCAACATGGGATACTATATTTGAGTGCCAAAATGTCTACCACACGATCAGCACTTAATATCTGTTGATTTTATCTAAATTACACAAAATGTAAGATCCTTGGATTTGACTAACAAGTTTCTTTGACTAACCAATTATTTAAAAAACAGTTTGAGACTATCATGGTGGCTCACACCTGTAATCCTAACACTTTGAGAGGATGAAGCAGGAGCATCACTTGAAGCCAGGAGTTCAAGACTAGCCTGGGTTACATAGTAAGACCCTGTCTCTATAAACAGCAACAATAAAACAAAATTTAATTAGCTGGTCATGCTGGTATATGCCTTGTAGTCCTAAGCTATTCAGGAGGCTAAAAAGGGAGGATTTCTTGAGCCCAGGAAATCAAGGTTGCAGTGAGCCATGATCATGCCACTATACTCCAGCCTGGCTGAAAAGACCCTGTTGCCCCACCAAAAAATAAAATAAAACAAAAAATTAAAAAACAGTTTGGGGAAAATAATAATTTAATTATAGACTGGGTATTAGATGATTCTAATAAATCAAGTCTAATTTAAAAAAAGCTTTTATATATCTTAGAAATATACACTGAATATGTAAGGCTGAAAGGGCTTGTGGTTAGAAATTATCTTCAAAATACTTCAGGAAAAGAAGAAAGAAAGGAAGAGAGAGGGAGGAGAGAAAAATTAATAGCTGAATCAAGTTTGGCAAAAATCCTAATAACTGTTGGTTTGGGTGACAGGTATATTAATGGTCCATTACTATTCTCTCCCCACCTACAGATATGTTTGAAATTATAATAAAAAAGTAAAAGAAAAATTTCTTAAGACTAGGGTTTGAGCAGGCAAGTGAGGATGAATAGGTAGGAGTTGACAAGGAGAGGATTTTAGGCATTCTACCTCATTCCCAGCCCATCTGTCAATACACTAGCAGCCGTTCCTCAATTTTCTTGGCCACACAACGCAGCAGTCAGATCTCAGCAACTCTGAATGCCTCAGCCTCCACTATGGATAGCTAACCAGCTTGCTCTCTTTTTCTAACTTTCCTGACAGCCCACAAGCTCAGGCTTTTGGCCCTGATCCATCTACTACATCCATCCTTCTAAATTTTGTTTCTAATTCCATGTGTCTCCAATTCCCAGTAGTTAATAGACTCCGGCTACAAATGTAATACAAAAAGGTAAGAGATAGGCATTATATGATAAACTCCATGGTAAATAACCTGTGTGAACTCGGAGTCCCTTGGAAAACTCACGTTATCTATTTATTGTGACATGTCCTTGGCACCTGAATGTTTCCACCAAGTCCGTAGGTGAGCCTGGACAAAATGAATACGTTAACTGGAAACACAGTTTTACTTTCTGCTATTAAGTCCTAGTTTGCCCATATATCATTTCCATCCTGGGGATTTCTAAATCTTTTCAATAGTTTTAAAAGGTTAGAAATACCTGCATCACAAATTCTCGACGTCGAGGCATTCCTCTTTCAGAAAGCAAAACATAATCTGGCTCCTTTTCCTTTTTGGCCTGTTGAATTTGTGCCAGGCGGCTAATAGGGTTCATCCCTTGGCCATATTCTGGTCCAGCCTAAAAATTAATTTAAGACAATGTTTTAAAATATGCTTGTGAAACTTGTTATTGAATCCTTAAAGAAACGGTGTTCCTCCCCTCCAACACCATACCCAAAACTGTGACTAGAAAAGATAAATGAGTCATTTATGAATATTTATAAAGGAAAAATCATAAAATAGACCTGTAACCAAGGCTTTATGGGATTTGGGGCTCAGAGGTATTAATGGCAAGCTGGGTCAACTATGCTTTTAAAATTGGGCAAACGCTTCAGTATACCAGAGGTGCTTCATAATTTCTGTTCATCAAGAAACAACAAAAAGAACATAAGGGGCCGGGCACGGTGGCTCACCCCTGTAATCCCAGCACTTTGGGAGGCCAAGGAGGGTGGATCATGAGGTCAGGAGATCAAGACCATCCTGGCCAACAGGGTGAAACCCCATCTCTACTAAAATATAAAAAGTTAGGTGGTGCACGCCTATAGTCTCAGCTACTCGGGAGGCTGAGGCAGGGGAATCGCTTGAACCTGGGAAGCAGAGGTTGCAGTGAGCAGAGATTGTGCCACTGCACTCCAGTCTGGTGACAGAGAAAGACTCCGTTACCCGCCCCTCCCCCCCACAAAAAAAGACCAACCATGAACTGGGAGGAGATATTTGCAACACTTCATTTTTATTTTATCTTATTATTTGAGACAGAATTTCACCATTTTATTATATTTATGTATTTTTATTTTTATTATTATTCTTTTTTGAGACTGAGTTTTGCTCTGTCACCCAGGCTGGAGTGCAGCAGTGCAATTTCAGCTCACCACAACGTCTGCTTCCCAGGTTCAAGCAGTTCTCGCGTCTCAGCCTTCCAAGTAGAGGGGAATACAGGTGCGCACCAACATGCCTGGCTAATTTTTATATTTTTAGTAGAGACGGGGTTTCATCATGTTACCCGGCTGGTCTTAAATTCCTGACCTCACGTGATCTGTCTGCCTTGGCCTCCCAAAGTGCTGGGATTACAGGCATAAGCCACAGCACCCACTGAAACACATATAATTTTAAAAAGATATATCTAGTATCCAAAATACATTTTTTAAAACTCCTAAAAAGCATTAAGAAAAACGGAATATAAAAGGGAAATGGCAAAAGAGATAAACATATGCTTCACATAAGGAAAAATCAGCATATGAAATAATTAACCTCTACAACACAGAAAATACATATTAAAAACCTTAGTGAGTTACTATTTCACATCCAACAATTTAGCAAAATTTAAGAAGTCTAACAGCCCCAACTGGGAGTTACAGAAACTTTTATAGAATACTGGGAGTACTACAAATGGAAAAACAAGCTGGCAACGTCCAGTAAATCCTGAGGTGGTACATCCAACCCCTAGTAGCCTATTCCTAGGCACATATATTCCTTAGAAAACTGTAACTCATGTGCGCAAGCTCATATGTATAGGAATATCCACAGATGCATTATTTGAAATAGAAAAAAGACCCAGAATATGCATCAATAAAAGAACAGATAAATTACAGCATGTTCATACAATGGAATGGTATATAGCAGTGAAAATGAATTAATTATTGCTACATGCATCAAGATGAATTTCAGAAAGATAATGGTAAGTAAAACAGGCAAGCACACAATAATATATACAGTATGATACATTTTACGTAAAGTCTGCTAAAACTACAAAATACTGCTGAAATTAAGATCTAAACAGTCAATACATCATGTTCATGGATCACAAGACTCAACAATAAGATGTCAGTTGTCCTCAAAATCCCAGTAGGCTTTTTTCTTTTTTTTGTTCTGAGACAGAGTCTCACTGTATTGCCCAGGCTAGAGTACAGTGGCACGATCTCAGTCACAGCAACCTCCACTTCCCGGGTTCAAGCAATTCTGCTTCCTCAGCCCCCCAAGTAGCTGAGACTACAGGCACATGCCACCATACCTGGTTAATCTTTGTATTTTTAGTAGACAGGGTTTCACCATGTTGGCCAGGCTGGTCTCAAACACGTGACCTCATGTGATCCTCCCACCTCGGCCTCCCAAAGTGCTCAGATTACAGGCATGAGCCACCATGCCTGCCCCCTAGTAGGCTTTTTAAAATTTAATGTATAAGCTGATACTAAAATTCATATGAAAATGCAAAGGACAAAGACCCAGAACTCTGGGGTGGGGAAAAGACTCAAACTACCTAATTTCAAGATTATAAAACTATAGCATTCAAGACAGTATGTGTAGTATTGGTATAAAGATAGAAAAAGGGACCAATGAAACAGAATAGTGAGTGCCCAGATACAGATACAGACACACACACACACAAACACAAACACACACACATGGTCACATGATTTTCAACAAAGGTACAAAAGGAATTCAGTGGGGTAGTCTTTTCAGCCAATAATGTTAGGACAATTGGCTATTCATATGTAAAAAGAAAAAGGAAAAAAATATCTTCAAGCCAAATCTCGTATCGTTTATAAAAATAATTAACTCAAAATGTCTCATAGACATAAATGTAATGTCTAAAACCATAAGACCTCCAGAAGAAATATTTTTGTGACTTGGTTAGGTAACAATTTCTTAGATAAAACACCAACATCACCTTCCATGTAAAAAACTAGTAATAAAACAAAACAATAATACAAATAATAAAAAATAAATTAAATCTTCAAAATTAATAACTTCTGTTCTTTGAAAAAGACACAGGATTGAAGAAAATATTTGCAAACTACATGTGATAAAGCACCCGTATCCAGAGTGTACAAGGACCTCTAAAAATTCAATAAATTTATCATTATTTGAAACAAGCAGTTAATATTTTTTAAGCTGGCAAAAGATTTAAATGAACACTTCATGGCCAGGTGCAGTGGCTCACACCTGTAATCCCAGCACTTTGGGAGGCCAAGGCAGGCAGATCACTACGTCAGGAGATCGAGACCATCCTGGCTAACATGGTGAAACCCAATCTCTACTAAAAATACAAAAAAAAGTAGCCAGGCATGGTAGCGGGTGCCTGTAGTTGCAATTACTAGGGAGGCTGAGGCAGAAGAATTGCTTGGACCCAGGAGGCGGAGGTTGCGGTAAGCCGAGATCACGCCACTGCATTCCAGCCTCGGCGACAGAGTGAGACTTGTCTCAAAATAAACAAATAAATAGATCCAAGATGGCCAAATAGGAACAGCTCTGGAGGGCAGTTCCCAGCGAAAACGCAGAGGGTGAGTGGGACATGGATGAATCTGGAAACCATAATTCTCAGCAAACTGACATAAGAACAGAAAAACACACGTTTTCACTCATAGGCAGGTGTTGAACAATGAGAACACATGGACATAGGGAGGGGAGCTTCATACACTGGGGTCTGTCAGAGGGAACCAGGGGAGGGATGGTGGAGGGTGGGAAGTTGGGAAGGGATAACATGGGGAGAAATGCCAGATATAGGTGATGGGGATGGAAGCAGCAAACCACATTGCCATGTATGTACCTATGCAACAATCCTGCATGTTCTTTACATGTACCCCAGAACCTAAAAGGCAGTAATATATATAATAATAATAAATAAATAAATAAATAATAAACACTTAATTTGGCCTCATGTGACACTAAACACATAAAAAATTCTCAATATCATCAGCCACAGAGGAAATGTAAATTAAAACCAAAATGAGATATCAATACCCATGTAGGTGAATATCTGAAATTGTAAAAACTGACTATGCTAAGTGTTAGCAAGAATGTGAAACAATGAAGTTCTCACACTCTGCTGATGAGAATGTAAAGGAGCACAGATGCTACAACTTAAAAAAACTAAAGTTGACTATATACCTACTAAACGACCAAGCCATACCACTATCTCTACTATTGGTAGAGACAAGAATAATCACTACATTACACATTATACATTACACTAAACTTTTTTTTGAGACAAAGTCTCACTCTGTTGCCCAGGCTGGAGTACTGTGGTGCAGTCTCAGCTCACTGCAACCTCCACCTCCCAGGTTCAAGAAATTCTCCTGCCTCAGCCTCCTGAGTAGCTGGGATTATAGGCACCTGCCACCATGCCCAGCTAATTTTCTGTATTTTCAGTAGAGATGGGGTGTTTCACCAGGTTGGCCAGGCTAGTCTTGAACTCCTGACCTCATGATCTGCCTATCTTGGCCTCCCAAAGCACTGGGATTACAAGCGTGAGCCACCTCACCTTGCCTGCACTAAACTTATGTGAGAGTCACTGTGCAGTCTTAGCTTCTCCAGATGATTGCTGCCATTTCGTCTTGACAATGTCTAGTTTGGTGCTGCAGGTACGGCCTCCAGGCAGATCCCTCATGGTCTTTCAAACTACGTTTTGGATTTTGGACTTTATCCAAAGAGCAAGAAAATTACAAAAAGATTGGCTGGGCACGGTGGCTTAAGCCTGTAATCCCAGCACTTTGGGAGGCCAAGGTGGGTGAATCACGAGGTCAAGAGATCGAGACCATCCTGGTCAACATGGTGAAACCCCGTCTCTACTAAAAATACAAAAAATCAGCTGGGCGTGGTGGCACGTGCCTGTAATCCCAGCTATTTGGGAGGCTGAGGAGGAGAATTGCTTGAGCCCAGGAGGCGGAGGTTGCGGTGAGGCAAGATTGCGCCATTACATTCCAGCCTGGGTAACAAGAGCAAAAACTCCAACTCCAAAAAAAAAAAAAAAAAAAAATTACAGAAAGATTTTAAGCAGAGGCATGATATGATGAGACAGTGTCTCTAAAAAATCATACTTTTAAAAATATCATTTGGTGTCAAAAGTACTCGTAGCCAGTTAAAACCTTACTGTAGTAGTTTAGGTAAGAGATGACTGTGAGTTGGACCAAAGAGAGGCAGAAGAGACGGAAAAAAAGGAACCAACTTAAAAAAATATTAGGTGAGAACACCCTGCACAGTGGCTCATGCCTGTAATCCCAGCACTTTGGGAGGCTGAGGCAGGTGGATCACGAGGTCAGGAGTTCGAGACCAGCCTGATCAACATGGTGAAACCCTGTCTCTACTAAAAATACAAAAATTAGCCAGGTGTGGTGGTGTACGCCTGTAATCCCAGTTACTCAGGAGGCTGAGGCAGGAGAATCACTTGAACCTGGGAGGCAGAGGTTGCAGATTGCAGTGATCCAAGATCATGCCACTGCATTCCAGTGTGGACAACACAGCGAGACTCGAGACTCCGCCTCAAAAAAAAAAAAAAAAGACCAGAAATATTAGGTGACAGAATCAATAGGCCTAATGACTGATGAGACATAAGAATTAAAGTTAAAGGCTGGGCATGGTGGCTCACACCTGTAATCCTAGCACTTTGGGAGGCCAAAGCAGATGGATCAACTAAGGTCAGGAGTTCGAGACCAGCCTGGCCAACATGATGAAATCCTGTCTCTACTAAAAATACAAAATCAGCCAGGCATGGTGGTGGGTGCCTGTAATCCCAGTTACTTGGGAAGCTGAGGCATGAGAATTGCTTGAACCCAGGAGGCAGAAGCTGCCGTGAGCCAAGATTGTGCCATTGCACTCCAGCCTGGGCAACAAGCAAAACTCTGTCTCCAAGAAAAAAAAAAAAAAAGAAGAAGTTAAAAATGATCTCTAGCAGTTACTGCAGCTAGATGTTAGTGCCAGTTGCTGAGATAAAGAATGCTGCAGGAGAAAGAGGTTTAGAAGGAAACATGATGAATTTGGGCCGAAATCTGAGGCACCTGTGAAACAGTAAGTGGAGATGTCTAATAGGCAGCATAGAGCATAGGGTATTTGGGAATCACCTATATGAAGATGGAATTGAACACCTAGAAGTAGAAGAACAGCTTAGGGAAGGAGTAAGAGGAAAAAGACTGAGAACTTCACAGTTGCAATGGTTAAATGAAGGGAAAAGAAAGAGCAAAAGGAAACTTTTAGCTTTTGAAAAAATGCTGGTTTCAATTTCTACTTATATCCTGAAAAATAAAAATTAAATAAATTATAAGGGGAATGAAGAAGGACTGATGAGAAAAGACAAACCCACTTAATAATTTATAAGTCTAAGATTGAGATCCCAATGAAAAGGTAAAGAGAAGCTCTGAGTCCAGCGCTAGAAGTAGTATGCCCAGTTCATGAAGATGTTAAATAGGAATGTGTTTCCAGTGGTATACTGTCTTTATTTCTGTTTAATTTGACTCTAAGAATGTCTTTGAGTTCCAAGGAAATTATTGTTGATATAGATTCCACGGACAAAGAATCAGATACACAAATCCATTTAGATAACACATCAAGAATGGCTTGGGGCTGGGCGCAGTGGCTCTCACCTGTAATCCCAGCATGAGTTAGGCAGATCACTTGAGCCGAGGAGTTTGAGACTGCCTGCAAAACATGGCAAAACCCTGTCTCTACAGAAAATACAAAAAATTAGCTGGGCATGGTGGTATTGTGCCTGTAGTTCGAGTTGGGAGGGTCACCTAAGACCAGAAAATCAAGACTGTAGTGAGCCACTGCACTGTACCACTGCACTCTAGCCTGGGCAACAGGAGTGAGACCCTGTCTCAAAAACAAACAAACAAACAAACAAACAAACAATTTTGGGAGGCCAAGGCAGGCAGATCATTTGAGGTCAGAAGTTCAAGACCAGCCTGGGCAACACAGTAAAATCCCATCTCTACCAAAAAATACTAAAATTAGCTGGGTGTGGTGGCACACGACTAGTCCCAGCTACTCTGGAGATGACATGGGGGTATCGTTTGAACACAGGATGCAGAGGTTGTAATCAGCGGAGATCATGATGCCACTGTACTCTAGCCTGAGACACAGAGTGAGACCCTGTCTCAAAAAAAAAAAAAAAAAAGTGGGGAGTGGGGGGACTTGGTTTCTTGCTCTGACTGAAATGAACTACCAGCACCCTTGACAATTAAGTTATTCCTTGGACAGCAAATCTTACATCATTCTATATACCAATAAGGACAGTCTTGTAAAAACTGTGTCCAGAACATTTGATCTCCAAGACTGGAAAGCCCTGTCTGAAGTCTCATCTTATAGAGGGGAATTACACTTAAAAACAGAATGTAAACACAAAAACATTATCAGGGCAGTTGTACATGTTAAAAGGATAACCCTATACAGTGAATCTTAAAATCCAAAAGTCCTCAATTAACCAGTGTCAAATGGGCACTGGAGTCAGACATAACAACTGGATCTGAAAGCTGACTCTGCTACAGGATCTTGGATGGTTTCCTTAAATATAAAGGGCTTCATCTGTAAGGCAGAAATGAATGCTACATTACAGAATGATTAAGACAATCTACTGAGACAATGTGATTGTTTTATTTACTTTAAATAAAACCAAGGCAAACCATCATAGATATTTTTCTCTGCTTCCACTGAGTATAAGGAACTATACACCCTTGATGTATAAGCCATACAAGGAAGTGAGGACAATGCTGAAAAGCAGGATACTATTCCAAGCCGATCCATTTACTGGCACATTATAAGGTATGAACATACTTACAATTATCTAGATCCCAACTCATTATACACATGTTGTTCTCTCAAAATAATCTAACATTTCAGCGGGTATCTACAGGATTTAACAAAAGACAGACATGGCAAAAGTAACTCCAAATGTGGTGTATGTGAGGAAAAATACAGAAGGCTAACCTAGTCTGGGAGTAGGAGAGGACCAGAGGAGTCCCTAAAAAGGTCAAATTTATGCTGTGATCTGAAGGATGCATAGGACGGAAATTCTGGTATAATATTGCTTATATACTGGAAGCAGTAGCAAATAATTGAGAATTCAAAATGTTTCTCCTATCTCCCGCCTCTAGGGAATAACATTTAAATTATCATCTTGCTTTTAATAGCTATAGTTAAAACAAGAGTTAGATTTATATGCTACTATAGAAATGTACAGATCTTTTCTAGCCTAATAGTTGTTGTTGTTATTATTATTATTTTCAGACAGAATCTCACTCTGCCTCCCAGGCTGGAGTGCAGTGGCAGTGATCTTGGCTCACTTCAGCCTCTGCTTCCTACGTTCAAGTGATTCTCATGCCTCAGCCTCCTGAGCTGTAGCTAGGATTATAGGTACACGGCACCACAGCCACCTAATTTTTGTACTTTCAGGAAAGATGAAGTTTTGCCATGTTGGCCACACTGGTCTCAAACTTCAGGCCTCAAATGATACACCCGCCTAAGCCTTCCAAATTGCTGGGATTACAGGTGTGAGCCACCGTGCCCAGCCTGGTTTATTATTCTTAATTTATCAAGACTTAGTTTAATAGATTAGATGGAAGCTATTGTGACCAGTCTTGGGCCATCATTCTAACATAAAATGCTGTTCTTCCATCATAGAAAAGCCAAATATTTTACATATTAGTAGATTTAAGAAAACAGTTCATGGATATATTCACATAGACATAAAATGTGAGTAGGTAGTATTAGATACAAAATACCAATAGCTAATATGTATTACTTATTACAGTAGTTGCATTATCACTAACAACAACGAATACTTAATAATTACTAATGCATTTTGTGCATTGTTTTAGTTAATACTTATAACAATCCCATGTAGCAAGGTCAATTATTATTCCCACTTTGTAAATGAATAAATATTTTTAAAAGTTAGGTAACTTGCTCAGGAATTCATACTCAAAACTGACTCCGAAAGTCATTCTCTTAATAGCTATATTCTAGTCCCTGACTGTATAAGAGGAGCATCTGAATGAAAGCACAAGTCGTCTAGGGAATCACTATGATTCATACTAAGTGAATCTATTTGCATTTATTTTTAGTCTACCTTATATATAATATATAAGCCAGTTCAGGGAATGCATTACCTACTGTATCTTCTAAGTGAAATAATGTCAGTATTCATTAAAAACAAGTATTTAAGTAGGTATTTTTATACGTATGTATGTAGGTATTTTTAAATAAAACAAAGGTACAAAGGTATAAAACTGTAAAAACACCTAAATTGTGCCACTGTGCAATCAAAATAAAAGAAATCCATTGAGATTAAAGATATTTCTTATCTGTAATCCTTCATTTGTACAGCCTGATCAGAAGTCTGCTAAATCAGTGAAGATGAGCCAGCAACTGAAATGCTGGCAATTTAAGGCTTTCTCTAGAAACACAGACCTCTTAACTCCACACATGTCATACATGTCAAGCATTCATGGACACTGTCCTATAATAAATGCTGATTCATCTCATTCCTCTGATATTTACGTTTTTTCTCTTACTAATGTGAATAAATTCTAATCCAATAAAAGAAAGAGTCACAATATTTTGAAAAGCTGTATGCTCCATATTCTTCTTTGGCAAGGTATACACATCTGAACGAATGGCAACAAAATAACACCATCTACCTCATATGGTTGCTATGTGTATTAAATGTGATTAAAGTATGCAAAGTGTTGGGACAAAGTCTGGCAGATGGAGTGCTTTACGATTTCCAGCTGCTGTAGCTATCCTCATTATATTATTCATATGATTTTTTTTTTGTATCCTGTTTAAATTTCATGATATCCTAAGAAGTTACTATGTAACAGCCTTGTGTGCAGAAAGAACACTGGATTAGAGATCAGAGCAATTCAGGTGGTTCGACATGATTGCTGAATAAAAATGAGCAAACCCTTTGAACATGTTTTATAAACTCTTATTTGTAAAATGAGGGCTAACATCATCTACCTTACATGGTCATGAGGGGTAAGGTGACATTAATGGAAAAGCACTTTTTAAACAACAACAACAAAAACCTATAAATATCTAAGGTATTATGAATATTTGATGAACAAATGCAGGTAAAACAGGTGTCTAAAAAGCAAAACAGAATTGTCATTAATTTAGAGTCACATGTCCTGCCCTGATTTCAGGACTACATATACTCCATAAGTTCAGGGACCTGCCTTATAGAAAAATGCTTATCTTTAGCTACTATAATATTTATTTAGTAAAACTGACTGATGTTCACAAATATAAACTTACCTTTACTATTGTTTTAGGGCGTTTTTTAAAAAATAGTTTCGGCTTTTCCACCACAGGAAGAGGTGGAAGTTTTTTAAGCTCCTGTAAGACAGTGGTTGCAGCGCGTTTCTTGGAGAGTTTTTTGCTATTTCCTTCTCCTTCTGCAGAGAACTCTCCTACTGACACTCGAGTAACAAAGCTTTTCATATGTGGTGGTCCACTTTCTTTAATAACCTAATAAATATGAGTAAAATATTAAATAATCTATAGGCACTTCAGATGTATTCTTACAGAATGACTTAATATTCATATCAAAATCGAAATTGGTATCATCCCAAAATTATAGTATTTCTTTAAGAAAGCTATTATGAAGGTATTACACTATTTATTTATGACACTTGATGCCAAATGCAGTTGAAACAGAAGAAATCTAAATAAACACATTTGATTCATAGTCAAATGATTTTTTATTACTTTAAAACCGACAATTCCGATTACAGTTTCTCCATGTCTTAGGAAGCACAAATTTAAGAACATCAAAGATATCATTAGATACCATATTAGATTGGCCATCTAGAATGATAGTTTGTATATAATTACAGACATATCTAACTTTCTCCTATGTATAAGTTACTGGAGAAACTTGTAGTTCTATAAACCATAAGGCACCATGCCTGTGGAAGCCTCTCAAAAACAGCCGATGGATGAAAAATAAGCTGTTTTTGATAGAGATGTCAAAGGCTGTTTTACAGAAAGGGATACTTATTCTTGTGACATGATTTTAAAAAGGTAAGTAGGTATGCCAAAAATACCTAGCTTCTAGAGTAATGAGTTATAGATCTGTCAGCTATGAATGTAATGTTCCTAAACCTTGTTTAATCTGCTCTCACTTTTAAACTATGCCAGCTTTTGGAGGAAATATGCCTTCCAAAACCTGAAGACTCGAAACTTTTAGTCTCCTTCAAAATTCTGACCTATACAAGATACCCTATTTAAGTAGTTTACTATTTAACATTACACCGAAATTTTGTCTTCTAATATTAGATTCCAATTAGGAAAAGGAATAAAAGTACTATCAATTCTCAATAATGCAACATTATTAGGGAGAAGGAATTTATCATAAGCATACTTTCCAAGTAACTTAGGCTTACTAGTTTAAACACCAAAACTGTTTAACTACTTTGATAGACATTCTTCTCAATTTAAAAAAGTATATGTTTTACTGACTTAAAAGAGAATACTAAATATCTAACCTTTAGTTATGTTAGATCATCATTATAAACATCAGATATCCTATACCATAATACGTTCATGTTCCCTAGAACATCTAAGACTTATAAAACTGTCTGTTCATATTCATTGTAGCCTTTTTAAAAAGCCCAATAATTTTTTAGTATAAGCAATTACTTTTTACAGATTTTCCAAATTTTCCATATCACTTCTTGCTGGACCAATAGGATCTGAAGTACATTCTCTCCCTTACTCCTTCATTTTGCTGCTTTTAACCTGCTGTGGACTGAGAACTCAGGTAACACAACTTGTCAGAACTGTGTCCAAGAGAAAGTGGACAGTTTCTCAGTACAACTCAGATGACCCTGCTGTGGGAGCTTTCCAGTAGGTGAATGTCATACAATGTGAAGGAAGATTCTCCACAACTCTTTCAGTTTATTTTTTTTTCTTGATTCTTGCCTACTTTCAAGATATAAGTTGTAAAATTAGTGACCTCTTACTAAGGGAGGTATTATAATAATTATTTTTTAAAAACTTTTTTAAATTTCATACAATTTTATGAATATATTTGCAACATATTTATCTAACTATAAAGTCAAGAGTTGCTTCATTAATTCTTACTTCTTAGTGATTTTGTTAGTTAAAGTTAAACATATTTTGGCATCTACACAATTGAAAAAATTGGATATTAACATATATGTGTCACTAAATCTTAACTTGAATAAATTTAATTTAATCCTATTTAAAAGACAAAATCCTGGCCTGGCACAGTGGTTCACGCCTGTAATCCCAGCACTTTGGGAGTCCAAGGTGGGTGGATCACGAGGTCAGGAGATGGAGATCATCCTAGCTAACATGGTAAAACCCCGTCTCTACTAAAAATACAAAAAAAATGAGCTGGGCATGGTGGCGCATGCCTGTACTCCCAGCTACTCAGGAGGCTGAGGCAGGAGAATCGCTTGAACACAGAGGGCACAGGTTGCAGTGAGTTGAGACTGCACTACTGCACTCCAGGCCTGGGCGACAGAGCAAGACTCCGTCTCAAAAAAATAAATAAATAAATAAATAAATCCTATAGGATACCACAAATTATCTTATACCCAGAAAATAACTTTTATAATTAAAATTGAAATATCATGTGTACAAAGGCTTAATACAGAAAAGAAAAAAAAAATCAGAAGAAATCTGTGATATCATCACAATTTCTATTTTCACCACAGCCTAGATCATTTCATAATACTGAGTTTGAACATACAGAAGCACATTAACTCTTACAGGATACTAGTATACCAGGTAATTTGATTTGTTTAAAATAAACAGAGCAGGGAAAAAAAATGGGAAGATCTCTACCAAGTACATACCTCAAAACTGACAGGCATATTTCGCTTCAGAGCAATTTCAAACACCAAGCTGATCTCAGACTTATTTGCATCTTTGTCATCATCCATATCCTTTCCTGATTCACCATTCTAAATCACAAAAAAATAGGATAACACTGAATCTTGCCATTATAACAACTTTAGTTTTAATCTACAGTCAAGATAGCCTATTTAAAATACAAGAAGAAACAACAAACTATAGGCTGTATCTGCTACACATTCTTCTGTAACCACAGTACTCAAGGGCTTTGCTGCCAGGCTTTCTGTTATTCATTTTTGTTTTTAGTTTTCCTTGAAGGAAAAGCATTTAATGCAGAATTTGGAAATCTTTTACAACCATACACTTACTTGAGTTTAGCCTACATCCCTAGACCTGGCTCTCTTTTTTTTTAGAGTTCTCTACCCCCCAACCCCCAACCCCCAACACCCAAGAATTCCTCCGCTGGTGTTCTAACGTGATCTATGAGGATGAAGTTACAAAAAGAGTACAGGATGCAAACCAAGAGCATCCTAGTTGGAACTCTACATCTGGCACAGGTATCAGTTTACTTTATTCATTTATTTAACACATACTTCTGGAGGGCCTCATACATGCTGAACCTACTATAACTATTAGAGACAGTATTTCTGCTGTCAAGGGGTGTATGATCTAGTGGGAAAACAGGTAAAGAAATAGGAGCTCTCATGAAAGAGTACAAGCAGAAAAACACCTATCATAATCGATCCATTAAGATAAATATCAAAGGAGAAACAAACAATCAGTTTGGAGAAAGGAAAACTGTAGAGGCTGAACTGTGGAGTTTGAAATAACTAAGTGGAAAAGTCCAGCAAGAAGCTCACTGTACTATGTATAGGACATGCTTGGGCTAGAGGTACTGTTTTGGAGTCAATAGAGAAAGTAGCTGAAGCCATGAGAATGAGTGAGATCACTCAAGAACAGCCTCAACATCCTCATTTGTAAAACAAAGGAGGACTGAAAAATCCATAAAATCTCCTCCACTTTAAATCCTTGATTCTAGATTCACACAATGTAATCTATATTCAGTAGACATAGTATAAAATGTAAGGCAAATCAATGTTATTCCTCATCCTCATATACATCCCCAAATCCCCAGTTGCTTGGAAAGTGAACGTGAGGGAGGAACCAAAGGTAAAGTCATCCTGCAGGAACACATAAGTCAATTACAGTAGACTATCTGAGATGCAAATCTTAGCAGGTCTTCACTCTAATATTCTTCCCTATCAGAACAGATTATTTATTTGAATTACAAAATGCATGGATTTGTCTTCCCATAAATCTCACTGGGAAAGTTTAAAGAAGAGACTGTCCCATGCAGCAGTGCCACACCTGAGGCGACTTTTCTGGAATAGGTTCATTCTGTAGTGCTTGGAGGGCTTTCATTGCGGCATTGTGTCTAGCAGCTTGTCGAGTCTTCCCTTCCCCAAAAAATTCATTATTTCCTACAGTGAGCTGAACATAAAAGATCTTAGGCATCGGGCAATGATATCTAAAATAAGAAAATAAAAAGTTAGTTTAATAAAATCATTCCATAATGATTCATAAGATTTATTTTGTTTAAAATGACATCAATTATACAATGTACTATAGTCAATAAAATTTTAACCTCAAAAATATACATTTTGGATAAAATGTGAGTCAATACATCTACAGATAATAGCTTATCCTGATCTCCATGAAAAACATATATAGAATACAAGATTAAACATAAAACAATACAATAAAAATTATTTAATCATATCACAGGAGACTTCCTGGTGAGAAATTTTCAGTTAGATTTTGACAGAAGTAAGTGAACGGTCTGATGAAGCTACAACAGAGTCTGGGACAGGCAAGACTGTTCAGGTGACAACATGTAGATTACTGTGCTTTTTGCAGAAGACAATTATTAGAAACACAGGGGCAGAGAAATGGATTGAGTATAGTGCAACGCAATAAAGAGTGTAGATTCCGCATAAGGATAAGGAGTTTAAGCCAATTCTTAAGCAGGAAGTGCTATATTCATACATTTTACAGTGACTGAGATAATGATGCATGACTAAAAAGCTGCAATAATGCAGATAGGAAGAAATAACAAAGGCTGTAAGAAGAAAGAAAAATCCAAAAGAAATTAAGGAGAAAAAATTAAGAAGATATGTAATAAAATCCATTAATTCAACAATTATTTATGGAGTGTCTTCTATATGACAGGGGACTATGTCAATGAACAAAAACACTTACATTAGAGTAGGGAAGATAAACAGTAAAATAAATATGTAGAATTATCTTATATTAGAGATAGATGTATGAAAAAGTAAACAGGGAAGGGTTCAAAGGTGTCAGGGAGGTAGGTTTTAGATAGGGTGGCCAAGAGAAGTTTCCTTGAGAAAATATCAATTGTGTAAAGAGCTGAAGTAAGTGAGGGAACAAGCCATGCAGGTATCTGGGACAGTATTTGTGAAGCAGAGAGAATACCAGCAGCAAGGGCAGCGAGGCAGGAGTGTGCCATGCATGTTCAAGTAACTCGGAGGAGGCCTGTCTGGCAAAAGTTTAGAGAATGAGAAAATAAAAAGCCAGGAGATGAGAAGTGGCCAGATTTCCATAAGGCCTTTCCTACAGATCGCTGTAAGCATTTTTTACCCTGAGTGAAATGACCAGCCACTGTAAGGTTTTGCACAGAGAAGTAACATAATCTGACTTACCTTTTAGAATAACCATCTACTATTCTGAAGACACACTGTAGCGGAACGATACTGGAGGCAAGGATATCTACTAGGCTACTGAAATAATCAAGGGGAAAGGTGATTGTGGCCTGAACTAGGGTGTAGCAATGAAAATAATGAGAAGTGATGGTTTCTAGACGAATTTTGAAAGTACAGATGATCGGTTTACCCAAAGACTGGCTATAGAATATGAGAGGGAAGTCAGGGTGACATCAGGGATTTGGAACTAAGTAACTGGAAAATGGAGTACCCATCTATTGAGATCGTGAAGACTGCAAAAGAAATGGGTTTGCTGGGGGTGGATTTCAGCGGCTCTGTTTTGGAGATGTTCAATTATTAGGCCTATTAGCTATCCAAGTGTAGATGTCAACTGGACAACTGAATTTATTAGTCTGGACTTCAGGAAAGAGGTCCAATATAGAGAAAAAAGTTGGGAATCACCAGTATATAGGTGGTATTCAAAGGCATAAAACAATGAGAACTGCATGGGAGGGTGTGATAGGAGAAAAGCCAAACAAGCACAATATCCTTCCTGAAAGCCAAATAGGGAAAAAAGTCTGTCAAGGAGAAGGGAGGGATTAATTGCACCTAATGCTACTAACAGGTCAAGTAAAATGAGGACTGAGAAATACGACCACTGAATTGAGCAACTTAGTAAAATAAACAGAATCGATTTTGATGAAATGGTGGATTTATAATTGTAATGCTGAAAAATCACTGGAGTGATTTTTAACTCCAGTGCTAAAAAAATGTTTGTTTCCAAGCAAAAAGAAGTACAACTGAGGTCCTACTATATTTTAGATAATTACTGGACATCCAAGTAGTGACACTCCATATTCAACCTGAGATAAACTGGAAAGAGCCCATCATGTAGGAATTCACTAGGCAGATGGGACTAATCAATGAAGGTTTACTGAAGGTGAATAACTAGAAATGTTGATTGGTACTGAAGATGCAGATTTGCAAGGCAATAATTGAAACCATGCAAGTGGATAAGCACCTGGAAAGGGTAAATGTAAAGGAATCAAAAAGGAGCCTAAGGGTAAGAACTGATTAA
The DNA here is from genome assembly GCF_048565385.1 of Saimiri boliviensis. Classification (NCBI taxonomy): domain Eukaryota; kingdom Metazoa; phylum Chordata; class Mammalia; order Primates; family Cebidae; genus Saimiri; species Saimiri boliviensis. Next base: position 25,692,209 of record NC_133463.1, read on the forward strand.
TGCCTATGATCAAAGTGCTAGGAAAACAATAGACAGCAGTGAAGGAGATGAAAAGGGGTCAAAGTTAGAAGAAAAATTAAAACACAATGTCAGGGACAGGAGTAATTAACAGTGTCAAGTGAAGGGGAGGAATTCAGAGCATGAAAAAAAGAAAAAGTCGATGTTGAAAACACTTAAATTTTCTTGAACTATAGTTTTCTATTAAATTAAGGTAAAGCATTTTCAATGTGTTTTCATTATATGTCATATGTTCTCTTTTAATTAGCAAATATAAAAAGTTAAATTAAAAATCACAGTATTTTAACATGCAAAGACTAAAAAGCATTAAAAAAAATCACAATTTTTTGGTTTTTTTTGGTTACGATAACTAGTGTACTGAAATGCACAATTTCCTGTCATCTATTTTATTTTAATCCCCTTAATGCAGAAATCTGACAGACTAATATGAATAATGCTGCTCATCTTTACTTTGTGTTTCACAAAATTCAATTTTCCCACCTCCACAGAACTTTTGTTTATTTGTAACTTTTGTTTATAAACTTACGTTTATTTTTACCTGGTTCTATTATGAAACTTTCAAACAGACAACTTGAAATCAGAAATTTACTCCTAAACTGAGATCTTATATGGCAAACTTTCACCATAGAGCAAATGTTTACAATTAATTATAAACTTCTGAAAATAGACGGTCCACAACTGAAATGCTAACAGACCTTTAACTACAGTAGAGGGAGTGGGCGCCACTATAATCACTAAGGCCTGCTGACAATTACAAAACTCATTTTGGTTTGCCACAGAGACAAACAAAATTTCTGTTCATTACAACTTTACTGGAATATGATGTCATAACACATAACCATACTGAAACAATCTGCTGATTTTCTGGCCAAAATATTAATTGCACACTAAAGAGCCCTTGGGGCCTCTCCCTTTTTGGTCATCAAATATGGCTCGATGTATGTGTATGTGCATGCACACGGATATATATATACACATAAATTGTATTGTATAAGTGTAAGAGGAAAAATTAAGTATGTTGCATTTTTAACATAAAAAGTAAAAATTCTAGCACTAACAACAGGAAATCCCAAGACTGTATGCCTGACTTATTTCATTCTGTTTCACTTCATCCTCTTACTTAACAATGATTCTTAATAATACACCCCACATGGTTTGAATACCTTATATATCACATCTCCTCATACTATCATGACAATTAAGATTAGCCAAAGCACTCTCATTAATAGCATCCAGACTGAATTACAGGGGAGATGAGGCAGAATGGTTCTTGTGTGTTAGGTCTGGTCTGAAAATACTTATTTCCTTTGGTAAAGAAACTACCAAAATTTATTAACTATAAAGGTTGATATGTTCTACTTAATAGAGTTCCTTCTATTTTTACTTATTTCAAATATTAGGCTCACTTTTGGTAAAGTACTTGATATAGTCCGGCTGTGTCCCCACTCAAAATTTCATCTTGAATTGTAATCCGAATTGTAATCCCCATGTGTCATGGGAGGGACCTGGTTGGAGGAAAGTGAAATGGTTTCCCCCATGGTGTTCTCATGATGGTGACTGAGTTCTCACAAGATCTGATGGTTTTATAAGCATCTGGTATTTCCCCTACTGGCACTCATTTCCTCTCCTGCTGCCCTGTGACGAGGTGTCTTCTGCCATGACTGTAAGTTTTCTGAGGTCTCCCTAGCCATGTAGAACTGGGAGTCAACTAAACCTCTTTTCTTTATAAATCACCCAGTCTCAGGTATTTCTTCATAGCAACATGAGAACAGACTAATACAGTACTTACAAGTGCTGTATATATTTTTACAAATTAGTATATTTACCTAATCAGACAGAGCTATTCTTAAATGATTTTTCTCAAGTAGAGTTTTGTGGTCAATGTTTAGATTCTCATAATGACTACTGATAAAAGATGAACCACAAAAACTCACTCACCCAGGTTATTTAAGTTTCAGGGTCAAACGACTGAATTTCCTTTGGATCCCAAAAAAGTCTTGAGATTTGGCCTACCCCCAGCCTCCAAAGCGTAATCCTACTTTCATCAGAATTATCTTCCATGCTTGTTAAAAATGCAGATTCCTGTGATCCAACCCTGATCTGCTGCATCGAGAGTTTCTGGGGATGGAACCATAGTTTTAAGTTGCCCTGCTGACTCTCTGCACAATAAAGGTCCAGAATTATCACCACATCCCACATGGCAATTGCTTCAAATGCCATTCAAGAAAGAGACCACACACATTCCTTACTGCACAATGGTTAGGTCTTTCGTATTTCTTTTTCATTTAATCCTCACTGCAGCCTGGTGAGACAGGAGATGTTCCCAAGGTCACCTTAAGAATGTCCCCAAAAGCTGGGCGCGGTGGCTCAAGCCTGTAATCCCAGCACTTTGGGAGGCCGAGGCGGGTGGATCACGAGGTCAAGAGATAGAGACCATCCCGGTCAACATAGTGAAACCCCGTCTCTACTAAAAATACAAAAAATTAGCTGGGCATGGTGGCACGTGCCTGTAATCCCAGCTACTCAGGAGGCTGAGGCAGGAGAATTGCCTGAACCCAGGAGGCGGAGGTTGCGGTGAGCCGAGATCGCGCCATTGCACTCCAGCCTGGGTAACAAGAGCGAAACTCTGTCTCAAAAAAAAAAAAAAAAAAAGAATGTCCCCAAAAGAGTTGCTGCGAGTCAAATTTAAGTCTACAGAACTGCAGAATCCAGGAAACTCCTTATGGACTTTACTTAAAATCTGCTTTATCTTCTTCCATTTTTGTTCATTAAATTGTCTATCTTCTTGGCAGGCCTGAGAACCTAATGCAAGGGATCTAAACTAAGACCCACTAATAGACTTCAGAGATGTTTTATTAAATGAATGGCTGCTGAAACACCATGATAAAACACTGTGTTTCTGCAGCATGTCAGATCAAAAAGAGACACAAGTGCATGATATAAAATCAAACTAAAACATCAGAATGGTGAGCATTATGTGCCACACTACTTAACAGCCTAAACTTGAGAAAGGCTGCTTACAAAGCCTTTTTATCTCCATACCTCCTTGTCTTCCATCTGCTGGAAGTCTTGCAAAAGATAAATAAAATTATAAATAAAATAAAATAAAATCTTCATTTTCTTTAGATCTCAAACAAATCTTGAGATGCAGCCTATCTTCAAGATACCACAAGTCAATATAACAGTAAAGAAAGAATGTATATTGATTCCTTTAATACTTGACATTCTATCAGTTTTGTTTTTTGAGTAAAGGAAAGATTTTACATTCACTTATATTTGACTGTTAGTTGTAACAACTTTTTATAACACATATCTTTGCCATCCTCCCTAAAGTTACTTCATTTAAGGCCCTCTTTATGGACTCATTTTCTATTATCTTTCTAAACAAATAAAATCTGTATGTCCTCCCTACCATTCTGTGACTGCTTTATACTCCAACTCCACTTTCCTACGTATCATTTTTACAAGGTGAGAAAGACATATTCCAAATAACATTAGGATTTTTACAAATTGAAAAATAATTACCTCATTCTATTTGATAGCATTATTCATAAATCTCAACCCAGCTTAAACATTCGTATCTCCCTTACATACTTAGGTCTTAAAATATATGAAAATGCTATCTTCTGATCTAATAGGGAGAGGCTTTGGATTTCTGTGTTTATTTCTAACATTGACTGGAAACAGAAATGTCACTTAACCTTTCTATCTCAGTTTACTTATCTGCAAAATATTTGTAGAACTTATGTTTAAAGAACCCTAAAGGCCAAAACTAAGAATTCAAATGACATGTTGATTATTTTGACTCTTTGTACACTTTTGGAACTGCTAAGCATTCTTTTTTCTGCTGTAGAAAAATAACAGGTTTTTATCATAAAGCTATAAAATAGTCCTTGGCACATTTTCAAATTTGTATGTATATAAAATGTCTAGATAGGAGACGGTTCTTTCTCTGTTCAGATCTATAAATTTTGAAAAATATATCTTTTATGAGATCTGTTAATTCTTGAGGAATTTCAAATATTAGGACTGATTAGAAAAGATTCACAGGTCAGCTGAAAATACGCTTTAAGAGATGTTTGGATATTCTATTTTATTTGTAGAATTACTGTAAGTATGTTTTAAATGCCTAGAGGAAAATATAGAAAGATATGCACTAAAAGCTAGGATAGGGTGTTTTGAAATGATAGAATTATAAATGATGTTCTTCCTTCCATAATTTCAAGTTTTAAAAAATAATATGGTAAACTAGAATAAAAATGGAAAAAAAAAACATTTAATTGAAGGAAGTCCACACAAAGGTAAATCTGTGTTCGAAATTAAATTTGATGAATTAGTGAAATGACTTATGGAATATAGAACACAAACCAAGAGTATAAGTAACCTGCACTGTGTCACTGACAGTAGTGCCATAATCAGGACTCTGCAAAGCACAGTATGTTATCAAAGAGCCCCATTATTGCAAACACACAATTACTACCCTCAATGCCATACTTGGAACCAACATAAACCTATTCTTGCCCCTTCTCTAAATGGATATATAGATAAATCATTATCACATCACCATTATCATAATTAGGGCAAAAACATACAAAGCACTTACTATGTGCCAGACACTATTCCAAGTATTTAGATACTAACCTGACTCAATCTTCACAAGCCAACTTCATTTTACAGATGAGGAAATTGAAGAATAGAGACATTCAGTAACCTTCCCAAGGCCACCTGACTTAAGCCTACATTTGAGCCCAGGCAGTCTCACTCCAGAGTCCATGCTCATAACTGCTACACTATGCTGCCTCTGAATGAACTGGATAGATGTGCACCACAAACTGCAGAAATACTACTATAAACTCTGCAGAAGTCATGCTAGACTTGGAATATCAAAGCAACTTAAGTCTCACTAGACGTATGAGATCTGGCAGATTCTGAAGATCTCTAGATCCCTGTATGTCAAAAGTCAGGTGCAGGATATCAGTTGCCAAAGGGAATGCTGGGACACTATTTAAGTCTAGAGAACCAAGTTGACTGCAAAGTCCTACTTCCTCTCTGCTCATTCTTTGTCTCCTCTTAACCCACCTGTCTGGAGCCCAGGCTTAAATGTTACCATTAGGGAATCAAAACCACAGTAAGACACCACTTCACACACCCACTAGGATGGTTATGGTTTTAAAAAAAAAAGTCATAGAGACATGCAAATTGGAACTCTGATACATTCTGGTGGGAATGTAAAATGGTACAGTTGCTATGGAAAATAGTTTACCAGTTCATCAAAAAATTAAACACAGAATTACCACTTGACCCAGCAATTTCATTTCTAGATATGTACATAAGAGAAATGAAAACTGGGGTTCAAACAAAAACTTATATGTAAATGCTTATAGCAGCATTATTCCTAACAGTCAAAAAGTAGAAATAACCCATGGATCCTGATGAACAGATATACAAAATGTGGTATGTTTCTACAATGGAGTGTTATACAGTCATACAGAGGAATGAAGTATAATTACATGCTACAACGTGAATAAACTTACATTATGCTAAGTGAAAGAAGCTAGACATAAAAGGGTACATACCCTATGATTCCATTTAGACAAAATATCCAGAAGAGGCAAATCCATAAGAGAGAGAAAGTAGATCAGTGGTTGCTAGGAGCTGGGAGGATGGAGTTTGGGGAGTAACTGTTAATAGGTATGGGGTTTCTTTTGGGAATTATAGAAATGTTTTGGATTAGACCATGGTGTTGGCTGTACAACACTGTGAATGTACTAAATGCACAATGAATTATATACTTTAAAATAGTCAATCTTGTGTTATGTGAATTTTATTTCAAAAATCATTTTTTTTTAAAAAATGTTGATACTCCCTAGGGTTCTATTTTGTTTCTCACTGACAAGACAGCTTCTGTAGGTGATCTCAACTACTCCCATTCACATTCTTGATGGACTCTCACAAACTAGCGTACCAAATTTTGTAAATGAAGGTGTAAAACACCTCCCTTTTACACTCTGGGAAGTTACTGACCTGGTCTTCTTCCTACTCTTGTCTAATTGCCAGGGGGTATGTGAATTACATTAATTCAACTAATATTTACTAAGGGCCTACTTCATGCTGGGATGGAGTTTTGGTTTCTAGAGATGGAGGACTGTCCTCAGGAAACCATCAATCAAGTAACTACATACACACACATATACATATCAACAAATGAGATGGGCTAGAAGAAAAATGAAGCACAGCATAGGAAAAGAGTAACACGGGCTCCTTTAGACAGACATTTGAACACATATTTTGAATAAAGTGAGAATTCTAGACATGGAAATGCCAGAAAGAAAAAGTGCTCTAAGCAAATAAGACAGCAAGTACAAAGGCCCCGCAGAAGTCACCTGTTGGTTGGTCAATTTTTGAGAAAGAGCAAGTGTTCCTTGTACCTGACAAGCCCTGAATCAAGGAATGATTAGTAGGAAACGAGGACTGAGAAGTCACCAGGCAGCAAATTAGAACTTAATTCCACATGATGGAAGCCACTGGATAGTTTCAAGCAGAAAAGTGGCACAATCTGACATGATTTAAAAAGATCTTGTTGCTATTTACCCAGAGAGGCAAGAAGAGAGTAGCTGGCAGGCCATTGCATAGTACAGGCAAAGTCATCTCTAAAAACAGGAGTCTGAATTGCCCAAGAAAACATAGTAGGATTGCAGGCACTGCTACAATTTCACTTAAGGACTGTGGTCATTATTTCAAGGTGGACCAGTTAGCGCAGATGTTTTTCTGTAGCTTCCTAGGAGCGAGTGCAGCAGAGTCAGAGGAGCTGGAATTAACCAGTTACAGTTTTGCCAAACATTGCTGCTCATTCCAACTGAGAGGTAGTAGAACACACAGGAATTAAGTGGCCATAGGACTGGTGAGAAATGGGTAATCAACTCCAGTGAAAAGCAGCCACACTGAATCTGGCAGGTAAGGAAAGGGATGCACCCATCCTGGAAGTTCTGCTCAAAGTCTTCAGGTGCTAGAGGACACCACCCTATTTCCTGCCCTCCCTCTAGATGTGGGTGGTCAGACAGCATGTGGCAGAAGCAGTAAGGTGCGCTTCCCTGTGGTGGCTGATAAGCAAGGCAGTGCTGGAAGTGTTCCGACTTTGTAACTGTGTAGAAGGGTTCTGGGCAGGGTAACCTGGGGCCTCTTCTTCCAGCGTGCTGCCAACTGTGTTCCCTTGGGTGCTGCAGCAGTCCTGTCTGCGAGAAATGGCTAAGCATCGTGGAAACCAGCAGAATTGCGGAGTGATGCTGCAGCAATGTGGCAGGGCGGGGGGCGGTGTTGCGGGGGCAGTCCTTGGAGCAGCATTTCTCAAGTTGGATCCCATATAGAAAACACCAGAGTCCTCTTAATGGGGTCTAGAAACACTTGCTAAAAAGTAGATTCAGGGCTGAGTGAAGTGATTCCAGGAATGTGCACATTACCTAACAGCCTAGGTGGTTTTTACACATGCTACAGATTGAGAACGGCCTCCTCACAGGTGCCTTCTTCCCTTTTTGTGACTATGAAGGCTTCTGATTCTTGAATATCAACTTTGTACTCATCTGCCTTACAGAGTGCTCTTCCTGTCTTTAATGGTATTTTAGTTAATTCTCTCACAGTTTCATAAGAAAAAAACTGTGATTTTTCCTATTATTTCCAGTATTTATTTTTCCTATTTCTTTCCTCAATTTACTAATTTTGTTGGTCCAAACTTACAAAAGAATACTAAATAGCAGCTCATAAAGGATATTCTTACTTCTTACTTGAATGAGAACACAGCTAGGATATACACATTAAACCTTGCAACAAAAAAAAAAAAAGAAAAAGAAAAAAGAAAAAAAAAACACTGATAGTGTAGACAGAGGAAAGTATTTTTAGGTTTAGAAAAAGATCTACTGGATTTAAGTTCCAGCTATTAGATCTATAAAGAATTTGGGCAAGAAGCCTTACATTCTATAGGAGCCATCAGTAGTAAGAACAATTTTGTCTGTATCAACTTTCAACTTTATTCAAGTGGCAAACCAGTTGAAAATTATTTAACTTTTCATGAAATACAGCATACCTGTGTACTGAGGGACAATTTTCAAATAGATAAATATGTACACAAATATACTTTGCAATTCAAAAACCGACAATTTTTTAAAATATAAGTTGTGTGTGTGTGTTTTGGTTTTTTGTTTGTTTTTGAAACAGGGTCTTATTCTATCACCCAGGTGGAAGTACAGTACGTGATCACAGTTAACTACAGTCTCAACCTGCTGGGCTCAAGCAATCCTCCCACCTGAGTCTCTCAAGTAGCTGGGACCACAAGTGTGTACCATCATGCCTGGTTAATTTTTTCTTTCTTTCTTTTTTTTTTTTTTGAGAGACAGGGTCTCCCTATGTTGCCTAGGCTAGCCTTGAATTTCTGGGCTCAAGTGATCCTTCCAACTCAGGCTCCCAAAGTACTGAGATTACAGGCATGAGCCACTTTGCCCAGCCATTTTTAACTTTTTGATATATACTTATATTAAATACTGCATTCCAGTAATCTAATAACAGAATCTTAAGTACTAAAAAACTTATGGAAATATGGCTTATTATTTCTTTGAGTTCTAAGAATATTCCTATTATTTAATTCCAGCACCAGATATCATCTTTGGTTAAGAGTTCTCTTTGAAAACAACTGGTGTGAAAATCTCACAAGTCCTTCCCAGCAACAAAAGGATTCATGAAACGAGCTCTAGAAAATACTTATACTTCTGTTTCTCCATTAAGTCCACAAGCATATGTTTTTGAGAAGCGTTAAAAGTATAAAAAAGCAAGAAAGTATAAAAGATGCAAACATACTGGCTTTTTAAAAACAGGGTTTACACTCTTTTTAGATAAATTAATTTTATAATGCCTGTATGTAATAAAAGATTCAAATGGATGATTACGTCTGCACTAAAATCTTCCAAGAAGTTTAGAAACTGTTTGCTTTGTTACAATGTCCAGCCCAGGCATCTACTCCACTGCTTTTGCTGATCAGAATTAACTATCAACTTTGGATGTCTGCCCACTTCATATACTCCCAAAAGTAACATGGAGACATTACATCAGTGGTACTGCAGAAAGATTAATGTGCTTCGTTTGGAGATGCAAACTAATTATACTTGCTGCATACTTCTAGTATTCTGTCTCTTTCACTCAAATCTAAATGAATTTTGTCATACATCTGCATACAGTTTAATGATAACAATAATGTGTAGTTAATAGATGCTCACTGGAACATAAAAAATTTACTTGGCATTTTCCCAACTAATTGTTTTTACAGCTTGACTTCACTTTATACATTAGGTGCATTCATAAAAAGGTTTACATAAAGCAAATATTTTCATACTAAATCCCATTTTCCCACTGTTGCCCAATATTAAATCTTGAGTTATATTTCTATAGGAAAATGCTGGCTCCAACACATCATAAAAATTATAATTAAAAATCTAAACATGTATGCCAAGGAGTAGGTATATTTAATACATTATTTTATAAAACACTTTATCCTCTCACCTGCAATAAGAATTAATCTGAAAGATAATCACTGTGTTTCATAGTCTCATAATCATCAGAAGGACACATAAGTTTAAAAAAATAACTGCAGGGTTTTAAAGTGGCTTCATAGAAACTAAAAGTAGAAATATAATTTATTAGCTGGATTTGCTGCATGGAGATGTTCTGTCAGATTTTAGGCAATGCAAGTAGTCTCAGATTATTGACAATTATCATTTGAGGGTCTTAGAAATTTCTTCGGCTATGAGTAATACATTTTGGGGGTTCATTACAATCCATACCAGATAACTTACTGGAATTATACAGATTATTTGGAGTCAATACCATTGTCTGACTTGAAGACCACTTTTCTCTGCTGAGGCAGGGTCCCCCTCTGTCACCCAGGCTGGAGTGTAGTGCTGCGATCATGCCTCACAGCAGCCTTAACTTTCAAGGCTCAAGCAATCCTCCCACCTCAGCCTCCCAAGTAGCAGGGACCACAGGCGTTCACCACCACACCTGGCTATTTTTTTTTTATTTTTATGTTTTATAGAGATGATTTTCAGAGAAATAGGAAAAAGAACTTTGCTCAACTACTGGATCCTTTCATACTACTTAATATTAAAAATGTAAAAAAAAGCAATATTTGTTTAAATAGCACAGCACTTGGAACTTTTAGAAAACTCTTCCACTTTTGAGAGAGATCCAAGATGGCTGATCACTAGCAGCTCAGGATTGTAGCTCCCAGTGAAAGCGCAAAGAACGAGAGGACATCACACCTTCACATGAATTCTTGTTGCTCACGCACCAGGAGATTCCCAGCGGAGGAGCCCCACAAGTCGCCAGCGCGACTCTTGTGACCGGTTTTGCCGGCGCCTCGGAGCATCGGTTCTTGGTGCAGAGACAGAAAAGCACCATCAATCTTAACGCCGCTGATTTAGTCGGCACAGTGGGTTGCTCAGATTTCGGCGCTGAGAATCAATAAGTTGGACGTCCACTCAGAAACCCAATTACAAAGACGGTAATTATAAAGACCACAGATGGATAAATCTACAAGGAAGGGAAGAAAACAGCCAAAAAAGGCTGAGAATACCCAAGATCAGAACGCCTCTCCCTCAGCAGGGGAATCACAGTTTCTCATCAGCAACGAAACAAGGCTTGATGGAGAACGAGTGTGTTCCAATTACAGAAGCAGGCTTCAAAATGTGGATAATAAGAAACTTCTGTGAATTAAAAAACTTGTTCTAACCCAATTCAAAGAAACTAAGAACTTTGAAAAAAGGTTTGACGAAAGTTAACAAGAATACACAATTTAGAGAGGAAAATAAGTGAATTGATGGAACTGAAAAACACAATACGAGAACTACGTGAAGTATGCACAAGTTTTAACAGCCGAATTGATCAAGCAGAAGAAAGGATATCAGAGGTCGAAGACCAACTCAATGAAATAAAACAAAAAGACAAGATTAGAGAAAAAAGGATAAAAAGGAACGAGCAAAGTCTCCAAGAAATATGGGACTATGTGAAAAGACCTAATCTACGCTTGATAGGAGTACCTATCAAGAGAATGTGACGAAGAGAATGAATCCAAGCTGGAAAATATGCTTCAGGATATTATTCAGGAAAATTTTCTCAACCTAGTAAGGCAGGACAATATTCAACTCCAGGTAATACAGAGAACACCACAAAGATATTCCTCAAGAAGAGCAACTCCAAGGCACATAATCGTCAGATTCATCAGGGTTGAAATGAAAGAGAAAATACTAAGGGCAGCCAGAGAGAAAGGTCAGGTTACCCACAAAGGGAAGCCTATCAGACTCACAGCAGATCTCTCAGCAGAAACCCTACAAGCCAGAAGAGAGTGGGGGCCAATATTCAACATCCTTAAAGAAAAGAACTTTCAACCAAGAATTTCACATCCAGCCAAACTAAGCTTCATAAGTGAAGGAAAAATAAAGTTTTTTGTGAACAAGCAAGCACTCAGAGATTTCATCACCAGCAGGCCTGCTTTACAAGAGCTTCTGAAAGAACCACTACACATAGAAAGGAACAAACAGGATCAGCCTTTCTAAAAAATACCAAAAAGTAAAGAGCATCAATATAATGAAGAATTTACATCAACTAATGGGCAAAATAGCCAGCTAATATTAAATGGCAGTATTAAACTCTCATATATCATTATTAATTCTAAATTTAAATTGACTAAATCCCCCAATCCAAAGACAGACAGGCAATTTGGGTAAAAAACTAAAACCCATCAGTATGCTGCATCCAGACCCATCTTACATTCAAGGATACACAAAGACTCAAAACAAGGGATGGAGAAAGATTTACCAACCAAACAGAGAAAATAAAAAGCAGAAGTTACAATTTTTGCCTCTGATAAAATAGTCGTTAAAGCAACAAAGATCAAAAGAAGCAAAGAAGGACATTATATAATGATAAAAGGATCAATGCAACAACAAGAAGAGCTAAAGATCCTAAATATATATGCACCCAATACAGGAATACCCAGATATACAAGACTAATAAAGAGACTTAGACTCCCACACAATAATAGTGGGAGACTTCAACATTAATATTAGACAGATCAATGAGACAGAAAATTAACAACAATATCCAGGACTTGAACTCAGATCTGGAACAAGTAAACGTAATTAACATTTATGGAACTCTCCACTTTAAATACACAAAACATACACTCTTACCAGTACCACATCATATCAACTTAGAAGTTTAAACGAAATGTTGGTTGGCTCCTTGTTTGTTATTCTCTTCCCTCATTTTCTTTTATGTCTCCATTATTAAGAACAATTATAGGCATATTCATATTTAGACTGCATCTAGCCTGGGCAATAAAGCAATATCCCCATTATCTCTCCCTCTTCCTCTTTCTCTTTCTTCCTCTTCTTTATTCTTTTTCTTACTATTCTTTTTTTCTTTCTCAAAAAAAAAAAAAAAGAAAAAGAAAAAAACTCTTCCACTTTTAACTTAAAGTACCTTGGATTAACACTAAACAATTTACAATTTTCAGTTATTTTAAATTATTTTAAAAATTTTTCCCGCACAAATCCTCTGGGAAATATAGTAGTTGAATTTCAATTATCTATGCTCTCCTTTTCCTGCATGGCTGCAGATACTCAAGGTATGCTTTTATATCAGTTCATCAGCATAAACTGTGGCTCTTATTCCAGGAAGCACATCAGCTGAGAACTATCCAATCCTCTTTATCTTTGCCATGTACCCTGAAGTAAAACACAGCAATGAATAAGGGAGATGATATTGGTAAAGAGATGACACTGATAGCCAGTCTTCCTACCACACATAGAAGACGCTGAAGTAATACTTGGAACTTTGAACAGGTAATAGTTCTGGCCTCATATTATGATGATTTATTCCTGTTCACAATACGAATATGTATATTTTAGTCACACTAAATACAAAGTGTGGCCAAAGATATTCTTTTCTGTGGACAAAATAGTTTTTGAAGATATTCTGAAGTCAGTCAGTCTTCATGATATCCTACTATTGCCAAAGAGTGGATGTTTACATGAGTTAGTATAGTGTAGCAGAAAAAGTACACATTTTCAAGACATATTACTCATGGGCTAGAGAGCCAGCTCAGTTCCTTACTGGCTGTGTCACCTTGAGTAAGATACATGCTGTGTCAGAACACAGTCAGCCCAGGAAAATAGTTGGTTGGCCTCTTCCCTTCTTGGTAGCCAAACCATCAGCCTTCTTTGATATTCTACAATGTTTCTATGAAGCTTCAGCATCTCTCAAGCTTTTGGTTATTCCCTGTAAAGTAAACCCTTAGCCACCAGCTCCTGGGGGAGGTCCATGAAATATCTGCGGTTATGCTGGCAGAATCTCTAGACTTTTATTTCATATGCTCTGTGGCACCCCCAGTTTCCCATTAGTACTTGTACCATACCAGGGAAAACACTACTTCGTGACTGTCTAGGAGATCTGACATTTGGTTCATTGGTCACTCAAGGGTGCCAATCTAGGCCAGGCACAGTGGCTCACACCTATAATCCCAGTACTTTAGGAGGCCAAGGCAGGAGGATCACTTAAAGTCAGGAGTTTGAGACACCCTGGCCAAAACAGCAAGATTCTGTCTCTACGAAAATATAAACAATTATCTAGGTATGATGGTACGGCCTTGTAGTCCCAGCTACTCAGGAGTGGAGGCAGGAGCACTGCTACAGCCCAGGAACTCAAGTGTCCAGTGAGCTCAGCTTCAACTGTACCCTTGCAGTTGAGTAGCACTGCACTCCAGCCTGGGCAACAAAGTTAGATGTCATCTCTGGGGGAAAAAAAAAAAAAAAGAGAGAGAGGAAAAAAAAAAAAAAGAATGCCAATGTACTTCAAAATACCAAGCAGTGTGCAGAAGATAAGCTGATAAATTCAGATATTATAAAAACTAGTAGAAACAAACTAAATAAATCTCTGGAATAATTCAATGTAAAATAATGAATAACATTACTAAATTTTTTAAAATTCTCTTTGTCTTATGTCTTAAAGGCCATTTATTTACATGTTTGGGGTTCTCTTCTATATAAACTGTTCTGTGACCCATCAATCAATTACAGTACAGGAGTCTAGCAACGCATTTATCTTTAAAGAAGTGCATCTTGACCAGAGAACATGACAATGTCAACAAATCATAAGGAAATAGATAAAGCAAATTGGTCAAGGTCTTTGTAACTGAAGCCAAGAAAAAGCCTGGGAAATTAATGAATAATAAGCTCCCAGGAAACTCAAACTGAGAAAAGCAGTAAGCCATGATGAGAATAATACCTGAGATGATTAAATATATAGTCCAAACATTACTGCCTACGATCCTAAATCTTACCCAGCCGCAAAAGAGAAAACAGCCAAAGAGCTGAGGTGCTCATTTTGATCTCAATGAGAGAGAGGAGGGATAAGGTGGAAGCAAGGAGTGGGGAGAGAGGGAGGGAAAAGGAGAGGGCACACAAGCATGTGCAAAAGAACAAGGGCAAAAAATACCTGCTGATAGTAGGTATGATATTAAGAATATTTTATTATATTGTATTAAAAATACAGACTTGAAAATCCACATAAAGACTGATTTGGGTTTAGAAATGGTGAGAATATAAGATCGTTTTATTTTCATTTTAAAATGAATATGTAAACAAGTAGTAAGTTCAGTACATTAAAAAAAAAATGTCTTGCTGCCTTTACTGATTTGGAGAAAGCCTGCCACATTTAAAAAGACAGGATGTCAAGCAAACCAGTAAGTCATTCAAAATCAGTGTATATAAGGTTCCTTAAGTATTTGAGGACACAACATGGAGAGTTCTGAAAATCTGAGACCCACATGGGAGTAAAGAAAGAATGTATCTTAAACAAATTTGCTTATTGTTCTCCTGAAAAACTCACTCAAGTAAACAAAAAAAGGTTTGCAAATAAGACCAAATAATGCTATTTACAGAGGATGACACTTCTTATGAGACTTAAACAGAAACCTGCAACACAATCTGAGCTTATAAGACTCTGAGAACTCCAAAGCAGGAGAGTGATCAAGATTGACAAGAGCATGACCACGGTGATCTCTCAGGAAGATAAAATCACCCGTTATGCATAAGAAATTCTGGCCAGAAACTGAACACTTCAGAGCTAGTGAACTCCTGATAAAATTGAACAGATGAAGAGCTAAACTTATAATCTTAGTTGTCACTTGACTCTTATTTTATCAAAATGTAATTCTAATATAATCAAAATAAGTATATCCTGTTACTTCCCAAATGTAGAAAGGCCAGACTCCCTTACAAATGCTTGCAAACCCTCTATTAGACCTCATAATTCCTCAACAAAGGGAAAAGTTTAGAGTAAATGATACGCATGCTATTCCAGTAGTGTTCTAAGAAGGCTACAAAAGGGACTGATTTCTGCTTATACACAGGGGAAAAGGGAGTCGTATTCACTGCAGCCCTAGTGTATGGTATCTAGCATTGTACCTAGCACCTAAAAGGAGTTCACTAAATATTTGTTAAATGAAGGAGAGGTTATAGCTAACAATTACTGAGTGGTTTACTATATGCTGGCACTGAGCATACAGTAACTCATCTAATCCTCATAATAGTCTGATAAGGTAAATACATATTGTTACTATTTCCATTTTACAGTTGAGGAAACTGAAAAACAGAGAAGATAAGTTGCTTGCCCTAGGTGGAGCCAGGTTTCAAATGAAGGCAGAGTGGCTCCACAGCCCCCTAACCACAATATTACATTACTATATTCCTCTCAATGTAAAAGTGAATGATTGCAAGAGAGACAGGACCAGCAAGGGCCAGGTTCTCAGCTATGTGGGAGTAAAGCAATCAGGACTAGGAGAAGGACAAGTTCAAAGTGAAAGTGAAGGAAGAGACCCAAGCATCTAAGATCACCTCCCTCTTAACTTCCACACTACATTTCAATAGAAGAAAAGGCTGGCCAACTGGCACCTCCTTAATCACCTTCCTTTAGATAGCAGGTATAGTATGGGGAAATCTTTCAAGAAGGCATTGTTTTTACTTAAACAAGATCAACCCCCCTCCTACTCCATCCACCAAGACTGTTTCACCATGTAATTTCTAAAACTGTAAACCCAAGACCCTTTCACGTGTAATTTCTAAGGCTGTAAACCCAAGACCCTTTCACGTGTAACATCTAGAGTTGTAAGCCTATATAAAGGCAGAGCTTCTCTTTGTTAGATGAGTTTGGCTGTTAGACAACTATGTTGCCTTACTCCCAGCCGAAATAAATCACCTCTTCCTTCCTAGTTTGGTGTCCGATTCTCCTGCTTCAAAAGGATGCATGTGAGATCCTGACAGGGAAGTGCTGCGAGTGAATGTACTTTGTGACTATAGGCTGCAAGGATCTCTTAACATTGGGCATGATCTAACCTTAGGATGGGCTAGATCACTGGTTTCATCTCTGCCTATACACTGGAAGTACATGAGGAGCTTTAAAAAATACTGACGACTCTGCAGGAATTGGGTAATTTTTTTTTTTAAATGCTGAGGACAAGTCAGTAAGAAAAAGACCATTGAGGCCAGGCACGGTGGCTCATGCCTGTAATCCCAGCACTTTGGGAGGCTGAGGTGGCTGGATCACCCGAGGTCAGGAGTTCAAAACCACTCTGGACAACAAGGTAAAACCTCGTCTCTACTAAAAATACAAAATTTAGCTGGGCATGGTGGTGGGTACCTGTAATCCTAGCTACCCAGGAGGCTGAGGCAGGAGAATTGCTTAAACCCAAGAAGCGGAGGTTGCAGTGAGCTGAGGTCATGCCACTGCACTCCAGCCTGAGTGGCAGAGTGAGACTCCATCTCAAAAAAAAAAGAGAAAGAAAAGAAAAAAACCACTGAATCAACAGAAAAAAACAGCACAGGTTGTAAACTTAAGACCACAGAATAGGAAATATAAATGACTTTAAGATGATGTTCAACCTCATTCATAATTAAAGAAATGCAAATTAAAATGCCAAAGAGATATCATTCTTCACCTAATTATATTGGTGAAAAACTCCAAAACACTCGAAACAGCCTCATCTCTAGTCTAGATTATTGTAATAACCTCTCAACTCCTCTGTTAATCAGCAAAATGGTTCTTTCGAAAATGAAAGTCAGATCACATCACTATGTTGCTCAAAACCTACACTGGTTTTGCATTTCATTCATAGCAGTAGCCAGAGTCTTTACAATGGCTTACAAGGCCTTACATAAATCTGGCTCCTAGTCATAACTCTGGCTTCTTATACCCCTCACCATTTCACTTACTCCTCCTCTAGCCACACTGTCCTCCTTCCTGCTCTTCAAAGTTAGCAGACAAGTCTCCACCTTAGAGCCTTTACAATGGCTGATCTCCTGCTTTTCCCGCAGACATCCTCAAGGCTCACTCTCTCACCTTCTTAAAGTCTTTGCTGAAATCTCACATCTCAATAAGACCTCTCGATTTCAAATAGTAATTCCCATCCCTTTACTCAAATAGGGCTCTACTCTTCCTATATAGCATTTTTAACTTTCCAATCTATTATACAATGTACTCATATTTATTTTTCATTGTCTATCTCCCGCAACTAGAACATAAACTCCATGAGGGCAGAAATGTCTGTTGATGTACTCCAAGTACCCATAAGAATGCCTCACTATGTATATGCAGAAAGTTGTATTCTGCAACATTGATAACAGCAGAAGATTCAAAACAATTAAATGTCCATGAATGCAGGACTAAGAGGTTAAATAAACTACAGAGAAGCACCGGGCGCGGTGGCTCAAGCCTGTAATCCCAGCACTTTGGGAGGCCGAGGCGGGTGGATCACGAGGTCAAGAGATCGAGACCATCCTGGTCAACATGGTAAAACCCCGTCTCTACTAAAAGTGCAAAAAATTAGCTGCGCATGGTGGCACGTGCCTGTAATCCCAGCTACTCAGGAGGCTGAGGCAGGAGAATTGCCTGACCCCAGGAGGCGGAGGTTGCGGTGAGCCGAGATCGCGCCATTGCACTCCAGCCTGGGTAACAAGGGCGAAACTCCGTCTCAAAAAAAAAAAAAAAAAAAAAACTACAGAGAAATCACACAGTGGGATACTAAACAGTTCTTAAATTTAAAAAGCAGTAAACCTATTTCCAGTATTGCCAAGCAAACTCTTACTGAACTGATTCTCCTTCAGAAAGCGTTAAACTCTGAACAAATTGTGAAAAACAATCATCTAAAGGTACCAAAAAGTGAATAAAACAGGTGGATACTGGAGGCGAGTTAACATCTGAAAAAAGGCAACAGCATAGGATGCATTTCTACCACCCGCCCCCCACAACTGGCTTTTTTTTTTTTTTTTTTAATTTTAATAGCTTGAATTTGAAGGCAGGCCCCAGTCTGTTCCATGTGAGATAGCTAAAATGCCACTAGACAACAGTCTTACTGGTTTAAAAACCCAGAGGTAAGGGCTCATGTTCCACAGCCTCTGGAATATGAAGGAGGAAATCTTAGAAATAAAAAATCTGAAGAGAGAGGAAGCTTCATATTCTATGTATAAAACTGTCTCAATCTCTATCTGACTCCTGAACTACACACACACACACACACACACACACACACACACAACCTGGAACAGATTCAAAGAAACTTAGCTAACAGATTAGAATTCGAGGTACCTGCCATCTAGTGCAGAAAAAAGAGATGCCAGCCAACTAACTGCCTGCTTAAAAAAATTTTAGGGGCAGGCATAGTGGCTCACGCCTGTAATCCCAACACTTTGGGAGGCCAAGGCAGAAGGATTGTTTGAACCCAGGAATTAGAGACCAGCCTGGGCAACAAGGCAAAACCCCATCTCTACAAAGATACAAAAAAATTAGCTGGGCATGATAGCACGTGCCTACAGTCCCAGCTACTCAGAAGGCTGAGGAGGAAGGATCACCTGAACCTGGGAGGCAAAGGTTGCAGTGAGCCAAGATTGCACCACCGCACTCCAGCCTGGGTGACAGAGTGAGGACCTGTCTAAAACACACACACACGTGCACACACATGCACACACACACTCTCTCTCTCTCTCTCTCTCTCTCTCTCTCTCACTTCAGAGAAACATAATAGAATCTAGGTTCTACAGCATATAATTTACAATGTCCAGAATATAATCCAAAATTATTCAACACATGAAACAAGAAAAAATGATCCATTCTCAAGAGAAAAAACTGTCAGCAGAAAACTACCTTGAAATGATGTAAATGTTAGAATTAGCAGCAAAAAGCCAGATACAGTGGCTCACGCCTGTAACCCCAACACTTTGGTAGGCTGTGGTGGGTGGATCACTTGAGGCTCTGAGTTCCCTGACCAACATAGCAAAATCCTGTCTCTTTTAAAAATATAAAACGTAGCCAAGTGTGGTAGCACAGAGCTGTAATCCCAGCTACTCAGGAGGCTGAGGCATGAGAATCGCTTGAACCCAGGAGGCAGAGGTTACAGTGAGCCAGGATTGTGCAACTGCACTCCAGCCTGGGTGACAGAGGAGACTCTGCATTTAAAACAAAACAAAACAAAACAAACAAACAAACAAACTAGGAGCAAGTTTATACTATGTTCAAAGAGATCAAAGAAAACATGCTTTTAATGAATAAATGTATGGAGAATTTCAGGAGAGAACAGTAACTATAAAAAGCGGCCAAACAAATTCTAGATATGATATAAAAATTTCAAATTCACTGGACAGACATAACAGCCAAAAGCAGATGACCAAGGAATCAAGATTAATCAACAGAAATTATACTATTGAGAGAACTTAGAATAAAAGAAGTAGAAAAAAATGAACTGAACCTTAGGGACCTGTTAGGCAATATTAAAAAGTCTAACAGGAGGGGAGGAAAAGCAGGGAGCAGAAAAATATTAAAAGACATAAGAAGCAAAAACTTTCCTTTGGTAAAAGGCATACTTACATATTCAAGAAGCTCAATGAACTAGGTTAACATAAAGAAAACCACACAGGATATGTTATAGTTTAACTGCTAAAAACTAACAAGACATACTCTATATGGGGACAACAATTCAAATGATGGCTGACTTCTCAAGAGAAAAATATGAGGCAACGACATCTTTAAAGTTTTTAAAATGCTGAAAGAAAACCTGTCAACTCAGAATTCTACATTCAATGAATATATCCTTCAAAACTGAAAGCAAAATAAAGACATTTTCAGTAAACAAAAATTCAGAAACATCGTTGCCAGAAGACCTACACTATAAGAAATACTACAAGATGTTCAAGCTGAAGAGAAGTAAAGCCAGACAGAAACCTGGATCTTCAGGAAAAGAGAGAAGGAGAGAGAGAAAGAGAGAGAGAGAGAGAGAGAGATAGAGATTGAGAGAGAAAGAGAGAGAGAGAGAGAGAGGGAGGATAGATATTCAAGACCTTTTTCTCTTAATTTCTTTAAGATATATAGACTAAAGCAAAAACTCAAAACACTGCAAGTTATGATCTATATAGATGTAACACAAATGACAACTACAGTAAAAAGAATGGGCAGGAAGTTAAATATGCCTGTATGGTTGCAGGGTTTCTAAAATTTTCATAGTCAAGTTAGAAAAATAATGCAGCTTCTTATACAATGACATGCAATGCTGTTTAAGGTATTTTTCAAAGAAAAAAACATTCAGAATACTATTACAGAAAGACACCTCTTTAAAGTAAATACATATACATATTCAGAGAATATCCTGAAAGGATAATACATGAAACTGGCAAGGGGAAGGGAAAAAACTGGGTAACTGGAATGCAGGGGTGGTATATTTACATTAAAATTTGAATTTTTTTAATTTTAGTACTGTATAAAATACAAAAAATTAAATACCCACAAAAATCAAAAAGTAAAGGCTCTGAGAAGTTCTATAAGAAGAAAATATTTAAATTTTCCTTGATCCAGCATTTTACAAACCTATATGACTGTAGGAAACTGACTCCTCTCCCTTTTTCAAGTAATAGCTATTTCTATCCCAATACCAGTGACTGGTATTGCTTACATTGTATTAAAAAAGCACTCTTTAAAATCAATTTTTTACTAGTTGTATCAACTAAATCTATTAAGAATATGACCCAGGTCATTTGAAATACTCTTTTTTTAAAAAGGAGTCCATCAGAGTAACTTTAAATGTAATTGCAATTTCACTGGTAGTCTAATAAAATTCCATCCACTAAAGTTCTAGACTTAATATTTTCCAAGACATTCAAGAATTCAGTCACTGCCCCATGCTTACTTATTTTTAAAAACTCACTAGGTACCTCTGTTATTACTGTCTAAACTGAATGATATCAACTATTTCTGAAAACATGAAAAATTGCTTGTTGAACCTACAAATGGTTCTATAAGATGCCACAATTTATTTTAGTTGCTAAAGATTAATATAAAATATGAAATATAGCCATTATTTTGATACGAAAAGAAAAACAAACACACAAATTCTTGTTAAAGTTCAACAGATACTATTTAGATTGTATTATCTTGGTTTTAACAATTTAACAGTTTAATAGTGAAATTTTTTCCTGTGATACACTAATTTCACCAGTTCCTTTGAATTTTTAAATCCACTTAACAATTTTCTGTGACAGTGTATTTTATTCAATTCATCTAACAAAGAAAAAGGGCATAGAATTTGTGAATACTCAGAAATTCCTTAATCATGAAGATTGTATACAATTGTTTCTATGCCCTTTGAAGAGAAGACATGATCCTAGTTTCATTTGTGCTAACAAGGAGAATTACTAAAAGATCTGGGAGAGGAATGAGATGCTAAAATGAAAGACATCAAAGCCTAGCAACACATTCTGGCCTAGCTAACCCTTCTTAAGGAAAAAAAGATGGTACTAATAGTAAGGTGTTAATAAGCCATATGTGGTATCCTCATACTCGACAACCTTCTCAGATTACTCAGGATGAAAATAATCTTCTGTATTACAACTAAAACTCGAAATTACATTGAAAAGGGTGTGTTAAATACCTTAGAGGCCCCTAAATATTTAAAGCTACTTTAAGAAAAAAATCCATGTTTTAGATGTTTGAGCAAGACATCAATAATTCCATTACCCTAGCTCTGATTTGATATTATTTTTACCTCTTCAAAACCATAAAATTTGCAAAAAGAAAAAAATTAAACTGCAAAATTATTCAATATTTGGAAACAAATATTTAACAAACCCTTTCAGGAACCAATAAGAGAGATATCAAATAGAATACAAATAGATACTTATAATTTTATAAACTGGTAACAACATTCAAATCAAAGAGGTGAACTATTCTAAGAATATTTACTTCCGTTGTGTTAAGAACAACTAAATTATGACTTCCTTGGGCCAACTAAATCCAGTAATAATAACATTCTGTTGCTAGTATGATCATTTGAAATAATTATTTTTTAAAAGAACTTAGCCTACCAAAGTCAATTTTTTCCCCATCAATCAAGTATATAGAAAAATATAAAATTATTGAAATTTTCTCTTTATTTTACAAAGAGACTTCTCAAACCCAAGTGTTTCCTATAACAAAAATGACATCATATACTGTTTACTAATCAATAGGAAAAAAGAAGAAAATTAAATGAAATTAGAATAAAATATACAACCCCTACCAGAAAAAATAAGAATAAAATCAGCAGGAACAAATAAATGGAAATTATTAGAAGACACCGACTTAAAGAACTGGTTATATATAAAACATAGCTCCCTATATTTCATATACCCAAACTTATAAAATAATCCCATAAACTCTATTATTCATTAATATAGACCAGGAGTCCACAAACGTTCTGAAAACAGTCAAACGGTAAATATTTTAGGCTTTGCGGGCCATAAGGCTTCTATCACACCTTCTCAATACTGCTGCTGTATTGAGAAAGCAGTTATAGACAATACATTAACAAATGAGTGTGATGGTGCTCCAATAAAATTTTGTTGTTATGGACACTGAGATCTGACTTTCATATAACTTCTACACAACACAAAACAATCTACTCATTTTTTTCAATGATTTCTAAATATACAACCTTAGATCATGGGACACACAAAAACAGAAAGCTGTGGGCTCTGGACTGCCAACCCCTGCTTCATCTAGATACATATGAAAAGTAGTTACTAGAAATACTTTCCAAACATTCTTTTTAATAATTGAATATCAATAATGCTGCATTTTTATTATGCCATTATTTTTATCATATATAACTTCTAAAACAGTATAATCTGCCAAAATAATGACTGAATCAAAGCTAAGAATGCTAAAGTGAAGTATTAATATTTCAAAGCCACAAAAAAGAGGCAATTAAAAAAAAAAACAGAAAAGTGTTATTGCATTACACATTCCTAGGTCATAAATTTCACAGAGACTTAAACTAACTTTATACAATACTTGCCCACTGAGTGACAACGAAGTTATATTATGCGAAATTTAGAATTTCAGAATTCTAAATGTAATGTAGTGTTAAAATATGGCCAAAAGAATATGCCTGAGTGACATGGTGAAACCTAGTCTCTATAAAAAACACAAAAATTAGCCAGGCATAGTGGCACTTGGACCAACTGGTCTCTGTTAATGAGCTACTCCAGAGGCTGAGGACGGGGCACAGCTTGAGCTCAGGAAGTGGAGGTTGTCGTGAGCCAAGATGGTGCCACTGCACTCCAGCCTGGGCAACAGAGCAAGGCTGTCATCCTCCTACCACTACACAAAAAAAAGAATCCTGGTAGTTTCATAGTTAACAGTGTTTCATATGGTAAAACTGAAATGTCTTAGAAAACTCAAAGGACAAAGTCATGAAAACTGTATTTTAATTATAGCTTACCTTTAAGTAGTTGTTAAGATCTTGAGCAAATCATGTCAGCCAGCATTTCTTAAAGTTTGCCCTGTATCCACAGATCATTCATTAATGTCACAGGATCTATGGCCAACTGAGTCTGAGAAATGCTACACATTGTATACATTTCTAGAAGATTTATAAGTACCTAAGTATATCATAAATTCTGAAAAGCTCTGCAGTAAAGAAAACCAGTGGTTTAATCTAGTATTGTCCAAATTTAACTACTTTTTGTGTGTCATACTTGTTAACATCCAAAAAAACTAAAATTTCTTAAAACACACTATAGAAAATTTTCTAATCTCTAGTCAAAATCAGATAAACATCCCTTTGGGTTCTAAATTTTAGAATTCTGTGAGACTAATCCTAAATAGTAATTTTGTGAAAGCTGTTCAAACATTAAGCTTGGTTTACAAACCTGGAACCTCTGGATCTAATGTACTCCTTTATACTCCCACAATACTATGACCTTCCTCTTCTAGAGCACTTATCTTTAAGAAGAAATCATTTCTCTACCCTTCTAGACTTACTCTTTAAGTGGGAGATAGAACCATCCTAGTTTCTCCAACACCTAGGAGAGTGCCTGGATCACTCACTAAATGTGTTTTTATTTTGGTTTTGTTTCTACTTTATTGCAATAATCTCCTACCTGATCTACCCATAACCACTCCTGCCTTTCTCCTACTGCTCCTCTACACAAATGTGGTCAGGTCTCTTCCATTTAAAAACTTTTCATCTTCCACTCTTCTGAAAATAAAGACCGAATTTCATAAAATAGCACTGGAGGATTCAGTCTCTGCATACCCTCTCCTGCTTTACCTCTTTTATCACTGCTTCTCTTTATTTTATCTGCTTTAGCCATACAAAGCTAATAGAGATGAAACAAGATGGCATAGAGAAAAAAGCAGGGCAGGGGCGTGGGCAATGTTAGGGTAGGATAGGGTGGAGTGGGTTGGGGTGAAATGAAAGGCCAGACTGAAAAGGTTATATTAGACCTTGGCAAATGAGAGGAAACAGAAAATAAATACCTCTAAAATGGGAGTATACTTGACTTGTTTGGAAAATGCAGTCAGTGTGACTGAAGTGAAGTTGGAACAGTGGGAGCAGTAGGTGGATTAGAGAAGTAATAGAGGTCTGGAAGAGTAGGGCTTTGCAGGATGATGTAAATGCAATCAATTCCCATAGTTACCTCTCTCATCTGGATCTCTCCTGAGTCCAGTCTCCTACATGAAACACATATTCGACATCTCCTCTTGGATGCCGTACAGACATGTCTATCCCCAAAGTCTTAACTGCACAACAAATCTGTTTCTTCTCCATGCTTTCCCATCTCAGTAAATTGCAGTAACCTCTACCCACTGGCAAATGCCAGAATCCCAAAAGGCTCTTCCACTAAATTTAGAATAGACATGAAATCCCAGTTAAACATCCTCCACACTCAGTAACTATTGCCTTTAATTAATATAGCAAACATGTTAAAGACACTCATCTCATATATAGGGTATTGCCACCCACTCACATATTACACACATACTGGAAGGAAATCACTTGCATCTGAGTCCCAATCAAGGAGTTCACATTCCTATGGAGCAGAGGTTAGGTGAAGTGGGACACTGAATCTGCATTATCCTCTGAAATGCCTGATATCCATCTAATACAGAATGGTACAGGTACCCAGAGGGTTAGCCCAAATAGTGTAATAGTTTTGAGCTAAGAGGTAGTCATCATAAAGAAAGAGGTCCTTATGGCCTCTGACGGTATCAATTTAAAAACAGGAGGTCCAGTGAGCCCCATCAAGCAAGATCAATATCCCATATACCTGTACTTGTCTACTCTAAAAAGAGATGGGAACACAGACTAGGAACTACTGTTGTGTTTGAAAATGTCCCCATGTTTGTCTTCTGTACTACTGTGTTATTTCAAGGTGACTAGAAACAAACTCCACAACAAAAATGACAATAAATTATGGCGTATTTCAACAGCAAAATACCATGCAAGTTTATTAGTTGTACACTTAAAGTTACATGGAAACTCATAATACACTCTGAAGTGAAAGCAGAGTATATGATCTGCATAAATACATACACTCATATAAAATGCTACAGCTGTACCTCTGGTAAGCCAAAGGTTTGTGTAGGCTTGTCCTAGAAAGCAGAAGAGTGAGGAACTAAGAAGGCAAAATAAAAAATTAGATATGGATTTTGAAAAGTTATGTTTTACCAAACTCACTTGGCAAATTTAAAAGAAGTGAAATTATACATAGTATATTCACTGACCATGATGGAATCAGACTAAACGTCAATAACAAAGATAACAGGGAAAATCTGCAAACACTTGGAATCTACACTTCTAAAATAATCCTGGGGTTAATGAATTATCAAGGGAAATTTTTTAACTAAATGAAAATAAAATACGATATATCAAAATTTGTGAGATGGCAAACAGAGAAAAATTTGTAACACTAAATACATACATCAGAATTAGCCAGGTGTGCACCTGTAGTACTAGCCACTTTGGAAGCTGAGGCAAGAAGATCACTTGAGCCCAGGAATTTGGGGCTGCAGTGAACTATGATTATGCCATTTCACTCCAGCCTGGGCAATAGAGTAAGATCCTGTTTCTTTAAAAAAAAAAAAAAAAAAAAAAGTTATAAAGAATGGTTTGAGAAAAAAAGAAAAGAGGAAACATCTCAAATAAATATGTAAGCTCACACCTCAAGAACAAAGAATAAGAAGGGAAAGTAAATCTAAAGAAAGCAGAAGGTAGTAAATCTAAGAACAGAAATCAATAAACAAACAAACAAAAACTATAGATAAAAGCAATTAAGCAATTAAACAAAATCTTGGTTCTTTTAAAATAATAATAAAACTGACAAATTTCCAGCAACACTGACAAAGAAAGAAGATACAAATCATCAATATCAGAAAAGAATCAGCGATATCACTAGAGACCCTGTAGACATCAAAAGAATAAGGGAAAACTAAAAACAATTCTACACACGGAAATTTGACAACTTAAGACAAAATGAGCCAAATCCTCAAAAAACACAAGCTATCACAACTTACCCAACATGAAGATGACTTGAAAAGCCCTATAAGTATTCAATAAATTTAATTCATAATCTTAAAACTCATATAAATCTCTAGACATTGGTGCTTTCAGAGAAGAATTCTGCCAAACTTTTAAAGATGTAATGTCAACTTTGCACCATCTCTTCCAGAAAACAGAAGAGGAGAGAATGCTTCCCAACTCTTTTTATGAGTACAATAGTATCCTGATATAAAAAATCAGAAAACGAAGGCCAAAGGGGGCTTCGGGAGGAACTATAGACAAATATCCTTCATGACTATAGAGACAAAAAGCTTTAATAGCGTATTAGCAAGTAGAATTTAGCAACATACATAAAGAATCTTAGACCATGACCAAGTATTGTCTATTGTAGGCATACAAGGCTGGTTCAATATTTAAAATTCAATCAATGTAATCCATCACATTAACAGATCAAAAAAGAGAAATCATATGATCAGTTAATTGATGCAATAAAACATTTAACAAAATTCAACACCCATTCATGATAAAAATGCTCAGAAAACTAGGAAGAAGAACATGTCCAATTGGATTTAAAATATTTACTAAAAACCTACACCTAAAATTACACTTGATGGTGAATGTTTTGCACCCAAGACCAAGAATGAAGCAAAGATGTCCACTCCCACTACTCTTACACAACACGGTGCTTGAAGATCTAGCCAGTGCAATAAGATAAGAAATGAAACATATATAGTCTGTTCTCACATTGCTATAAAGAAATACCTGAGACCAGGTAAATTATAAGAAGAGTTTTAACTGGCTTATGGTTCTGCAGGATGTACAGGAAACACTGAGGTTTCTGCTTCTGGGAGGCCTCAGTAAATGTACAATCATGGTGGAAGGCAAAGGGGAAGCAGGCACATCTTACATGGCCAGAGCAGGAGGAAGAGAGAAGGCGAGGTGCTATACTTTCAAACAACAAGATCTCATGATAACTCGCTCATTCACTATCATGAGAACAGCACCAAGCGGATGCTAAACCATTAATGAGAAACCACTCCCATGATCCAATCACCTCCCACCACACCCAACCCTCATCATTGGTAAAATTTAATATGAGATTTGGGTAGGGAGACAGATCCAAACCATAGCAAAATAGAAAGGCAAGCAGATCAGAAACAAAGAAATTAAAATGTCCCTATTTAAAAATGGCATAATTGCCTATGTAGAAAGAAATTATATATATATATATATATATATTGAGATGGAGTTTCGCTCTTGTTACCCAGGCTGGAGTGAAATGGCGCGATCTCGGCTCACCGCAACCTCTGCCTCCTGGGCTCAGGCAATTCTCCTGCCTCAGCCTCCTGAGTAGCTGGGATTGCAGGCATGCACCATCATGCCCAGCTGATTTTTTTTTTGTATTTTTAGTAGAGATGGGGTTTCACCATGTTGACCAGGATGGTCTCGAGCTCTTGACCTCGTCATCCACCCGCCTTGGCCTCCCAAAGTGCTGGGATAACAGGCGTAAGCCACCGCGCCTGGCCAGAAATTTTTTAAATTACTTAGAACTAATACAGCAAGTTCACAGGACACAAGATCAAAATACAAAAATTGAAATGTATGTCTGTATACCAGCAATAAATACAAGGAAAGTGACAGTAAAACAACAAGATAAGATTTATTCTAAAATTTACATGGAAAGGCAAAGAAAGTAGAAAAGCTCAAACAATTCTGAAAAAGAACAAAGTATAAGAAACCACTCTATATGAACACTTATTATGTAACTTCAGTAATCAACACTGTGAGGAGTTGGCAAAGAGACACAGAGTTCAACAGAACATAATAGAGAACCCAGAAACAGACCCACACTAGTGTGGCCAACTGTCTTCATACAAAGGTAAAAACGTACTTCAATGGAGGAAGGATAATTATCCAACAAATGGTGCCAGAATAACTGGATAACAATAAAGAAAAAAACAAAACAAAACAAAAACCTTTGACCCAAACATTACACCTAATAAAAAGAACCTACCTCAAAATGCAAATTTAAATGTAAACCATAAAACTTTTAAAAGAAAACCTAGGAGAAAACCTTTGGCAATCTAGGATTTGGTGAGGCAATTTAGACATGACACCCAAAGCACACTCAAAAAAACTGAGAAACTGGACTTCATCAAAATAAGAAACTTCTGCTCTGTGAAAAACTATGTTAAGAGAATGAAAAGACAAACCATGAACAGGGAGAAAAGGTTTGCAAACCACACATCTAACACAGGATTCATATCTAAAATATATATGAAACTCTCACAACTCAACAGTCAACAAACCAATTTTATAGAAAATGTGCAATAGACAGAGACATTTCACCAAAGAGACACAGCCAGAAAAACACACATACACACATGAAAAGATGTTCAAAATTCATAGCCATTATGGAAATGTCAATTAAAACCATAATGATAATCACTACACACCTATCAGAATGACTAAAATAAAAATAGTGACAACCACAAATGCTGGGGAGGATGAGAAGAAACTGAATCTCTCACACATTCCTGATTGTGATGTGAGACAGTTCAGCAACTCTGGAAAATAGTGTAGTAGTTTCCTAGAACACTAAACACATTATTTACTACACCTTACTAAGTAAGTATCACACTCTTTACGTATTTATCCCAGAGAAATAAACATTTATGTCCATACAAAATCCATACATAAATATTCATAGCAGCTTTATTTGTATACCTAAAAAGTAAAGAAAAACAAAACATCCCTTAATAGGTGAAGGGTTCAACAAACTGTGGTACACAGAACACTACTCAGGAACACAGACTACTACTAAAAAAGTCACATACTATGTGATTCCATTTATGTAATATTCTTGAAATGACAAAAGTATAGAGATGAAGAACAGATTCATGGTTGCCAAGGGCTAAAGATGGTAGGGAAGGAGGGGTGAAGGAAAGACTAGTAAGGGACAACATGAGCGAAAGCTCTGTGGTGACAGAATAATTCTGTTTTTTGTTTTTTTTTTTTTTGAGATAGTCTCACTCTGTTGCCCAGGCTGGAATGCAGTGGTATGGTAATAGCTCACTGTAGCCTCAAATTCCTGGGCTGAAGCAATCCTCCCATCTCAGCCTCCCAAACAGCCAGGACAACATACATGTGCCACCATGCCTGGCTAATTTATTTTTGTTTTTGTAGAGATGGGGTCTCACTATGTTGCCCAGGCTGGTTTCAAACTCCTGGCCTCAAGCAATCTGTCCCACCTGAGCCTCCCAAAGAGCTGAGATTATAGGCATGAGCCACCATGCCCGGCCAAGTTTTGCATCTTGATTGCTACAGTTGTTGCATGAATCTACATGTGATAAAATGAAACAGAACTACAACACACATATTTACCAATGTCAGTATACTGGTTTGAAATATTGTCCTACAAGTCTGTAAAATGTAAGCAATGGAGGAGACTGAGTGCAGAGTACATGGGCTTCTGTGTGTCATTTTTACAGCTTTCAGTGAATCTCTACATCTAAATAAAAAGATTTTTAAAAAAGGAAATGAGACAGAAAGAATAACTAAATCAGTGGTAATTAGCGGTATTGACATTCTGAAGTTTCCAAACATATATCTTGAAAATTTACATCCCACATATACTATCACTCCTAGTATTTTCTTGAATGATTTTATTTCATGGTGATTTTTATTCTAGAAAAAAATGTTTTAGATTTACAATCCAATTCTATAACTTACCACATACATGAAACTAAGCAAATTAAACTTGAGTCTCTGTTTTTTCATAAAATGGGGATAAAATATATATGCCTTGGAGAATTATGATGTCTGTGTATACAGAAACTGGCAGTGTTCTACACACAGTAGACTACGTAACTTTTACTGTTATCATCTTATCTCCCTGAAGGGAACAGACATTCCTATGGGCAAGAGCAATTTCATGTATTTCCCTT
Organism: Saimiri boliviensis; assembly: GCF_048565385.1. Classification (NCBI taxonomy): domain Eukaryota; kingdom Metazoa; phylum Chordata; class Mammalia; order Primates; family Cebidae; genus Saimiri; species Saimiri boliviensis. The sequence continues at coordinate 25,723,076 of NC_133463.1, forward strand.
GAATCACCTTACTGCTGTCAGCATGGTGATAAGTACACAAAAAATACCCAACATGCAATTTTCTTTGAACTTTTAACCTCTACCATTAAAATTAGCCTTTTTCTTTACTGTAAATGGTTATATTCTGACTTTCTAAAAAGGGTTAGGTTTGGAGTTTTTCAGGGGTGTTTTGTTTTTCAAATGAGAGTTTTCTTGTTTTTGTTTTTTAGAGATAGGATCTCTCTCTGTCACACAGGCTGACAGTGGTACCATCACAGCTTCCTGCAGCTTCAAACTTGTCGGCTCAGGTGATCCTCCTGCCTCAGCCTCCCTAGTAGATGGGACTACAGGCCTGTACCACATAGTTTGTAGAGATAAAGTCTTGCTATGTTGCCCAAACTAGTCTCATACTCCTGCCTCAAGCAATCCTCCCACCTTGGCCTCCCCAAGTGCTGGGCCACCAGGCCAGCCTTGAATAAGAGTTTTTTGATGAAACTAATAGTTTCTAAAGGCAGAAGCCAAGAAAGAGCAGTTCATTGGTGTAATAGTTCAGACACAAAACACAGACCGAGATTTCCAAACATTCTACGCATCTCATATTCTTGTTTCTAACTCAGCCAGTGTAAAATATTTTTGAATAGCCAATGAGTGGCATTTTCCAACGTCTCATCACTTCATACAGATCATTATTCTTGCTTATCATTTAAGTAAAGAATCCTATTGTATTTATATTGATTAACACTGCTCCCCATTACCCCCTTCCCAACACAGAGCTCCAGGTTGCTGACTCTGATCTTTTACAATTTTCTAGAAATTATTATTTTTTTATTTATTATACTTTAAGTTCTGGGGTACATGTGCAGATTATGCATGTTTGTTACATAGGTATAAACACGCCAAGGTAGTTTGCTGCATCCACTGCCCTCATCATCTATATTAGGTATTTCTCCTAATGCTATCCCTCCCCAATCCTCCCACCCCCTGCTTTTCCTCCCCTAACCCTCCACCCTCAAGGCCCCAGTGTGTGGTGCTCCCCTCCCTGTGTCTGTGTGTTCTCATTGTTCAACATCCACTTACGAGTGAGAACATGCAGTGTTTGGTTTTCTGTTCTTGCGTAAGTTTGCTGAGAATGATGGTTTCCAGTTTCATCCATGTCCCTGCAAAGGACATGAACTCATCCTTTTTTATAGCTGCACAGTATTCCATGGTGTATGTGTGCCACATTTTCTTTATCCAGTCTATCACTGATGGGTGTTTGGGTTGGTTCCAAGTCTTTGGTATTGTGAACATTATATTTTTCCATCACAATAGAAATTATAAAAAAGATAATAAATGCCAGCTCCCACTCTGTAATTTGACATCTTCTCTGAAGAATTTATTATATTAATTCTTCTCCTAGTTCTAAACTCCTAAAAAGAACTATAAAGTAACTATCAAATAGGATTAATAAACTCAACTTTAATACTGCTTACTAAGCTGCTTTCTCTTACTCATAAAAGTCGTATTAAAATGTACTGTTAGGGACCGTGTAGTTTGTATAGTATCATCAATGTATGACAATGGAAGTTCCAAACAGAACACTAAGGTTTTAGACATCTTTGAGAGCACACCACTCAAAAATGCTCTTCTATACCTTTTAACTTTTTATAAAAATTAAAATATATACATGTCATCTATGTAACATAAATATATATGTATATGTATATGTATATGTATATGTATATGTACATGTATATGTATATACGGTGCAAAGATAGTACAAAGTTCCCATATACCCTTCATCTAGCCTTTCCTAATGTTAGCAACAACTAACAAAAACGCAGTAACACTGGTCAAAACTGGAAATTGAACACTGGTACAACAGTTTTAAGTAATTCTCAGATTTTATTCAGAGATTCTATACTTTTTGCATAACTGTTAACACTGGACTTCCAGATAACTTGGGGATAACTGAATATCCAGATGTCTTGAGGGAATTTCTAATATCATTCCTAATTTAACATCATTCCAGCTGTTCTATGATGAACTTTGATTCTCTATTAGAGCATGGAGTCATCGTAACATTGAATCTTATGTTGAATGGAATCTTGGAAGTCTTTTAGATAAATATTTTTTTAAGTATAACCCATTAACAGGTCATGAAATAAATTTAATAAACCATGACTACAATTTTTAATAAAACAAAATAGAAAATATTAGAGTATAATACAGATGTTAAGCATACTACTGCTTCACAAATCTTTTGTTTTAGTGACATGTATAAATGTGTATGTGTGTAGATGTATGTATATTTGTATGTACTGTCATACTATTTTTAAAGACAGTATGACTATTTGGGTCAGAGTAAAAAATGTTTCAAGAGTCACTCATTCACATCAAACCAAAGAAAAAAAGTTCTCTTTAACACTGCTGACATATGATAATCCCATCTCTAACTAAACATGATTAAAGGTAGAATATTTGCTACTTATGTATCAGGCAGTGATACGTATTAGAAAATTTTTAATGTGGAACTAACATTTCTCTGTTGACTTTCGATCTACAACTCACAAAAAAAGGCAGGTTTTTTCCTTCTAAAGAAAAATATTGCGCAATCTTATTTTTCTTCCTTTTTTTCTTCAAATTAGTGAACAGACATTGTTACACCTAGAAATCAAAAGTTCCAAAAAGAAAGTTTCTTTTTCAGTTCCCAAGAAGAGACTCTGAAAACAAAGGGCAATAATAGAAGAACAGAAAAAAAATATTTGTAAGGACTCTAAATGAAAGAATAAAAGCAATGCCAAGCAAAAAAGTCAATAAAGGAACATCTTTGTAGAAATTACATACATAAAATTATCAAACTCAGATAATTTCATAGAAGTATGTATTACTTACTACCAAATCTTCTCATTTTGTAATGTTTCATGTTTTAGTTTTTTTCAACACATAAAGAGGAAGAAAAACTTCACATTCAAATGAAAGAAAAAACCATGCACAAATGAATCCTTTCTGCTTCCTTTAACATACAAGGAAGTGATTTCATTAAATTTATTAAAACTGTTATTTCTGTCCAATCCCAAGCAAAGTACTTCATCTCGTTAAATATATATACAGGTATTGATCGACTTACGACCTATGCAACTTAACGACCATTCAACTTTACGACCACAATCACTAGCCACGACTGCTCCGCGTCTGGCAGCGCAAACGTTGCCCAGCTGGGCGTACGACAGTGCAGACCAGCTTCTGGCAGCACTGCCATCTCTGCGTGCACCATTTCAACTGTACATATAGCCGACTCAACTTACGACCAAATTGTGTTACGACTGTTCCGCGGTCCCGACCGTGGTCGTAAGTTGAGCACTAGCTGTATGTGTAACAAACACAGACACACATATATATACACACAGAGATATTCACCAAACCTGTATTCCACTATCTGGCCACTTCATTCTACTCAGGAGGCAGATTCTTAGCAAAATGTATGAAAGAAAAAATAAATCTGAAGTAAAAAAATTCAACAACTAGATAAAACTCAATGTGCTCCACACTTAAGGGGATATTTTAGGGTCTAATTAAAGCTCTGCTATTCTTACTATGCCCCAAATTCCAACTCTATTATCAGTTTTCAAGATAATAGCAATTTAAAAGCATTAAAGAAAGGAGCAAAGGTGCCCTGACATAAACAACAAATAAGAAGACAACCTGACTGACAAGAAGGATCTGGAAAGTAACTAAAAGCAGACTTTGGTACTCTAGAAACAGATGTCTAGAATTATCTGGTATAAGGACAGACCACGTATATCTCATGAGGCTTATGATAATACTTACTGTTTATAAGTCTGGCAATGAATTAAGAGAAAGGATTCTTTAAGATAAGAATTGTGGCATTTTCTATTTAAGGATATAAAAATATATATATGCTATAACTTCTAGAAAACTTTCTACCCAAAATTAATGAATTAAGTAAAGTTTTAGTTTCCAAAAAAAAGTGAATCCACAGCAATGTGAGGAAGCTGGCTGTCCAGAACAACTATCCCTGAGGAGTGTGGTTAACTGTAATTCTTAACTTCTTCTTTATTTCTTTCAGAAGTTCTATGACTATTTAAACCAACTCATCTTTGATGTTAATAGAGGGTAATGTGTTTCTGGGTTGTGGGGAGCCGTATTTAAATGACTTGGAATTACCTGGGGAAGTTTTTTTAAAAAAAAAACACTGGGGTTCAAGCTCCCCAGCCAGAAATTCAGATTTAATTAGTTGAGATAAAGCCTGGGCATCAGAATTTTTAAAGCCGTCCAGGAAAGCCAGATGTTCAGTTAGGGTTGGAAACCCACTTAGGTAAACAGTGTTCTTCATGACACCTTTCGGAATCATTAAGAGAGATACTGTACATAGCATTTCCAAAATTTGTCTTCAAATCCCTTTTAACATGGAACAAATTACAACACTGATTTAGGTAACTCTTCATCTGAAAATCAAGGCAAATAATAAGTTTAGAATCAAGATGCATAACTTTTCAAACTTTCTAAAAGTTCTAATATGGTTAGGAAGAGAAAAGGGGAGGGAAAAAAGAAAAGGAAGACTTACTTTTATCTTGCTACGACATTTTTTATGTTACAAAAATTCCAAATGAAATATTTTAATTTCAACTTAAAACTTCATAGTTTATTTTAATCATACTTATATTAAGCCTGGGACTCAAAAGCATTTATATGCTGTGAAAGCTAACTCAAAGATAAAATCGTGCTGCCCTCTAATGGTTCAAGATAAATATTTTTACCTATAATACCAGTAAGATGATAAACACAATCTTATTATTTTATAAATGGGAGGATTACATTATATACAAGAAAAGAAAAATAAGATTTCAATTTTTGATATAACTGAGCTCAAAAAATTAACTATGACTGCTATGTTCAAGTTCAAGACCCTTTTAATTGTCCAGGCATACTTGCTGACCCCTGTAAATTCCCAACACTTTGGGAGGCCAACACAGGAGGACTCTTAGAGTCCAGGAGTTTGAGACCAGCCTGAGCGACATAGTGAGACCCCCTCTCTACAAAAAATTAAAAATTAGCCAGACATCATGGTGTCCCAACTACTAGAGAGGGTGATGTGGGAAGATCACTTGAGCCCAGGAGGTTATGGCCGCACTGAGCCGTTATCATACCACTGTACTCCATCCAACCTAGGTGACAACAAGACTGTCTCAAAAAAAAAAAAATTAAGCCATTTCTGAAACTACCATATTTGCCTATCCATGCATAAATCAGGATAAAAATGTATACCTCCTCTGCATTCCATAATAACCATCTCTAATTTAGCTTCTTTTTCAAATAAATCTATGGCAACAGTGTTCAGGCTTGAATGCTCATACTCCACCACAAAGGAATTTAGAAAATTACACACATGCTTGCACATTTCTTTAAAGTATGTAAAATTTTTTTAAAGCTAAAGTTCTAATTCACATTTTAGTACTTGCAAAGGATGTACTTTCTAATTTACTGTAAATATTTACATTTTAAAATAAATTATCTCACTCTTTAAAGTGTATCCAAAGAAACTGAAATATCATAGCAAGTTGACATCCACTCTTATCTACTTAAAAAAATACACAAATTATGTTAAATACATCAGAAATTTTATAGCAGTTGTATCTTGTTTAACTTGCATTTTACTGTACTCTCTCCAAATAATTTTATCTTAATTTCATATTTTATAACTAAGTCTTTTCTTTCTCATTCTACCATAATTCTATGTATCAAAAATAGGCAATATTAATTAAAATTATAGAAGTTTGTATTTCCATGTAAGTTAAAAAATATTTTGTGCAATGAGCCATTATTGCAATTATTATTAGCAGATAATAAAATAAATATTACAATTTTTTTTTTTTTGAGACGGAGTTTCGCTCTCGTTACCCAGGCTGGAATGCAATGGCGCGATCTCGGCTCACCGCAACCTCTGCCTCCTGGGTTCAGGCAATTCTCCTGCCTCAGCCTCCTGAGTAGCTGGGATTACAGGCACCCGCCACCATGCCCAGCTAATTTTTTGTATTTTTAGTAGAGACGGGGTTTCACCATGTTGACCAGATGGTCTTGATCTCTTGACCTCGTGATCCACCCGCCTTGGCTTCCCAAAGTGCTGGGATTACCGGCCTGAGCCACTGCGCCCGGCCATATTACAAATTTTAATACAGAATTTTTAAACAAAAAGTAAAATACTAGGTGAGCATCGTGGCTCATGCCTGCAATCTCAGCACTTTGGGAGGCCAAGGCAGGTGGATCATGAGGTCTGCAGTTTGAGACCATCCTGGCCAACATGGTAAAACCCTGTCTCTACTAAAAAAAAAAAAAAAAAAAAAATTAGCCTGGCGTGGTGGTGCATGCCTGTAGTCCCAGCTACTTGGGAGGCTGAGGCAGGAAAATCGCTTGAATCCAGGAGGTGGAGGTTGCAGTGAGCCAAGATTACGCCACTGCACTCCAGTCTGGAGACACAGCGAGACTCCGTCTCAAAAAAAAAAAAGTAATGGCTATGAATCTCACTAACATTTACAGACCTTTTTTTCTTTATATTGATGTATATATAAGAAAGAATATTTCTTACTGCCAAAATGATAGGTTCTCAATTCTACTCTTATTTCACTTATTTCAAGTATAATCACTAAGAAATGTAATTCACATTAAGAAGTAAATCACTCTGAGTTTTGCTGTAACAGGGTCACTCAATTTTTTCTATGCCAAAACTCACATTGTGATCTACCACCAGAAATCATTTTTAATGTTGTGGCAATTGATCTTAGGTCCTCTTACAATTTGTTGAAAGCAAATAACTAGAAACTACATACTTACAATAGGATGCATACATTTGCTACAATTACTCAGTTTTTCCATTTCTGGGAAGTATTCCAAAACAGATTACTATGACTTGTCAAATGATTATTAATTATACCTGCTACTGTTTCCCTTAGCAGTTTAATTTGATATACTCCAAAAGGTAGAAAACATCAAAATATTGTTAATTTCAATATCCTTCTGCTGAAATAATATCTGTTTTATAAAATCATTTTACCCTGTATATTTCAAATATACTTTCACCCAAACCATACAGCAGCAAACAGCTCATTCAATTTATGGTAAACACCCACTATCGACCAAAGGCCAAATCAGGCTATCAAAAAAAAAAAACCTTGCCTTTATTTCACAACTCAAATACATTTCAGGTTTAAACAAAAAAGATTTTAAATTTGTCTCCTAAAACAAGGCCCAAATATACACTATATACAAGAGACACCAAAAACAGAGAAAGGCTAAAAAGAAAAAGTGACACTAGGTTAATGAAAACAGAAAGCAGTGATTGTTATGCTGACATCAGACAAAGCAGAATTCAAGCCAAAAGGTATTAATGGCTAACACTACGTATTAATGCTAAAATCTACAATTCTTAAGTGAAATATAACAGTTATGAACACCTATGCACCAAATAATGCAGCAACCACCTGAAGCCAAAAACTACAGGAGATGCAAGGAGATATAAACAGAAGCACACAAATACTAAGACATTTTAACACATCACTCCCAGTACAAGACAGATCAAGTGAACAAAAAAAAAAGATATACAACACTGAAGCAACAAAATCTTACGGAAGATCTTATGTAGTCTATGTGTATACATATGATCCTCCATTTGATCTCAAAGAAAGCATAAGTGCCACAAGGTAAGATATTACAGTCTCAAATTGAAATACAACAAACTAGAAATTAATAACAAAATTTTAAAAAGCAAAAGGCCTTTCTACTTGAAAAGTAAATGTTTTATTAAGCAATTTGTACATGAAAGGGAAAATACAAACTAGACTGAAAGAATGATAACGAAAATACTACATAACAGAAACTATACTACAAATGTAAAACAATGGTCAAAGGAGAATTCATAAGCTTCAACAGTTATATCACTAAAAGTATTAAAATAAATGAATTAAATTCAACACAAATTTTAGAAGGTATATATTATTACTAATTTTATATTAGACTTTTTTGCTCATTATGTTTTTTCTTCTATATTCATATTAGATTGTAATTTCCTTTTCTGTACTGTCTTTACCAGGCTTAGGTATCAATGACAACTTTATTTGCTAAAAAGATTTCAGACACCAGGTGCGGTGGTTCACGCCTATAATCCCGACCCTTTGGGAGGACAAGACAGGCAGATCACCTGAGGTCAGGAGTTCAAGACCAGCCAGGCCAAAATGGTAAAACCTCATCTCTACTAAAAATACAAAAATCAGCTGGGTGTGGTGGCACACACCTGTAATCCCAGCTACTCAGGAGGCTGAGGCAAAAGAATTGCTTGAACCCAGAAGGCAGAAGTTGCAGGAAACTGAGATAGTATCACTGCACTCCAGCCTGGGCAGTAGAGACTTTATCTAGGGGAATTAAAAAAAAAAAAAAAAGAAGTCAGAAATTCCTCTTCCATCTCTTACCTTTTTCTATTCTATATAACATTAAGCCTATCTGGTCTTTGATATTTTGGCAGATAGAATTCCCCTGTGAAACCATGTGGGCCTCGTGCTTTTGAGTTTGTTTCTTACAACTTTCTCTATTGTTTTTTCCAATGGATACCACTGCTTTTAAGCTTTCTGTCTCAATTTTGGGAAACAGTATTTTCTAGGAAATTATCTCTATTACCTAGGTTTTCAAATACATTTGTATAGAGGACTGCAAAGAAATCTCTTATACTGTGTTAAAAATTTTCACTGTTCCAATTATCAACTCATTTTGCTTATTTGTGCTTTCTTTTTTCCCCCCTTTGCTTGATATTCAGTGGTTTCTCTATTTCCTTAATTTTAAAAATCAGGATTTTGACTCATCAATTACATCCACTGTTTTCTATGCTCTTCATTTCTCCTTTATCTTCATTATTTCATTTTCTGTACTTTCTTTTGGCTTATTTTTTAACTACCTTTTACAATGTTGAATCATCCTATGCAATAGCAAAAAAAACAAAAAAAAAAAAAACAAAAAAAAACGTCTTTTCAGGAGTACACTAAAGCATTCTTCATAAATTTTCACACATTTCTTGATAAGTTTACTCCACAGTTTATCTTTTTTGTTGTTAAAAATGGAGTTTTCTCTATAATTGTATGCCCTACCTGTTAACTGCTTGTGTTTTTAAGGCTACTGATTCTAGATGTTAATTTTTAATATGCTACCTTACTGAATTATTTTATTATTTATTTTCTTCATTTTATTCCTCTAAATTTATTTTATTTAAATAAATACATTTAATTTATTATTTTATTTCTCTAAATCTCTCTTCTCTAATTGCATCAGCTAATCCTTGTAAAGCAATGCTGAGCCCTGTTTCTTTGGGGCTACTAAAAAAAAGAAAAAAAAAAAGCAGTGCTGAATATTTATGGAGGTAGTATGCCTTATTCCTGTTGCTGGAGTTACATAAATTAAATAACCCTCTACTGTATTTTCAAAGCATCTGTGATAACTACCACTACAACATTTCTCATTGTGAGTTATCATCCATCGTCCCCTACTAGGATATGAGCTCAGTCAAAAGTACAGGAAGCACCTTGCTCATCTTTGTGTCCACCAGCAACTCACTCGTAAAGAACTGTTGATTGATTCATTCGATATGTCAGTGTGAATCTATGAATAAGTGTCAATGAATCAAAGAAAAAAAATGTGTCCCCAAAGAAAAATCCAGAACTGAGAGTGTTACAACTGGTAGGACCATTTCACATCCATTAGGATGGTCATTAAAAAAAGAAAGAAGAAGAAAGAAGAAGAAAGAAGAAGAAAGAAGAAAGAAAGAAGAAAGAAAGAAGAAGGAAGAAGGAAGAAGAAGGAAGAAGGAAGAAGGAAGAGGAGGAGGAGGAGGAGGAGGAGGAGGAGGAGAAGGAGGAGAAGAAGAAGAAGGAGAATAAGGAGAAGAAGGAGGAGGAGAAGGAGGAGAAGGAGGAGAAGGAGAAGGAGGAGGAGGAGAAGGAGGAGAAGGAGGAGAAAGAAGAAGAAGAAGAAAGAAGAAGAAGAAGAAGGAAGAAGAAGGAAGAAGAAGAAGGAAGAAGGAAGAAGGAAGAAGGAAGAAGGAAGAAGAAGAAGAAGAAGAAGAGAAAACTAGTGTTGGTGAGGATGTGAAAAAACTGGATCCCTTGTACATTCCCAAACTGGGAGGATCTAGATTTTATTTTATAAAGCAGAAATGGCCTACAAGATGTAAAAATAGTTTCATTATAGCATGTCATCCACACTCCTTAAAACTAAGAGTTGCACTAAACCTCACATTCTGTACTCTTGCTGTAAAAGTCGCATCTTATTCACGGTGCCCTGGACTAAGTATTAATAACTGCCTTTCACTTCTACCTTCAGCTGTCTCTCTGCTGCTTCTATATCTGATTATGTAGCCTACTCCTATCTTTAAGCCTTCTCCTAAAACATGCCCAACCACTTAAGGCATCCTGCTTCCTTTGGCTAATTAGCCTTGCTTCTATTAAACAATTTGAAACTAAAGCTGCAGAGGGGGCAACTGTCTCTCTCTATCACCCCTGATGGTATCTGGAACATTCCTCTCCTCTCCACTCTTGCTACTGCTAGAGCTGCAGAAGACTCACTCTTACTCATCAAGGGGTACTGAAGGAAAACTGTTCCTTTGAAGCCAAAGTTAAAACTATTTACAAGGCACACCAGTCACACTCAGTAACATGGGATATTAAGAAATATCTTGAGGGGCTGAGGGCGGTGGTTCATGCCTGTAATCCCAGCACTTTGGGAGGCCAAGGTGGATCACCCGAGGTCAGGAGTTCGAGACCAGCCTGACCAACACAGTGAAACCCCATCTCCACCAAAAAATACAAAAATTAGCTGGGCACGGTGGCACATGCCTGTAGTACGAGCTACCTGGGAGGGTGAGGCATGAGAATAGCTGGAACCCAGGTGGGGAAGGTTGCAGTGAGCCAAGATCATGCCACTGCACTCCAGTCTGGTGACAGAGCAAGACTCTGTCTCAATTAAAATATATATATATATATATATCTTGGGAACTTCACTATCATTTATCACCATGTTTCAATGAGAAAATACATCCTAAGTTTCCAGTAACCAACATAAAAACAAACTTTGGAACATGGCCTATTTTGATGATCACCCAAAATCTTACCTAGAATTTATTAGATACAATATTACATTTCCAAGAAATTCTATTATTGCAGAAACTTCTATAAACATGTAACATAAATTCTCATTAATAGTCCCAGCCCTTATTTTAAAAACCATACTTAAATGTGTTTCTAAATCCAATTGACATTAAAAACTTCACAAAACCTTCACTGAAAATGAGTATTTGAAGAAAATACAGAGAGTGATTAAGGAGAAACAGCTGGTGGATAACCTTGTTTTTTGATTCCTAAAGAAAACCTCCAAAGCAAAGCAGGAAAAATAAATGCTTCAAAAGGTTTTCAAAATTTTTAGAGCAATGACTAGCAACTTATATAAAGAAATCTTTTAGAATTCTGAATACTGAAAGTCTACGTATTTATGTCACGTTACATATTAAAAAGAGCTTCATAACTTAAACTGTCATTTTGTCCAGATTTTTTTTTAAACACAAGTAAATAAGCATTGCTAAGCAACATTTTACTCAACTGAGCAAAAAATAAAGATACTGGTGAGAGAGCATTGCTTCAAAGACAAAATTAACCAAGTATTGTATTTGTTTTTCAGAGCTTGAGCAAGAGAGTAAAAAAACTAGCCTCAAATCAAAGAATAGAGAATGCTATTTATTTTTCCCATTCTTGACAAAAGTTGTTAAAAATTTTAATCACTTTAGGAATAGAAGATAGATCCCTTTTTGTAAAGAAAATTGTGAATTCAGTATTAATCAGATTTAAGTCATGGCTACATTTTCCTAAAGAATCCCAACAAACTTGAGGGGATACAAACACACAGTAATTACCTTGTTGTGGCTATTTTGCTTATATCCACCTTTGTAGAAAATAATGCTTGAACTTTTAACAGGAAGAACTCAAAAAGGACTTCAATCGTATTAAAAATAAGGTGACCAAATGAAAATCAGACTAAGGTCAACCCAAAATTAGAGACACTTTTAAATTTAAGAATTGCCTCTGTTTACTTTTGCTTTTGTTTATGGGGGATATGAAAAATGTCAAACTTCTGTGACACGAAAAATAACTGTATTTAACAAACAGAGAATATTTTAAACAGTCTCTAACCCAAAATTAAGTGGTAATCCTTGAGCCTGCTTGGCTGCCTCTAAAAGCAGAACAAAGGAGCATCAAGTCCTGAATTTCTATTAGGTAAATGTATTGCCAAGTTATTAGTACTTGAATACTAACTCTGTGGCAAGAAAACAAACTAGATATTCTTTGGGAATGAACGTGAGAAAGCTGACAGACCAAAGATAAAACGAATGACTATTAAGCTAGACAAGGCAGAAGAGGTATGTGTATAAAATGCTGCACATAATTATACGAAGGTCACAGATTTTCCAAAGCTCATGTTTAAATCACAACTTAATAACTCCTGATATGCACAATTTTTTAAGGGAGAAATGATTCTCTGGTTACAGTGGCAGTATTATTCCAGGGTCAACTAAATTTTCACACTGGCCAAAAAATATCCATGTGCAATACAGAATCAGCCATTCCTCCTATAAAGCATATACCTAGAAATAATAACAGAATCACAGCCTGATTTTATTAATTTTTTTAATTAAGCAGAAGTAAATTCTTTAAAAATCTCCCACAGTAACAAGATCCAGTACAAATACACTGATATTTAAATTCCTTTAAACGAACTCAAAATACTATGGTAAGGTAAGGTAAAGGGCCATGAATGATCACTGAATACTTCATTAAAACCTAAAAACAACACCTGTAAGGAAGAGTTATTCATTCTTCTAACTTACAGGTAAGTTAACTGAGAATTAGAAGTTGAATAACTTGTTCAAATCCATATAGCTATGACTCCAACTCCAGAGTTTGTAATTGTAACTAAACAAGCTAAACTATAACAAAAGCTAACAATTATAATAACAATTAGTGCACAAAAACAGAAGCTAAGCTATTGAACCAGCCCATCATTCTGTTCTCAAACACCTTATAAGGTAAATGTTATTCTAGCCTCTAGAAAAACATTACAATGTTTTGGCCAAATGCCTGAAGAGGCAAAAATCTGGCGCTCAGAAATATTTTTAGTCTTAAATAAAATGATTACAAAATGTATTTTTTAAATCCATGTTATTGAGGTCAAATTTACATTTAATGAAGTGTGACTATTTTAGGCTCATAGTTAGATGAATTTTGACAAACACTCATATTAACAATCACCAAAATCAAAATATAGAACATTTCTATCACCCCCAAAAGTTTCCTTGTATAGGAAATTCCCACCCCCAAATCTAGGCAATCTAAGAACCTCTTTCTGTCACTATGTACTAGTTTTGCCAATTCTAGAATTCCACAAAAATAGAATCTTCGAGTTTTGAAGATTTTTGTTTCTGAGATTCATGTATATTGTTGAATGAATATCAAGTTTTGCTGTTGAACAGCATTCCGGGTCATGGTTATGTTACAGTGTAACCATTTACTTGGTGGTAGATATTTGGGTTGTTTCCAATTTGGGGCTATTATAAAGAAAAATGCTACAAACATGCATGTATGTACAAGTCTTTGAACAGCCATACATTTTCATTTATTTTAGGTAAATACCACATGGCATTGCTGGGTGGTAAGGTAAGTACTACATGCCTACCTTCATAAAAACATGATAAATTCTGACAAGGTGCCTGTACCATTTTATATACCCAGCAGCAATATGTGAGACTTCCAGTTGCCCCAACACTAGGTATTGTCAGTCTTTTTAAACTTTAGCTATGGCTTTAATTTGCATTTTCCTGATGTCTAATCACTTTGAGCATCTTTTCATGTGTTTATTAGCCATTCTTCTCTCTTTTTTATTGAGTGTCGGTTCAAAAATTTTGCCCATTCTTGTCTTACTAAGTGGTAGGTATTCCTTTATATATTCTGGAGTAAGTCCTCTTTCAAATATTTGTATTATAAATGTTTCCTTCTAATATATGTCTTGTTTTTTCATTTTGTAAAAAGTGCCTTAAGTGTTTACAGAAGTTTAAAGTTTGATGACATGTAATTCCTCAGTTTTTTCATGATCCATGTTTAAATTTTGATGACATGTAATTCCTCAATTTTTTCAATCCATGTTTTTTATGTTCTAAGAAATCTTTGTCTATCTCCAAAGCAGCAAAGTATTCTGGAAATTGTACTTTAACTTTTACATATAGGTCTATGACCCATTTCTGATTTATTTTTGTCTATGGTGTGAAGTCAAGGTTCAGCTTCTTTTTTTCTGTCTGAAAGGCCAATTACTTTATCATTATTTGTTGAAAAGAGTATCCTTTCCCCTTTAGCATCCTCACTGGAATTAACTTTGAAAGAATTAAATTGACCATATGTGGATCGATCTTTCTTGCCTCCTCCATATTCCAGAGATAGCAAACTCCTGTAAAGAGCCACATATAAAATACTTCGGGCTTTGAGGACATATGATCTATCACATCTATTCAACTCTGCTGTTGTAACACAAAAGCAACTATGTACAATACATAAACAAGTGACTGTGGCTGTGTTCCAATGAAACTTTAATGACATATTCCAAAATTTCAACTTCATCTAAATGTCATGTGTTATAGAATATCATTTTACTTTTGATGTTTTTCCAACTATTTACAAATGTAAAAACCATTACTTAGCTGGAAAGCCATATAAAAACAGACAAGCCAGATGTGACCCATGGGCCATAGCTTGCCAACTGCTGTTTTATTCTGTTCTACTGATTCATGTATCTGTCCCTAATGTCAATATTCTGCTATTTTGAGTATTGTAGCCTTATAGCAAATCTTGAAGTCAGGTACTGTGGGCTGGCCAATTTTGTTCTTTCTTTTCAAAACTGTTTTGGCTACTACAGGTCCTCTGCATCTTCGAATGTCAGCACTACCTTATGAATTTTACCAAAAAAAAAAAAAAAAAAAAAAAAAAAACCCTATGATTTTGATTACAATTGCATTGCATCTTCACATTAACTTTGGGAGAATTGAAATCTTAAATAATTGAGTCTTCTTTAATTTGAGCAAAATTTTATAGCCTTCAGTATACAGGTTGTGTACCTATTTATAATTAAATAGCACGAAAACAACATTTTCAGAGATAAAGAAGCCCTTTATCAGATGAAGAAAGTTCTCTTCACTCCTAGTTTGCTGAGTCTATATCATTAATGAGCACTGAGTTCTGTAAAATGCTTTTTCTGCACTTCACATACTCATATGGTTGTTCTCGTTTATTCTATTATCTGATTAATTACTTTGATTACTGAAAGCCATCTTGCTTTCAAGAATAAACTTCACTTAATCATAACATTATTTAAATTTTGCTGAATTTAATTTGCTATTATTTTGTTAAGAATGTGTATATTTGGCTGGGTCTGGTGGCTCACACCTACAATCCCAGTACTTTGGGAGGACGAACAGGGTAGATCACTTGAGATCTAGAGATTGAAACCAGCCTGCCCAACATGGTAAAACCCTTTCTCTATTAAAAATACAAAAAAATTACCCAGGTGTGGTGGCACACGCCTGTAGTCCCAGCTACTCAGGAGGTTGAGGCACGAGAATCGCTTGAACCCGGAAGGTGAAGGTTGCTGTGGGCCAAGATTACACCACTATACTTCAGCCTGGGCAACAGAGCAAGACTCTGTCTCAAAAAATAATAACAATAATACTTTTTATATCTGTGATCATACTGATCTTAAGTTCATTCTTCCTCATCCTTGCTTTGGTAACCTGTTCAAATTTTCTTCTCTGGTTTATAAGAGTTTTAAAAAGACAATTTATTTTTAACATGTCTTTTTTACGGGTTTAGGTTAATTTCTTCCAGATAAAAAACATCCTAATTTAATAATATGATTCTATGTAAAAAAGTATTGAAAAATTTATCTTGCTGCCTATCTTTCAGTTCTATGTCTATAAAGTGATATCCACATGAAGTAGTATCATTTTAAGAGTTCTGACACACATTCTAAGTGTAAAGCATATGATAAAAGAGAAAAGAATATACTCCCCAAACCAAGGGATGTAGTGTACAAAAGGCAAAGTTATATATAACTATTGAAACAAATTGGGCTTTTTACCACTTTATGCTTATTTCATTTATCCAGGAGAATTTAATATTGTGTACTTGGATGACTTTTTCCTGTTAGGTTGAACATATGAAATTGACATATTTGTAGGTCAAAGAAACGTCAAATACTGGCAGTTTCATATGGTTTGACCTTTAATTTAGTGGCCTTGGAACAGTAAGCAAAGTGAGCTCACCCAATCGGTAGGTTGTTTGATCAGTATACAAGCACCATCTGGTGGCAGGAACAAAAACTGTAGGTTTGTAACTGTTCATATCATGCTGGTACAAATACAGTTATCCCTAGGTTATCTGTGGGGAAATGGCTCCAGGACCTTCATCCTACCCATTAGAGATACCAAAAGCCACGGCTTCTCAAGTCCCTGATATAAAATCGTGTGGTAGTATTTGTGTATTATCTATGTACATCCTCCCATATACTTTAAATCATCTCTAGATTACTTATAATATCTAATACAATGTAAATGCTATGAAAATAGTAGTTACATTGTACTGTTTGGGAAATAATGACAAGAAAATTAAAAGTCTGTACATGTTCAGTACAGATGCAACCATCCTTTTTTTCCTGAAAAAAAAGTTTTTTGAGACAGAGTCTCACTCTGTCGCCCGGGCTGGAGTGCAATGGCGCGATCTCAGCTCACTGCAACCTTCAGCCTCCAAGGTTCAAGCGATTCTCCTGCCTAAGCCTCCCAAGTAGCTGGGATTACAGGTGTCCACCACTATGCCCGATTAATTTTGCTTTCTTTTTAGTAGAGACAGGGTTTCACCATGTTGGCCAGGCTGGTCTCAAACTCCTGACCTCAGATGATCCACCAGCCTTGGCCTACCAAAGTGCTTAGATTACAGGCATGAGCCACCAAACCCAGCCTTCCTGAATATTTTCAATCCACAATTGGCTGGATCCATGAATGCTGAACCCATGGATATAGAACCCAGGGACACAATGGGCCAACTGAATATTCAACATCAGTTGTTCTACTTTCCAATATGCTTTTTAAGAGGGCATGACAAATGAGAGAAGAATCTTGTATTCAAAGTGTGAACAACCGCAGAATAAATAGCACACCAACATCACTATACTTAGCAACAATTCATCAGCATATATAAAGTAAACTGAAATAAAATATACAAGCTGTTTTATTAAGTCAGAATCTTGGCTATTACTAATTTTACTGATAACGTAATGAAATAAAGTCAATTTGGATGCTTCAAAAAACTTCTTTTGCCCTATCAAATTTCCACTGATAACCATCATTATCTGTAAAATTATTTCTAAGTCTCACAAATTTATTCCATAGGGGTACAAGGAGAAACCAAGAAGCCTTAAATTAAGTAAGTGTCTAACTCTGGCCATAGAAACAAGTAACTTTTAGGCAAAATAGTCCAAATTATTTTCTTCTTGTTTAACTTGCTATAACTCAACACATGTTAAAAGAAAACAACTTGACCAACCTAGCTATAAGAGATTGGACCAAGAATTGGATATATTAGCAAAAGGTAACCTAGACACAAAATATACTAAACACATCTAATGAGGCCATAAAATTGTTTCAAACTGAGTCCTACCAAATAAACATAAACAAATCCTTTGGGGAAGGAAGGATACATCTTCGATGAACAAAGAGCTGATGGGTTAAACTTGGGATGAATCCTAAACAATGCCATTTTCTTAAGACAAATTTTACAAACCTATTCTGAAAGCTCTAGATGATCTACTACCTCTTGCCATGTATACGTCCGACAAGTCTTCAAAATCAAAGATAATCTTTGCTACCCTTCATTGTGGCCATAAAGAGTGATAAAATGACTCCCAAATACTTCACAGGCAATTTAAATGCAACACAGTGCAAATTAAACTCTTCATCTTTCCAAAAACCTGCTCCAGCTACTCTTGCGGTGAACCGTATTATTAGCCATCCAAATATCTGAAGTTATACTTAATATCCCAAGTGCAATCAAGTCTACATTCTAAATATCTATGGACACACTCCCCTCCTCTCCATCTTCACTATTCCAGACCTGCATCACATTATGCCTGAATTATAACATCTTCATAATTCTTTCTCCCTTGAAGTTTCAACCTGTCCAATCTACTTTCCACATACCGCCAAAACAGTATTTCTAAAATATATATCCAATTATTTTATCCCTCAGCTTAAAATCCTTCAATGGCTCCCAATCACCTTCAGGATAAAATCCAAACCTTACGGCATGGGCACTTCAGGACATTCAAATCGGGGCCCTGCCTAGACTTCAGCCTTCTTATTCCAGACTTACTAAATTGCTTGTAAGTCCATGAATGAACTCAACTTCTCAGGATTCCTAGCCTTTGTTCCCAAAATCTATATTACTTTTCCTTACCCACCTCACCTGGCTAAATCCTAGTTGACCTTAAGGTTCATTCCTCCTGGAAGGCTTCTTTGGTGCCCCAGTCTGGGTGGAGTGCTTCCTTCCTTCCTAATGTTTTCATAGCAACATTGGGGCACATCTATCATTCAGTTCTTTCTTTTGTTTTCCTCTTCTACTAAACTTAGTCTATTAGCCCGTCTGTCTTTCCTCAAAGTCTCTACTCAACACAACATGTGACAATGACTAGGCATGCAACAAATGTCTGCTGAATGCAGATGACTTCACAAAAGTCCTTCATTAGCTATCACTATCTCTATTTTGCAAATGAGGAAACTAATGGAGTTCCAGAGCCTTGTCTAAGATCACATAGGTAAACGCATCAGAACTAGGAACTGAACCAAATGTTCTAACTGTAATGAAAATAATTTTCTCTCAGAGTCTTTGCTTTTGAGGAACCACTCTATAAAATAATTGTGCTCTGCAGAGTAGTTTGGATAGGGCTAACCTGTTTCTACAGGCTGGACATATAACCCAGTCTTGGCTGAAGTTATACCTCCTACCCCCAACCCAGTTTGAATGATTAATTCCAGGATGGATAGTTTACTCCAAGTGTTTGCGGAGAATTTTCTAAGGACTATCAGAAAAAGAAAAAAAAAAAAACACTGCACCTTCTTCATTGTAAGTACAGGATATACAGTGTACGAAGTACACAGCAAATGGGCATCAGATTATTTGAAAACAAAGTAGAGAAAAAAAGAAACAAGAGCTAGAAAGAGAGAAATAGAAAATGAGGAAGAACAACACTAAAGCCCTACATCCAACCATGCTTGAACATCTCCCCGAGACATATCGCCGTTACATAGGTCAAAAATTCCCATTTTCACATAACCTAGTTTGAGTTGCGGCCCTTTGGAAATCTGCACCAGCAGACCAAGAGGCCGTATGGTCTGCTGGTCTGCCATTCTGGCCATTTGCCAAGCAATAATACTTTTTTCATCAGTGAATATACAAAACTGAAAAACTGTCTATCTAATTTCAGCCATTCTATTTCTCTAGATAATGCACATAATTTTAATAAGAAAAACGGGAAAACAAAAGCATAAAGTGTTCTCCAAGCTTTACCCTGTACTTTGTCAAATGAATTTTTTATGCTTTCTGCTTTATAATGTATCCGTTAGTGAAAAGTGCCTCTAATGAGAAAGAAAAATATGTGACTGAATGTAATTATTGTCAAACATCCTGGGCATAATAAAAGGAGATATACTTCAGAATCCAAGTCATTCTACAGTTTGCTCATGGATAAATGCTTTTTTCTCCACTCATCATTAAAAAAGAATTTAAAAATTCAGTTCTTCTTAGGCCTTTGAATGAGTTCAAGTGGAAAAACCCCATCAGTAAAGAAGGGGAGGAACAGCATAGGTAATACCTAATTTTGCTTAATATTACTTTAAGTAGAAAATAAAAGAACCTTTTCAAAACTCCTTCCCTGCCTTAAGAAGATAAATGATTAATCTGGGTTCTGACAAGGAGAAGACTGTCTCCTTGCATCTTTGATTCCAGAGTCCCTATAATCCATTCAAGTGTTGTCATCTATAAATTAAGGTCATATGCAAAATCACGACTGTAACAGTCTACTGAGTAATGGTTAGGTCTGCGCTTTTGTGAGCAGAAAGAGCTTTTCAGTTGAAACATGGCATGGCAGCTTACTAGTACCTTCCTATATTCTTTTTATTCTTTTTTGTCATCTGCAGAAAATCATAAAGACACTCCAAAAAAACTGAAGGGAAAGTCCAAATTATCTATTCATGGGAATGGCCTAAGGCACACCCTTTATATATGACTCTGGGGAAGTCATAAATAAAATTCTTGTACCCCTCAAGACAACCATAAGAATTAGATCTTAGAACTAGAAACTGCCAATAAAGGAAAAATGCCAACATTCTTAACAGAAAATCAAGAAAAAAGAAAGTCAAAACCACATGACCCTGTCTAATTTCGCATACTGTCTTTTCTCTCCCTGGGCTCTGATCAAGCCACACTGGCCTCCTGAGGCCATGCCAGGCACACTCCTGATGCAGGGGCTTTGTACTTGCTATTTCTTGAGACTGGAACACTCACTCTCTCAACATTCACACTGCTTTTTCTCTTTTCCTTTGAGGTCTTTATCAAAAGTAACCTCCTCAGTGACTAATCACTTCTTATTGACTGACTACCTCCCCTACAAGAACATGAGCTCCGTAAGGACAGGGATTAGTGTCTGACTTTTCATTGCTTTACCATCAGACTTTTTAAAAGTAATAAAGTTAGAAGTAATAAAATTAGTCTATTTCCATTTAAAAGTAATAAATTCACTTGTCAGAACTGTAGCAAAATTTCAATAAAGGACTACAGATATCAAAATGCAACAAATGTTAAAATATAATACTCTCATAAATCTATTCATTATAGTACATTAACAATAAAATAAGTATATGACAGACTAGGTGTTCCTTACTCAGGTGACCAAAGGTATTTACTGTGCTGAAGTGGGCAACTAGCTTTGTTTACACTGGGAAACCTCACACTAAAGATAAAGGCAATGGGTATATTACATAGAGAAAGAGAAAGCAAAACAACTACAAGAGAAATGTGTTGTCCCTTGTGACTTCTCTGCAGTGTGAACACCAAGCTGAGGTCTGGGAAGCCTGCCACTGGATACGTCACAATTAGAAGCAGAGATCCTACAGGAGAGAATGAAATATACCAAGGAAGCCAAGAAAAGCTGAGGGGTTAGGCTGGTTAGCAAGGGGAAGATGGTAGATATACTCTGGAAGCATTACCTAGGGGGAAAATGTGGACTGAAAGCTGCCAACTGCAAGTTTCCACACCTGGTGGACAAGGGAAATGACCACAAAGAAGAGAGGAACTAAAGGACAACACAAGACAGAGGCGAGGCGTATAGGTGCCTCTCCCTTCCTAGCATATAGCAATTTCCCGCCAGGCATAGCTGAGAGGAAAAGGGAAGGGCAGAAGTCTAAGAGTGTGCAAATTCTTCTTAGAGAATCTAAACAATAATATTTAAAGAAATTATTTACAATTTAATAGGACTGAGTTTTAAATGGATAAGATTAAAGGTAATTTCTCCCCTACCAAGCAAGAAGTCAAAAAGTATCAGATTATGTATGTACTAAATATTTTCTCTACACATCTAAGTTATGTTATCAGTAAATATACAAAACCATAACAAAAGCATCAGCAAATATCTGATCAAATCTAGAAAATAATTTCTTAGGCATAAAACCAGTGAGAGAAATAAAAAGAAAAATCAATAGATTAGACCACATAACATTTTAAAACTATAGGATATTAAAAATAAATATACACTTAAAAGCCAAATTTTTTAAAGCAGGAAAATTACAACAAACAAAACATACTGAAAGTTAACTAACAACCTCAACATATAAACATTTGAAAACCGGTGAAGCAATGGAATAAAAACTAACAAATTGAAATGGAAAAACCAAAAAAGATAAAAAACTAACAAGCACCTAAAAAGAAAAACTGTCCAGCCTCACTAGCAGTCAATAAACTGAATTTTTAAAAATAGTACTTTATGGCCAGGTGAAGTGCAATCCTAACACTTTGGGAGACCAAGACAGGTGGATTACTTGAGGTCGGGAGTTTGAGATCAATCTTTGTAATAGGTGAAACCCCATTTCTACTAAAATACAAAAATTAACCAGAAATTGCTTGAACCTGGAAGGCAGAGGTTGCAGTGAACTGAGATCGCACCACTGCACTCCAGCCTGGGTGACAGAGTAAGTTTAAAACAAACAAACAAAAAAACACACTACGTTTTAACGATCAAAGAAGACAAAAACTTTTTCAACTTAATATTGTCAGAGTAAAATAAGCACTCTTATACACTGTAAGAAATTAGAACAAACTTTAGTGTAATTGGGCAATACTTTATTATTTTTAAAGAACATTCCCCTGATAGTAATATAAGGAGGGAAATAATAAGTGATATGAACAAAAAATTTACATAATGATTATTTACTGCAGCAATCTTAACAAAAAAGGGGGCACAAACAACCTAGATGATAAAAAATAGGCACATACTTATATACCTTACAAAGCCATATGAAGCACTACGCAGCCATCAAAAACATTTTGTGCCAGGCACAGGGCCTCACGCCTGTGATCCCAGCACTTTGGGAAGCCGACGTGGGCAGATCACTTGGTCAGAAGTTCAAGACCAGCCTGGCCAACATGGTGAAATCCCATCTCTACTAAAATAATTAGACAGGCATGGTGGCATATGTCTGTAATCCCAGCTACTGGGGACTGACGCACAAGAAATGCTTGAACCCAGAAGGCAGAGGTTGCAGTGAGCCAAGATCACACCACTGCACTCCAGCCTAGGTGACAGAGTGAGACTCTGTCTCAAAAAAGAAAAAAATTTCTTAAAAATTAAAGATATGACAAATAGCCATATTAAGTGAAGAGAGTATTATATTGCATAAAGAAGATACACAAATTATGATATATCCATACGAAGAACACTAACCAGCAATAAAAAAGGGCAACACCCAGATATAAGCAACATGGATGATTCCGCAAACAAGAAAATCATTATGCAAAGTGAAAGAAGCCAGACACACGAAAATACTCTATGAGTCTAGTTTTAAAAAGTTCAACAACAGGCAAAAACTAGTCTATGGTAAAAAAAATATTGATTATTTCTGGGAGGGTGTGTCAAGCACAAAGAGGTCTGATGAAACTCAGGTGATGTGAACATTTGTATTTTGATCTGAGTGGCAATCATAGGAGGATATGTATGTATGTAAAAAGTCATCAAATAAAGTACAAATACATATACACATAAATAAAATAATAAAGTCATCAAGAGGTACACAAGATTTGTACATTTCACTGTATGTCTATCATTTTATCATATTTCGTATTTTGTTTATCATGTTTATTTTGTAGTACTTTAACTCCATAAACTACTACAAAAATTGCATATAAAGGACAACTTCAACTTGGTTACATATATTTAAATGCAAAGAAAAAAGAATGTAAACAACATGAATATACAAAAAGTGGCAAATTTTAGCCTTATTTCTATTTTCTTTTTTCCTTTCTGCATTTTCCACATACCTACAATAAGTTTTATGAACAGAAAAAATAAACACTAAATTTTATTTTGAAACTTCTGCCATGTTTCTAAAAGAAACTTCTGTAATACTTGTAACTATCACGGAGTGAAACCCCATCTCTACTGCTACTGTGCAGAAAGACAGTAAATACTTCCTCCAATAAATTCCCTGTAAATTATGAACATTCATGTTCATTAGTGTATTTGGACAGATCAAAAAAAAAAAACTGAGCTCTGCTTGGTAAATGAATGAGAAAGTCAACTGGGAAAGTCAACTATCAACTGTGAAATGACTTTAAGACTTGGTCTTCTCTGCAACAAATACAGGGCCCTCGTGACACAATAAAAACTAATTCCTTCAAATCTTTTAGGTTTGTTGGGTAGAGAAAAAACAACAGTTCCTGAAAACTGGGTTTTTTTTAAGTTATTGCTTTAAATATTCCTTGTGAATCTGCTTTATCTAAATTCCATGCAAAATGCCAAGCATCAATTGGATTTACAATGAAAATACTCTTTTGGGTTTGAGAAACTTTTACAACATGCATAAAATATTAAGAAAGAAAACAAAAAAGATATACAAACCTCTGATTGTACATGCCCCGAAAGTTGTAATTAGCTCTATAATTTGGGAATGGCTTTGGATCTAATGGCCTGTAGATGGCAGGCTCTCCCCTTTTCATAGCAAGCCCATTCAGTTCCACAGTTGGAGTTATGCTGCCTGTTAAAAAAATATATATATTAAAGGCACACAAATGACATATCTTCACAATAAATCGTGCAAGCTATATTTATGCTACATTTAACTACTATGGAAGAAGGTGAGAATGGATGGTCCACTTGTATGATTTTCTAAGAAACTGCATGAACAAAGGCAAAAACCAAGAAAACAGTTTCTAATAAAATTTTCTTGGAATTTTGCAATGTTTTCTGTACATTAAAATTTGAGTGTGAAATCATTACTATTAAAACATAGTAAACAGAAGATCCTTAGACTGCTTAGCATGAATATTATTTTTTAAAGTATTGAACTTCACCATTACTTACCCCAGAAAGCTTGCATGTATTTAATCATTAAAAACATCATCTGTGAATGTTTTTATTTATACTTTGGTAATTAAATAACTAAGCATTGACAATAAAGTCATCAGTGGTTCTTGGACTTAAATAACAAAAAAGGTTTTCTGAATTTTTTTCCATAACCACCAACACAGAGTAAACATAAGCAGTATTCCTGAAACCAAAATGTCACCTATTCTTCACAAATATTAAACATATGTACAAGCAGCATCATCAATAAAAACAAAAGACTGGAAACAACCTAAACAACAGCAGTGCAGCACCAGTTATATAAATGTCCATATAACTGAACATCTATGAAAGGAGGAAGAATACTATACATCTTGCTTTTTTCTAAACTTAACAATTTACCTTGGAGGTTATACCTTAGCAGTGTAGGATATGTTAGATGAAAAAAAAAAAGCAAAGTCTCAAATACTGTGTGCTTTAACATTATCTTTTGTCTAAGAAAGGTGAAATTGAAAATATAAATACATATTTGCTTACTTTTTTTGGCATGTGTTCCTACATATTTGCTTACTTTAAAAAAAAAAAAACCCAAAACTAAAAGAGAAAAAAAGTTACTTTGAGCTTGGCAAAGCCACTATAGCTAGACTGCCTCTCTAGATTCCTCCTCTCTAGGCAGGGCATCTCTGAAAGAAAGGCAGCAGCCCCAGTCAGGGACTTTTAGATAAAACTCCCATCTCCCTGGGATAGAGCACCTGGGGAAAGGGGCAGCTGTGGGCACAGCTTCAGCAGACTTAAACGTTCCTGCCTGCCAGCTCTGAAGAGAGCAGCAGATCTCACAGCACAGCATTTGAGCTCTGCTAAGGGACAGACTGCCACCTCAAGTGGGTCCCTGACCCCTGTGCCTCCTGACTGGGAGACACCTCCCAGGAGGAGTTGACAGACACTTCATATAGGAAAGCTCTGGTTGGCATCTAGCATGTGCCCCTTTGGAACAAAGCTTCCAAAGGAAGGAACATGCTGGAATATTTGCTGTTTTGCAGCCTCCACTGGTGATACCCCAGCAAACAGAGACTGGAGTGGACCTCCAGAAAACTCCAGCAGACCTGCAGCAGAGGGGTCTGACTGTTAGAAGGAAAACTAACACACAGAAAGGAATAGCATCAACATCAACAAAAAGGGCGTCCACACAGAAACCCCAACCGAAGGTCACCAACATCAAAGACAAAACAGATAAATCCATGAAGATGAGGAAAAAAAACAGCACAAAAAGGCTGAAAATTCCAAAAACCAGAATGTCTCCTCTCCTCCAAAGGATCACAACTCCTCACCAGCAAGGGAACAAAACTGGACAGAGAATGAATTTGACAAACTGACATAAGTATGCTTCGGAAGGTGAGTAATAACAAATTCCTCCAAACTAAGGAGCATGTTCTAACACAACGCAAGGAAGCTAAGAGCCTTGAAAAAAGATTAGAGAAATTGCTAACTAGAATAACCAGTTTAGAGAAGAACATAAATGACCTGATGGAGCTGAAAAACACAGCACAAGAACTTTGTGAAGCATACACAAGTATCAATAGCTGAATCAATCAAGCAGAAAAAAGGATATCAGAGACTGAAGATCAACTTAATGAAACAAAGCAAGAAGACAAGATTAGAGAAAAAAGAAGGAAAAGGAATGAACAAAGTCTCCAAGAAATATGGAACTACGTGTAAAGACCAAACCTATATTTGATTGGTGTACTTGAAAGTGATGGGCAGAATGGAACCAAGTTGGAAAACACTTTTCAGGATATTATCCAGGAAAACGTCCCCAACCTAGCAAGATAGGCCAACACTCAAATTCAGGAAATACAGAGAACATCACAAAGATACTCCTCAAGAAAAGCAACCCCAAGACATATCATCATCAGATTGACCAAAGTTGAAATGAAGGAAAAAATGTTAAGGGCAGCTAGAGAGAAAAGCTGGGTTAACCACAAAGGGAAGCCCATCAGACTAACAGTGGATCCCTCTGCAGAAACCCTAAAAACCAGAAGAGAGTAGAGGCCAATATTCAAGATTCTTAAAGAATATTCAACCCAGGATTTCATATCCAGCCAAACTAAGCTTCTAAGGAGAAATAAAATCATTTACAGACAAGCAAATGCTGTGAGGGTCTGTCACCACCAGGCCTGCCTTACAAGATCTCCTGAAGAAAGCACTAAATATGGAAAGGAAAAACCAGTACCAGCCACTGCAAAAACATACCAAATTGCAAAGACCATTGATGCTATAAAGAAATTGCATCATATTTGCCTGCATCAACTAACAGGCAAAATAACCAGCTAGCATCATACTGACAGGATTAAATTCACACATAACAATATTAACCTTAAATGTAAACAGGCTAAATGCCCCAAATAAAAGACACAGACTGGCAAATTGGATAAAGAGTCAAGACCCATTGGTGTACTGTATTCAGGAGACCCATCTCACGTACAAAGACACACATCGGCTCAAAATAAAGGGATGGAGGAAGATTTACCAAACAAATAGAAAGCAAAGAAAAAGCAGGGGTTATAATCCTAGTCTCTGATAAAACAGACTTTAAACCAACAAAGATCAAAAGAGACAAAGAAGGGCATTACATAATGGTAAAGGCATCAATACAACAAGAAGAGCTAACTATCCTAAATATATATACACCCAATACAGGAGCACCCAGATTCGTAAAGCAAGTCCTTAGAGACCTACAAAGAGACTTAGACTCTCACAAAATAATAATGGGAGACGAAGTCTGTCAGTATTAGCCAGATCAACAAGACAGAAAGTTAACAAGGATATTCAGGACTTGAACTCAGCTCTGGAACAAGTGGGCCTAACAGACATTTATAGAAATCTCCAGCCCAAACCAACAGAATACACATTCTTCTCAGCACCACATCAACTTATTCTAAAATTGACTACATAACTGGAAGTAAAACACTCCTCAGCAAAAAAATGCAAAAGAACAGAAATCGTAACAGTCTCTCAGATCACAGTGCAATCAAATTAGAACTTAGGATTAAGAAACTCACTGAAAACTGCACAACTACATGGAGACTGAACAACCTGCTCCTGAATGACTATTGGGAAAATAATGAAATTAAGGCAGACATAAATAAGTTCTTTGAAACCAATGAGAACAAAGACAAAATGTACCAATCTTTGGGACATAGCTAAAAGAGTGTTTTAGAGGGAAATTTATAGCACTAAGTGTCCACAGGAGAAATTGGGAAAGATCTAAAATATCAAATTAAAAGAACTAGAGAAGCAAGAGCAAATAAATTCAAAAGCTAGCAGAAGATAAGAAATAACTAAGATCAGAGCAGAACTGAAGGAGAGAGAGAGACAAAAAAGCCCTTCAAAAAAAAAAAAAATCAATGAATCCAGGACCAGGTTTTTTGAAAAGATTAACAAAATAGACCACTAGTCAGACTAATAAAGAAGAAAACAGAAAAGATTCAAATAGACACAATAAAAAATGATAAAGGGGCTATCACCACTGATCCCATAGAAATACAAACTACCATCAGAGAATACTACAAACACCGCTATGTAAATAAACTAGAAAATTAAGAGGAAATGGATAAATTCCTGAACATACATCCTCCCAAGACTAAATCAGGAAGAAGTCGAATCCCTGAAAAGACCAGTAACAAGTTCTAAAATTGAGGCAGCAATTAATAGCCTACCAACCAAAAACAGCCCAGGATCAGACAGATTCACAGCCGAATTCTACCAGAGGTACAAAGAAGAGCTGGTACCACCATTCCTTCTGAAACTACTATAAACTATAGAAAAAGACGGACTCCTCCCTAACACATTTTATGAGGCCAGCAGCATCCTGATACAAAAACCTGGCAGAGACACAACTAAAAAAGAAAATTTCAAGCCAATATCCCTGATGAACATCGGTGCAAAAATCCTCAATAAAATACTGACAAACCGAATCCAGCAGCACATCAAAAAGCTTATCTACCATGATCAAGTCAGCTTCATCCCTAGGATGCAGAGCTGGTTCAAAATATACAAATCAGTAAATGTAATCCATCACATAAACAGAACAAATGATAAAAACCATGATTGTCTCAATTAATGCAGAAAATGCCTTCAATAAAATTCAACACTCCTTCATGCTAAAAACTGTCAATAAACTAAGTATTGACGGAACATATCTCAAAATACTAAGAGCTATTTATGACAAACCCACAGCCAATACCATACTGAATAGGCAAAAGCTGGAAGCATTTCCTTTGAAAATCAGCACAAGACAAGGATGCCCTCTCTCACCATTCCTATTCAACAAAGTACTGGAAGTCCTAGCCAGAGCCATCAGGCAAGAGAAGGAAAGAAAGGGTACTCAGATAGGAAGAGAGGAAGTCAACTTGTCTCTGTTTGCAGATGTCATGACTGTGTATTTAGAAAACCCCATGGTCTCAACCCCAAATCTCCTTAACCTGATAAGCAACCTCAGCAAAGTCTCAAAATGCAAAATCAATATGCAAAAATCACAAGCATTCCTTTACACCAATAACAGACAAACAGAGAGCCAAATCATGAGTGAACTCAAATTTGCAATTGCTACAAAGAGAATAAAACACCTAGGAACACAACTTACAAGGGATGTGAAGAACCTCTTCAAGAAGAACTACAAACCACTGCTCAAGGAAATAAAAGAGGATACAAACAAATGGAAAAACATTCCATGCTCATAAACAGGAAGAATCAATATCGTGAAAATGGCCATACTGCCCCAAGTAATTTATAGATTCAATGCTATTCCCATCAAGCGACCACTGACTTTCTTCACAAAATTAGAAAAAAATACTTTAAATTTCACATGTAACCAAAAAAGTGCCCATATAGCCAAGACAATGCTAAGCAAAAAGAACAAAGCTAGAGGCATAATGCTACCTGACTTCAAACTATACTACAAGGTTACAGTAACCAAAACAGCACGGTACTGGTACCAAATCAGATATATAGACCAATGGAACAGAACAGAGGCCTCAGAAATAATGCTACACAGCTACAACCATCTGATCTTTGACAAACCTGACAAAAACAAGCAATGGGGAAAGGATTCTCTATTTAATAAATGATGTTAGGAAAACTGGCTAGCCATATGCAGAAAAGTGAAACTGGACCCCTTCCTTACATTTTATACAAAAATTAACTCAAGATGAATTAAAGACTTAAACATAAGACCTAAAACCATAAAAACCCTAGAAGAAAACTTAAGCAATGTCATGCAGGACACAGGCATGGGCAAAGACTTCATGATTAAAACACCAAGAGGAATGACAACAAAAGCCAATATTCACAAATGGGATATAATTAAACTAAAGAGCTTCTGCACAGCAAAAGAAACTATCATCAGAGTGAACAGGCAACCTACAGAATGGGGGAAATTTTCTGCAATCTATCCATCTGACAAAGGGCTAATATCCAGAATCTACAAAGAACTTAAACAAATTTACAAGAAAAAAAATCAAAAAGTGGGTGAAGGAAATGAACAGACACTTCTCAAAAGAAGGTACTTACGCAGCCAATAAACATATGAAAAAAGGCTCATCATCACTGGTCATTAGAGAAATGCAAATCAAAACCACAATAAGATACCATCTCACACCAGTTAGAACAGCAATCATTAAAAACTCAGAAAACAACAGATACTGGAGAGAATGTGGAGAAATAGGAATGCTTTCACACTGTTGGTGGGAGTGTAAATTAGTTCAACCACTGTGGAAAAAAGTGTGGTGATTCCTCAAGGATGTAGAACCAGAAATACCATTTGACCCAGCAATCCTGTTACTGGGTATATACCCAAAAGATTATAAATCATTCTACTATAAAGACACACGCACACATATGTTTATTGTAGCACAGTTCACAATAGCAAAGACTTGGAAGCAACCCAAATGCCCATCAATGATAGACAGGATAAAGAAAATGTGGCACATATACACCATGGAATACTATGCAGCCATAAAAAAGGATGAGTTCATGTCCTTTACAGGAACATGAATGAAATTGGAAACCATCATTCTCAGTAAACTAACACAGGAACAGTAAACCAAACACCGCATGTTGTCACTCCTAAGTGGGAGTTGAGCAATGAGAACACATGGACACAGGGAAGGGAACATCACATAGCGGGGCCTGTCAGAGGGTAGAGGGCTATGGGAGGGATATCATTAGAAGAAATACCTAATGTAAATGACAGGTTGATGGGTGCAGCAAACCACCATGACACATGTATATCTATGTAAGAAAACTGCACATTCTGCACAGGTATCCCAGAATTTAAAGTATAATTCAAAAGAAAAAGTTACTTATAGGAAGAAGGCACAAACAGAGGAGGAATGGAAGCTATATGTCTCTGAATGTACACTGTTTTACAGATTTTATTTTGAAAACAAGAATATTTTTATATAATTATAGAAATCAAAATTTCATCCAAAAGGGGTTGGGGGAGCAATCCCTAAAATCAAAAGAAAACTGGAACTAAATCTATTTATGGTGACTTAAGCACAGAGAAGTTTTTCAAAAGACTTTAAACACTGTAAAATAGCCATAAGATCCTAAAGAGAAAAAAAAATCTTAAACTGTTTTCAGTAATCACATTGTTAGTAACAAGTAATATGCTTTTAACTTAATTCAAACAAAATTAAATCAAAATGAAAGACAAAGAAATCTCTAAAAAGAAAACAAAGCAATTAAAACTGAACAGTAAATCAAATTGGTGGCCTTAATCATACAAAGGATAATTATTTCAAATAACTTTAAAATACAGTCAAATAACCACATATCCTAAATACTTTTTTAAAACCCTGAAAACAAATCATAAACTGTTTCCAGTAATCATGGTGTTAGTAATATTGGTGTCCCTCTGTCTCAGTGCAATTGCTATTATAAAATTATTATATAGAGAGACATAAAATAGATTAAAGAAGTAATTAATGTTCGAAAGATTTTTAGTATATAAAGACACACAAATATAAAATCAAATACAGTACATAAAACCCTGTAGTCTTAAATCCGAACTGAAAATATCAAAACGAATTCATGATGTATTTTCTCTTAAGAAAAAAAAAAAACGCATGGTATTTCCTAGCGTTAAGTATCCACTTAAGAGACCTAAAAGCCATAAGCAGTCCATTAAACAATGAGGATCACCAGCATAGAGAGTCTGGTTTATAATTATCATTTCCCAATTTTAGAAAAACAATTCTTGAAGAAATGGCTGCTTCCAAAGCATGAGACTGGTAAATAAAAGGAAATAACTAAGTACTTACCTTGACTTTACAGAACAAATTATACTCAGAGAAAACAGATAATAAAGGAAAAGTTCCTCATCTATTAGCTAGAAGGATTCCAGCCAATAAATGCAGAAAAGATGATCCTCCTATCTAGCAACTACTGATAAAATAATAGATCTTCTTGGCAATGAGCATTGGCAGGCTTCTACGATCATTAGGTCAACTGGAGAACTTTATGGGAAACATGATAATGGATGAACCAGATAGGATAACTGGACCTACTGATCTATTTAAAAATCACAAAATAAAAGACAAGAAATTAAAAGCCTTCTGATGTAGTACAACATGGAGTAGACAAAACTACCTATAAAACAATTACCAAAAACTTCACACCAGAAATCTGTGTAGCCTCTAGAGGTTATCAGTTTATAAGAAATACAAAACCAAGAACACAGAAATTCCATAGGACTAATGAGCTGGTTTCTTTTTATTTATTTATTTATTTATTTACTTACTTACTTACTTACTTACTTACTTATTTTGAGACGGAGTTTCGCTCTTGTTACCCAGGCTGGAGTGCAATGGCATGATCTCGGCTCACCGCAACCTCCGCCTCCTGGGTTCAGGCAATTCTCCTGCCTCAGCCTCCTGAGTAGCTGGGATTACAGGCACGCGACACCATGCCCAGCTAATGTTTCGTATTTTTAGTAGAGACGAGGTTTCACCATGTTGACCAGGATGGTCTCGATCTTTTGACCTCGTGATCCACCTGCCTCGGCCTCCCAAAGTGCTGGGATTACAGGCTTGAGCCACCACGCCTGGCGAGCTGGTTTCTTAAACAAATAATTACGTAGAAAAATAAAGATGAGGCCGGGCGCGGTGGCTCAAGCCTGTAATCACAGCACTTTGGGAGGCCGAGGCGGGTGGATCACGAGGTCGAGAGATCGAGACCATCCTGGTCAACATGGTGAAACCCCGTCTCTACTAAAAGTGCAAAAAATTAGCTGGGCATGGTGGCACGTGCCTGTAATCCCAGCTACTCAGGAGGCTGAGGCAGGAGAATTGCCTGAACCCGGGAGGCGGAGGTTGCGGTGAGCCGAGATCGCGCCATTGCACTCCAGTCTGGGTAACAAGGGCGAAACTCCATCTCAAAAAAAAAAAAAAAAAAGAAAAAAAGAAAAATAAAGATGAAAAAGGGATTTATATCTTAAAAATTAAACTAAACAGACATTATCAACCTAATGCAATAAATGATCCTCATTTCAATATTTATTCAAATAAACCAATTATGATAAGAGTGAGGTCAGACGTGGTGGCTCATGCCTGTAATCTCAGCACTTTGGGAGGCTGGGTTGGAGGAAAGGGGGCAAGGAGATCATCTAAGACTAAGGGTTTGAGGTTATAGTGTTTTCATAGAAAACATTTACAGAGTAACTTCAAACTATGAGATGCCTCCAAGTAATGTTAAGTATTATTATTTTGAGTATGTGAGAGTTGGATCCAGGTTTAAGAAAGATAATCATCACATAGTGTTTCTTGTGTATCTTGATCACAACACTGCACTCTAGCCTGAGTGACGGAGCAAGACCTAGCTCTAAAAACATAAAATAATTTCTTAAAAAATTTTAATAAGATGATAAGAGAAATCTGAACTCTGGACATTTTTTAATATTAAGGAGTTATTGTTTTGTTTGCTTGATAGTGATATTGGGATTCGTTTTTTAAGAGTTACCTTAAAATTCAGTATGAATCTTTAAAGATACATTTACGGATGAAATGATATATCTGAGATTTGCTTCAAAGTAATCCAGGGAGAGACAGATGAGTATCAAGATTGGCTGGCTGCCATGAGTTGGTACTTGTTGAAGTTGGTGAGGGATACTAGGGACATTCACTATCTTATTCTCTTGTGTAAAATTTGAAAAATTCCACAATTTAAAAAACACACAATGTAAAATTATGTCACACTATTTTAAGTACCAGAAGTTTAGTTAAAACATATGTATATATATTCTAACAAATCATGAAGATGAATATAAAGCTTTTATAGAAAGTGAAATTCACTGTATATTCTCTGATATTTCACTTGAATCACGCCTTTGTACCATACATTTAAGATCCCATTCATTACATACAAAAATGGGTCCACTTATTGCAGCAGAGAAATTGGGGCTGGCATAAAGTACCAGCCAAGGGGAGGCAGAGCTTGACTCAAATGTAAAATTGGCATCCAGGTTATAAGCACCCCAACAAGAGTAAATACACTGCCCATTTCATTTCTAAAAAATTAATGTGAAAACACTGAAGAGCATAATAACAGGAATAAAATCAAAGTTAAGAAGAGGGAAAAGGGAAAAATAAAGCAAGGAGGAGGAGGACAGAGGAGGAAGAAGAAAGAAGAACAGCAAAGAAAAGTTAACCTAATGAATATTAAGTCCAATTAGTCCAAATCTCTGATTTAATATATGCACTTAACAGCAAAAGAAAGTCAAGCATAAAGAGGCTCTCTCTTCTTCCTTTCCTTCTTTTTCTTTCTTTCTTACAGAATTTTACTGAAGGGTAAGTAAAATTCACAAACCTTAAGCATATAGTTCAGTGAATTATTACACATGTAAACACTCATGACTGCCATTATGTCAAGATATGAACATTTCCATCACCCAGAAAGATGCCTTGAGCCTCTTTCCAAGTCAATATCCACCTCCCCAGTTACCCATTCTGACTTCAGGCATTATAGATTCGTTTGCTGCTTCTTCATATCTAAACATGTACCAGTTTCTATCTTGCTTTTTTCACTCAATATAATTTTGTTTGTATATATTAGTACTTTAAACTTTTTTAAATCACTAAATAGTTTTCTACTGAATGAAATACCATAATTTGCATTTTGCTGTTGATGGAATATTTGGTTTGTTTCTAATTTGAGGCTATTATGTATAAAGCTACCTTGAACACTCTTTAATAAGCCTTTTAGTTTTAGATAAGGAAAAATAATTAGCAACAACAACAACAACAAAAAAGCGCTGGGTCACAGAGCAGGTTTATGTTTAACTTTATTAGAAACTGCCTAACAGTTTTCCAAAGGTATTTTTTAAACACCATAGCTGTCTATGTTTTTAAAAGTTTAAATTTTAAATTTCATAAAGACTTCAGCTTAATAATTAACATGTTAATCTGTTGTCCAAGATTTATGTCACTTTGAATTCTACTTTGCAATCATCATATAGTCACAAATAGCGTAAGATTCAAATAAGGAAAAAAAGGAAAACAAAAAGTTTGAAAGATTTCATCATTTAAGGAAGGCAATAAATAAGAAATATGATTGAAAATACAATGAGGTGATTTGAATACACCGTTGAGATGTACTGTCTGCCACTCATACCATAAATTGTATTTTAAAATAGGTAAAAGTGTTGTATTCATATGATTGAAATAAATAAATAACCTCATATAAATTCCTCATTTGTAAGTAAGACTACAATCTTAGAAATGTTACAAACTGGTCTGTGTGAAGGAAAGTAGAAGAGAAGCAGAAAAGCAAAACCCATGCTAAAAGATTTCCAACTCCTAGAGCAAAGTTATCTCCATCTCTTTCCTACAGAACTAGACTGATAACCCCCACATGTGCATACAGTAATGCTTTCATAGAAAATATTTATAGAGTAACTTCAAACTATGAGATGCCTCCAAGTGATGTGAAGTATTATTATTTTGAGTGTGTGAGAGTTGGATCCAGGTTTCATAATCATCACATAGGGTTTCTTGTGTATTATAAGGCTATAATGTTATTTTATTTTGGGTTTTTTGTTGTTGTTTGTTTGTTTGTTTTTTTGAGACAAGGTCCAGGCTGTTCTTGAACTCTTGGGCTCAAGTAATCCTCCTGCCTCAGCCTCCCAAAGTGCTAGGATTACAGGGGTGAGTCACCGCTACCAGACAAGGCTATTGTGTTGACCAGGCATCCCCAAACTACGGTCCGCAGGCTGCATGTGGCCCCCTGAGGCCATTTATCCGGCCCCCCCACCGCACTTCAGGAAGGGGCATCTCTTTCATTGGTGGTCAGTGAGAGGAGCACAGTATGTGGCGGCTCTCCAATGGTCTGAGGGACAGTGAACTGGCTGCCTGTGTCAAAAGTTTGGGGACGCCTACTGTTGACACTATAAACACACCATCAATTTTTTGTGGTTCTTAGCTATATTAAAGGAAATTATTATATTTCCAATGATAAATATAAAAAGGCTAATTAGGAGTACACATATACATAAGAATTTTGGATTCCTATATGTGGTGTGCAAAAATAAAAAATGCTACAACTAGTTTTCAAAAAACAACATGTTACTAACACTTAGAATAGCTCTGTAGAAAAAAAAAATCCCTGGAAAATAGCAGTCACTGAATAAATATTTGTTGAATAAATAAACTGATTAACTGAGAAACCAGTGTTTAATTGAGAAACCAGAGTTCCATGGAGAAATGGCTGGCTCCAGGGGTGGGGCAAGGAAAATACAAGATAACCTAGGAACACTTTATTATGCCAGAAAGTAAGAATGTCCAGAGCATGATGGAGAAATATCAAAAGGGCAAAGGAGTCAATTGGAGGGTCTGTACCACTAGCCAAACCTGGAATATTTAAGCAACAAAATAGATAATGATAGTAACAGATTATAAACCTGAAAGTAGTATAGGAAGGAATCCAAGAGTCTACAGTGAGATAAATAAGCAAACAAAAAGATGAGGGAAAAGCAAAATTGCTACCCTTGGGTACAATGCCAATTAACCTGAAAAAGATAGTGGAATTTTAAAAATCACCCTTTGGCAACCTTCAGAATCACAACTGATTCAGACAAGAATCATCAACAGATGCTAAAGCTGGAAAGCTAAAGAAAGCTTGATAAGGAGTGGAGTATTTACATATACACATATATATATACACACACAGTCTCCTCAGAAAATACTTATTACTTATTATTCAATAACAAAACATATGGATTAATTAACTTTATAGCAAAGAAGCCTGGCATACTCCACATCACACGACAAAAGTCGCCAGTGATGGGACAAGTTAATCTCAGGCGTCTCCTGATACAAAGCACTAGGGTAAATCCAAGTCATTTTTGTGGTATTCATGCTAAAATGCATAAATCACGAGCAAACACCAGACAAACTCAATTGAGGGGCATTCTACAAACTCTGTGATCCCGTATTCTTCATAAATGTTAAGATAAGAAAGACTGAGGAACTGTTACAGATTGAAGTAGAATGGAGAGAAATGGTAAGTACATTTAACACATGGCCTTGATTAGATCCTGGAGCTGTAAAGGTTTGGGATGATTAGTGAAATCTGAAATGGAGTCTGGATTAAATGGTAATATGGATTAAAATTAACTTCCTGATAGAATAGTATCCATGTCCTTAAGAAATACACATTGAAATATTAAGGGGTAATGGGACACCATGTCTACAACTTATTCCCAGATGGTTCAGAAATGCTATCAACAGGGAATCAAGGTGAAGGATACATCAGCAGTCTATGTATTATTTCTACAAATTTTACATAAATCTGAAATTACTTCCATAATTTAAAAACAAAAATAAAAGGGAGAAAGCAAACCAGTCCTATAACATATTCCCAATTACTGAAAAATCAACCATGCTGTAAATTAACTTAATCCCTCATTAGGATATAACTTCTTTTAAAGACCCATCTACACACGGTGGAGTCAACACTAGATCTTACCTCCATAGACCCATTATTTCTCAATATGAATTACAGTCACCAGGTTTACAACAAAGGTGCCACCACACTGCAGAGAGGAATAGACTATCTTCAATAAATGCTGCTGGATTAAATCAATGTCCTTATATTTTTTAAATAAAGAAAAATATTGAACTCTACCTCACATACATAAAACTCAATTGCTGACAGATTGTAAATCTGAATAGGAAAGATAAAATAATAATGCTTCAAAAAACACTATGAAGTTATCTTCATAAACTTGTAGGAGACGCAGATATCTTAAATGGTATATCAAAAAAGCATTAACCATAAAGGAAAAGGCTAACAATTTAGCCTCCATTAAACAAAAAAAAATTTTTTTTTTTTCAGATGGAGTCTCATTCTGTCACCCAGGCTAAAGTGCAGTGGTACAATCTTGGCTCACTGCAACCTCCGCCTCCTGGGTTCAAGTGATTCTCCTGCCTCAGCCTACCAAATAGCTGGGATTACAGGTGCACACCATCATGCCCAGCTAATTACTGTATTTTTAGTAGAGGTGGGGTTTGACCATGTTGGCCAGGCTGGTCTCGAACAAGTGATCCACCCACCTTGGGCTCCCAAAGTGCAGGAATTACAGGTGTGAGCCACCGCACCTGGCCTCATTAAAAAAGAATTTCTATTCACCAAAATGCACCCTTAGGAGTCTAGAAAGATATTTGCAATATACATATCTGACATATGATATGAATACAGAATATGTAAGAACCCTGTAAGCCAATGAAAAGTAGAAAAAATTTTAAAACAGACAATGTAGATTTTTAAGTGGGAAAAACATTCCAAATAGCACTTTACAACAGAGGCTAGCCTAATGTCAACCGGCATATGAAAAGATGCTCACCTGAATTAGTTATTAGAGAATTACAAATTAAAACTACAATGAATTACTTTTTTTTTTGGTGAGATGGTATCTCGCTCTGTTGCCCAGCCTAGAGTGCACTGGCACAATCTCAGCTCACTGCAACCTCCGCCTCCTGGGTTTAAGTGATTCTCCTGCCTCAGGCTCCTGAGTACCTGGGATTACAGGCATGCACCACCATACCCAGCTAATTTTTGTATTTTTAGTAGAGACAGTGTTTCACTATGTTGGTCAGGCTGGTCTTGAACTACCTCGTGATACACCCTCCTCAGGCTACCAAAGTGCTGGGATTACAGGCATGAGCCACCATGCCCTGCCTGAATTACTATTATACCTCTCAGTATAATAGCTAACATTTGGAAAGCTGGAGATATCAAATGTTGATGAGGACGTGGAGAGCTCTCATACTGCTGTTGGGAAGATAAATGGACATTCTTTGACATTATATATGAACACCAAATACATGCATAACTATGACCCAACAGTTCCAATCCTAGATATACTCCCAAGTGAAATGTATGCACATAAGAATACTGTTCATAGCAGTATTATGTCTAATAGCTCAAAACTGTAAACAATTCAAATATGTATAATAGCATAATTAGTACAATGTAAATTATAGTATACTCATGCAATAGAATACTACATAGCAATAAAATACTATACCATTAAATGCAACATAGGTGACGCTCACGATGAAATACTACACCATTAAATGCAACACAGATGACTCTCACAAGATAGATGACTCTCACAATATTGAGAAAAATGAGCTATCACAGGAGTCTACTGTCTGATGCCAACAAGGTGGCCCAAGTTGGGAGAAATCAAAATAGTGATTTCCTTCGGAGTTGTTTAACCAATTGAAGTGGGCATCAGGAAAGCTTCCACAGCATTGGTAAAGCATGTGGCAAAGTGTTCACAGCATAAAAATTCATCAAGCTCTTTAACTGTAATATGCCTTTGTCTGCATAAAATATTATGCCTTATTTTAAAAGTTTGCCCCAAATAATCTATTCATTCTCTCAGCTCACTACAACACTCAACCATGGAAATTCTTATCTCCACTGGGGCCTTTCAGACACTCCCTGTTTCCTTCCTCTGACTCTTGCTGGTTTACTTCCTCCTATAATCCTCTAAACATGGACTTGACCCAAAGATCAGCATACAATTAACTGCTCTTTACATTATATGCCTTAGACAGCTTGTTCTGTTCCATTCCAAATGTCACTCTCAACACTCCAGCAGAGTGGGAGGCATACAGTACTCAATGCACGTGAGTTTCTTTCTTTCTTCATCCGTAAACTATGGCAATGGTTTCCTTGCTTTTAGTATCTCTTACCTTGCCTTTACATGTCAAATTGAGCTTCCTAAAATACTCCTTTATTGCATCGTGCACTGCTCATGAATACTAATTCCTCTCAACTACATGTAAAACTTAATCTTGCAAAGCTGGCATTCAAGTCTGTCCCAATGCAGACTAACTACATTTCCAGTCTTATCTCCTACTAGTCATTTACCTGTTCTAATTAAAAACCATCTATAATTTTTTTTTTTTTTTAGCAAATTCATTGTCCAGATTCTTACTTGAAAGCCTTTCCTCATAGTATTCCCTCCATCTAGAATATTCTTTCCTCTCCTCTATACTTGCCTACTTTCATTCAAGGTCTGTATCTTACTTCAACTACTTCAGTCCATGTTTATCATTACCTGCAATACCGATGGCTGTTATTGTCTACTTAGCATTTAATCTTCACCATCAAGTTATGTATTCATACATAAGACTATAAGACCCTCACTGAAAAGGACAATGTTTTATACCTCTTAGATATGTAAAAAGCGAGTGTTAAATAAATCATGCTGGTGGTAGTACTAATGATCAACCAGTATTCTGAAGAGGCTTTTAAAAATTAAATCTTTTAGGAACTTACGAATTTTTTTCTATTGTAATACTATTTTGGCTTATTTAAGCTTCATAAATACTGCAATCAGTTGAAAAGAAGCAAAGAGACTTGTAATCAGAAAGCCATGGATTCTGCAAAGAGCAGTCCTTGAAAGAGTAGAGTATATCAACCTAGCAAGGAACACATTAGAATGAAACAAGTCTCTATGTGATCTGATTATGAATATAAGCAAGTAGACAATGATTAAATAGATTTTAGAGTTATTGTTGACAGGCACAAAACCTTTTTTTTAACCTCCATACAAAAATACCTAAGGCGAAATTAATATCGACTGGAAGGTAACCACTTGAATTAATTAGTTAACAAATAAGTAAATGGATATATGGCTGGTACTCAAATTATAGCAATTCCATTAACCTAATGTTATCAATTAATATACTCTGTCCAAAATACAGGTTTGCCTTTCCCAATAGATAACTGGACATACAGATTCACAGAGATCACCTGGAGAAAATGGTGGGTATCAGGCAGGACTAACTTGCAGCTTCCCCTTGGACAGGCAAAACAGCATGTGGAGACTCACAATGTGAACTTTGCTTCAAGAACCACCACAAGAACATAACAGGAAAACCGAAAGAATTCACAGACCCTTTGAAAGAAGCGAATTGCTGCTGCAAACTCTGTGAGACAGTCAAAACACTGTGACTGCCCAAAGTGTGAGAGGGGGAATGTCTGCCTCCAAACACACATCCTCACTGGAGAACCTGAAAATCCAGATCACGGGAGAAGAATTTAACCTTACCTAGAGCGGAAATAAATTTAGAGAACTGAGCAAAACATAAAAGCAGAAGAAGTAGGCCAGTCATGGTGGTTCACACCTGTAATCCCAACACTTTGGGAGGCCAAGGGAAGTAGACTGCTTGAGCCCAGCAGTTTGAGACAAGCCTGGCCAATGTGGTGAAACTCCGTCTCTATCAAAAATAAAAAAAAATAAAATAAATAAAAAATAGTTGGGCATGGTGGTGCACACCTATAATCCCAGCTACTTAGGAGACTGAGGCAGGAGAATCACTTGAGCCCAGGAGGCAGAGGCTGCCGTGAGCCAAGATCATGCCACTGTACTACAACCTGGGCAGCAGAGTGAAACCCCATTTAAAAAAAAAAAAAAAAGCTGGGCATAGTGGCTCATGCCTGTAATCCCAGCACTTTGGGAGGCCAAGGCAGGCAGATCACCTGAGGTCCAAAGTTCAAGACCAGCCTGGCCAACATGGTGAAACCCCATCTCCACTAAAAATACAAAAAATTAGCTGGGCGTGGTGGCAGGCACCTACAATCCCAACTACTTGGGAGGCTGAGGCAGGAGAATCACTTAAACCCGGGAGGCAGAGGTTGCAGTGAGTGAAGATTGTGGCATTGCACTCCAGCCTGGGTGACAGAGTAAAACTTCGTCTCAAAAAAAAAGAAAAGAAAAGAAAAGTAGAAGCAGCAGTGGTAAGAGAGCCCTATAGGCACTCCCAGTCCCCAGGGAAGCCATTTTTTTTTACTTTTATCTCACAGGGGTTCTTCGGGAAGATAGCCAGTGGAATTGGAGAAAGGCCACAGTGAGAAAAAGACTTCCAGCTGAACGCTGTAATAATTTTGACAGAATGTAAATTTTCCTGGGCAGAATCTGGGTAGAGGCAGGGAATAGGTGACCAATAGAAAGTACAGTTATAAGAATAGAAGCCACGGCAGGCAGGGAGGGGCAAGGCCTGAAAGCCCTACTTACTTTCTCAACAGGAAGGCTTGTAGCCTGGGGCAAATGCTTTTTATGCAGACACTCCCCAATACCAGCCTGGAGCCCAGTAGCTCCACTGCATAGCTAGATCTAGAAGAAAAATAACCATCGCCATAGTTCCATTCTCAGGAAGCCCCATTCATAGGGGAAGGGGGGAAAAAACCACATCAAGAGATCACCTCGTGGTTCAAAAGAATCTGAACAGCAACTCTTGAGTCCAAGATCTTTTCTCTGACAAAGTATATCTGACACAGTATGAGAAGGATCTAGAAAAAAAATTCTGGTAACACGACAAAACAAGGTTCTGTAATACCCTCAAAAGATCATACTAGTTCACCAGCAATGGATCCAAACCAAGAAGAAATCTCTGCATTACCAGAAAAAGAATTCAGTAGGTTGATTATTAATAGCTCAAGGAGACACTAGAGAAAGGTGAAAGGCAACTTAAAAAAAATTTTTTTAATAAAACAAGACATGGATGAAAATATTTCCAGAGAAATAGAATCATAAATAAAAAACAGCCACAGCTTCTGAAAATGAAAGACACACTTAGAGACATGCAAAATATATTAAAAAGTTTCAACAACAGAATCAAACAAGTAGAAAGAACTTCAGAGCTCAAAGACAAGGCTTTTGAATTAACCCAATCAGGCAAAGACAAAAAAAAAAAAAAGAATTTTAAAACATGAACAAAGCCTCCAAGAAATGTGGGATTATGTTAAATGACCAAACCTAACAATAACTGGTGTTCCTAAGGAAGAAGAGAAATCTAAGTTTGGAAAACTTATGTGAGGAATAATCCAGGAAAACTTCCCTGGCCTTGCTAGAGATCTAGCCATCCAAATACGAGAAAGTAAAGGAACACCTGGTAAATTCATCGCAAAAAAAGATCATCACCTAGGCACACAGTCAATCAGATTATCTAAAGTCAAGACAAAAAAAAATACTCTTAAGAGCTGTGAGGAAAAAGCACCAGGTAACCTATAAAGGAAAACCTATTGGATTAACAACAGATATCTCAGCATAAAATCTATAAGCCAGAAGGGATTGATTGAGGTCCTATCTTTAGCCTCTTTAAATAATTATCAGTCAAGAATTTTATATCCAATGAAACTAAGCTTCATTAATGAAGGAAAGATAAAAGTATTTTTTAGACAAACAAATGCTGAGAGAATCTGCCACTACCAAGCCAGCACTACAAGAACTGCTAAAGGGAGTTATTAAATCTTGAAACAAAGCCTCAGAATAGAACCTCCTTAAAGCATAAATCTCACAGGGCCTATAAAACAATAACACAATGGGAAAAACGAAAAAAGAAAAAAAAAGTTATTCGGGCAACAACTAGCATGATGAATAAAACAGTACCTCACATCTCAATACTAAAGTTGAATGTAAATGGCCTAAATGCTCCACTTAAAAGATACAGAATGGCAGAATGGGTAACAATTCACCAAGTATCTGCTTTTTTCAAGAGACTCACCTAACACAGAAGGACTCACATAAACTGAAGGTAAAAGGGTGGAAAAAGATATTTCATGCAAACAGATACCAAAAGCCGGCAGGAATAGCTATTTTTATAACAGACAGAACAGACTTTAAAGCAACAACAGTTAAAAAAGACAAAGAAGAACATTACATAATGGTAAAAGGACTAGTCCAACAGGAAAATACCACCTAAATATAAGCACACGTAACACTAGAGCTCCTCATTTATAAAACAATTCCTTCTTGACCTTAATAAATGAGATAGAGAGAAACATAATAGTGGGGGACTTCAATACTGCACTGACAGCACTAGACAGGTCATCAAGACGGAAAGTTAACAAATAAACAATGGACTTAAACTATACCCTACAACAAATGGGTTTAACAGATATATACAGAACATTCTACTCAACAACTGCAGAATATACATCCTATTCATTAGCACATGGAACATATTCCAAGATAGACCACGCGATAAGCCACAAAACAAGTCACAATAAATTTAAGAAAATCAAAATTATATCAAGTACTCTCTCAGACCACTGGAATAAAACTAGAAATCAACTTCAAAAGGAATATTCAAAATCAGGCAAATACATGGAAATTAAATAACCTTCTCCTGAATGATTGATTGTTGGCTCAACAACAAAACAAGATGGAAATTTAAATATTTGAACTGAATGATAATAATGACACAACCTATCACAACCTCTGGGTGCTAAGAGGAAAGTTTACAGCATTGAATGCCTGCATGAAAAAGTTTAAAAGAGCATAAATAAAACAATCTAAGGTCACACCTCAAGAACTAGAGAAACAAGAATAAACTAAACCCAGCAGAAGAAAAGAAATAACAAAGATGAGAGCAGAACTCAACGAA
Source organism: Saimiri boliviensis (assembly GCF_048565385.1). Classification (NCBI taxonomy): domain Eukaryota; kingdom Metazoa; phylum Chordata; class Mammalia; order Primates; family Cebidae; genus Saimiri; species Saimiri boliviensis. The sequence goes on from NC_133463.1 coordinate 25,767,742, forward strand.
ACTGAAACCAAAAAAATACAAAAGATAAATTAAACAAAAAGCTGTTCTTTGAAAAGATAAACAAAATTGATAGAATATTACCAAGATTAACCAAAAAAAGAAAAGAAAAGATCCAAATAAGCTCAATTAGAAACAAAACAGGAGATGTAAGAACTGATATCACAAAAATAAAAAATATTCAAAGCTACTACGAACATCTTTACACGTACAAACTAGAAAGCCTAAAGGAGACAGATAAATTCCTGGAAACATACAACCCCTCTAGATTAAAGCAGTAAGAAACGGAAACTCTGAACTGACCACAGCCAGACTGAAATGGTAATTTTAAAACTGCCAACAACAAAAACAACAAAAAGTCCAGGACCAGAGGGATTCACAGCTGAATTCTATCAGACATTCAAAAAAGAACTGGCACTAATCCTATTGGCACCGTTCCAAAAGACAGAGAAAGAGGGAATCCTCCCTAAATCATTCAATGAAGTCATTATTACTCTGATACCAAAAACAGGGAAGGACATAACAAAAAAAGAAAGCCACAGACCAATATCCCTGATGAACATAGATGCAAAAATCCTCAACAAAATATTAGCTAACTGAATCCAACAGCACATTAAAAAGGTAATTCACCATGACCAAGTGGATTTCATACCAGGGATGCAGGCACAGTTTAACGTCCACAAGTCAATAAATGTGATACACCACATAAACAGAATTAAAAGCAAAAATCACATGATCATCTCAACAGACCAAGAAAAAGCATTTGACAAAATCCAGCTTCTCTATATGATTAAAATCCTCAGCAAAATTGGCATAGAAGGGACATACCTCAAGGTAATAAAAGCATCTATAACAAACCCACAGCCAACATTATAATGAACAGGAAACAAGCTGAAAGCATTCTCCCTGAGAAGTAGAACAAGACAAGGATGCCCACTTTCACCATAGCTATTCAACACAGTACTGGAAGTCCTAGTTGGAGCAATCGACAAGAGAAAGAAATAAAGGGCACCCAAATCAATAAAGAGGAAGTCAAACTGTTGCTGTTTGCTGATGATATGATTGTATACCTAGAAAACCCTAAAGACTCATCCAAAAAGCTCCTAGATCTCATCAATGAATTCAGTAAAGTTTCAGGATACAAAATAAATGTACACAAATCAGTGGCTCTGCTATAAACCTGCAGAGACCAAGCTGAGAATCAAACTAAGAACTCAACCCCTTTCACAATAGGTGGAAAAAAAATACTTAGTGATATACCTAACCAAGAAGGTAAAAGAACTCTACAACAAAACTTACAAAACACTCCGGAAAGAAATCACAGAGGATACAAACAAATGGAAACATATCCAAACTACTGGATAGGTAGAATCAGTATTGTGGAAATACCATACTGCCAAACACAATCTATAAGTTCCTATCAAAATACAATCATCACTTTTCACAGAAGTAGAAAAAACAATCCTAAAATTTATATGGAACCAAAAAAGAGCCCACATAACCAAAGCAAGACTAAGCAAAATGAGCAAATCTGGAGTCATCACATTATCTGACTTCATACTATATTATAAGGCCATAGTCACTAAAACAGCATGGTACTGCTATAAAAATAGGCACATAGAATAGGGAACCCAGAAATAAAGCCCAATACTTACAGCCAACTGATTTTTGTCAAAGCAAACAAAAAGTATAAAGTGGGGAAAGGACAACCTGTTCCACAAATGGTGCTGGGATAATTGGCAAGTCACACGGAGAAGAATGAAACTGGATCCTCATGTCTCACCTTACACAAAAATCAAATCAAGATTGATTAAAGACTTAACTCTATGACCTGAAACATAAAAATTCTAGATGATAACATTGGAAAAACTCTTCTAGACATTGGATTAGGCAAAGGCTTCATGACCAAGAACCAAAAGCAAATGCAACAAAAACAAAGATAAACAGATGAGACTTAATTAAACTAAAAAGGTTTTGCACATTAAAAGAAATAATCAACAGAGTAAATGGACAATATTCACAAATTTTGTGTCCAACAAAGGACTAACAGCCAAAATTTACAAGGAACTCAAACAAATCAGCAAGAAAAAAATGCCATCAAAAAGTGAGCCAAGGGCCAGGCACGGTGGCTCAAACCTGTAATCCCAGTGCTTTGGGAGGCCAAGGCGGGTGGATCACGAGGTCAAGAGATCGAGACCATCCTGGTCAACATGGTGAAACCCCGTCTCTACTAAAAATACAAAAATTAGCTGGGCATGGTGGCGCGTGCCTGTAATCCCAGCTACTCAGGAGGCTGAGGCAGGAGAATTGCTTGAACCCAGGAAGCGGAGGTTGCAGTGAGCCGAGATTGCACCATTGCACTCCAGCCTGGGTAACAAGAGCAAAACTCTGTCTCAAAAAAAAAAAAAAAAAAAAGGTGAGCCAAGGACATGAATAGACAATTCTCAAAAGAAGATATACAAACAGCCAACAAACATGTTCAATAACATAAATTATCTAGGGAAATGCAATTCAAAATCACAATGCAGTATCACCTGATATGGTTTAGCTATGTCCTCACCCAAATCTCATCTTGAATTGTAATCTCCATAATCCCCATGTGTCAACAGAGAGACCAGGCAGAGGTAATTGAATCACGGGGGCAGTCTCCTCCTTGCTGTTCTCATGATAGTGACTGAGTTCTCACAAGATCTGATGGTTTTATAAGTATTTGGTGAGTTCCTCCTTCAGTCATTATCTCTCTTGCCACCTTGTGAAGAAAGTGCCTCTCTCTCCCTCACCTTCCACCATGATTCTAAGTTTCCTGAGGCCTCCCTAATCATATGGAACTGTGAGTCAATTAAATTTCTTTCCTTTATGAATTTCCAATGTTTCATATCTTTTCATTAAACAAAAACCCCAGGATTAGGCCGGGTGCAGTGGCTCAAGCCTGTAATCCCAGCACTTTGGGAGGCTGAGGCGGGTGGATCACGAGGTCAAGAGATCAAGACCATCCTGGTCAACATAGTGAAACCCCATCTCTACTAAAAATACAAAAAATTAGCTGGGCATGGTGGCACTTGCCTGTAATCCCAGCTACTCAGGAGGCTGAGGCAGAAGAATTGCCTGAACCCAGGAGGCGGAGGTTGCGGTGAGCAAAGATCGTGCCATTGCACTCCAGCCTGGGTAACAAGAGCAAAACTCTGTCTCAAAAAAAATTAAAAAAAAAAAAAAAAAAAAAAAAGACTACACACTGAGTACAGCATACACTGCTTGGGTGATGGGTGCAATGAAATCTCAACAATCATCAATAAAGAATTTATCCAAGTAACCAAATATCACTTGTTCCCCAAAAACTACTGAAATTTAAAAAAGATAACAATACATAATGTTGTTGGTATTGCTTGCAATTAGAACAACTCTTTAAAATTATTCTTAGGAGCTTAAAATTAGAATAGTCATTTCCTTAGTATTTTAGATGCAAGTGGTTTGGAGAATTTGTGGGTTTCTTTTATTTTTAAGACAGAGTCTCACTCTGTCTTCTAGGCAGGAGTGCAGTAGCATGATCTCAGCTCACTGCAACTTACGCCTCCCAGGTTCAAGCGATTCTCCTGCCTCAGCCTCCTGAGTAGCTGGAACTACAGGTGCACGCCACCATGCCCAGCTAAGTTTTTTATTTATAGTAGAGAAAGGGTTTCACCATGCTGGCCAAGTGGTCTTAAAATCCTGACCTCATGATCCACTCGTCTTGGTCCCCCAGTGCTAGGATTACAGATGTGAGCCACTGCTCCCAGCCAAATTTGTAGGTTTCTTAATAAACATCACATAAATGTTCTAAATTGACTATCAAGGGCCAGGCACAGTGACTCATGCCTGTAATCCCAGCACTTTGGGAGGCCAAGGCGGGCAGACCACTTGAGATCAGGAGTTCAAGACCAGCCTGACCGACGTGGTAAAACCCCGTCTCTACAAAAATAACAAAAATTAGTGGGCATAGTGCCATGTACTTGTAATCCCAGCTACTTGGAAGGCTGAGGCAGGAGAACTGCTTGAACTCAGAAGGTATAGGTTGCAGTGAGCCAAAATCATGCCATTTTACTCCAGCCTGGGCAAGAGAGTAAGAACTCTATCTCAAAAAGAATAGAATAAAATAAAATAAAATAAATTCATATCAACCACTTCTAACATTTTATACCAAGTATAACAAGATGCTTGGGCTAATTTTATAATTTTTTATTTAAATTAAGATGAATAAATAACTTCTTTACTATTAAAACTACGTATTTAAAAGGAGAAATTAATCATTTTTTTCTTTTTTTGTAATTTTTTTTTTTGGTAGAAACAAATTCTATCCCAGATTCAAGTGATTCTCCTGCCTCAGCCTCCTGAGTAGCTGGGATTATAGGCACCCACTTAATTTTTTGTATTTTTAGTAGAGACAGGGTTTCACCATGTTGGCCAGGTTGGTCTCAAACTCTTGACCTCACGTGATCCACCTGCCTCAGCATCCCAAAGTGCTGGGATTATAAGCACGTGCCACCGAGCCTGGCCTCCTTCAGCTATTTTTATCCATGTGTGTGTGTGTGTGTGTGTGTGTGTGTGTGTGTGTTCGCAGGCATGGCATATGTGTACAATTAATACTTGCTCACTCTGTGACTGGCCTGCTAGAAATGAAACATACAATGAGCAGAACACACAGCACACAACGTAACAGAAGGAAGCAAGTCAGTGCCATACCTGGGTTATTGTTAACATTACTTTTGGGTGGCTTCTGAACTGGTTTGGGAAGCGTAGATTCAGTCAAAGCTTTATTAGCAACAGCCTGTTGAGCCTTCTTTATGCTGCTGCCTTCGGATTCCCATGTCTGCTCACCAAGACTCAGCTGCACTGAGAACATCTTAGAAAAACATAAATAGACAAAGAAAACATTAAGAATTTTCCAAGAAATAAAATGAGCTGTCTGAGAGAAAAATAAACACACTACAGAATCAGAATTTAAGAGCTAGAGGTGATCTTACATACAGATTATTTCCAAGAAAATCTTATTCTACCTAATGAAGAAATTTTAAGAGAGTACCAAATTCTGTTCTAGCCTATTCAAAAGCTTCATAGCGGGTCTAGGTATACATTTTTGGTAGAATAAACCAAGAAGCAATCTTTCCTCTAAATGGAATCACAATGTTAATGTCATTGTGGTCCTCAGAAAAGTAGACTTAAGTACAAAGAGTAAGAGAAACTGGAAGAGAAGCCAAAAGACCAAGTGTCTATAGCACTTTTATAAGATCTAATTCCTTAAATGTTACATTTAGCACAATCTAGGCAATGAGTCAGCCAATTCTTTTAAATATTATACTACCAAAAACTCTGAATCTCCACAACAAACATTTAGCCAATCACTAAATTGCGTCCATTTTAACATCATAAATATTTCTCAAATCTTCTTCCTCTCCCTGCCAACAAACACTGCACTGGATCCAGCCTTTCATCATCTTTAGCTTGGACATAATATTCTTCCAGTTGATCGATGCTAAAACTATCTTTCTAAAACACAAATAAATCCAATTTTATCACCCCAATCAACACCAGGTTAAAACCCTTTAACTGTTCCTGTTTTAGCAGGGCACAAAGGCTCTACCTGTGCATCCTCATTTCACACACATCCATCCCCTCACGTGTCCTACATTCCACTCACACTGTATTTCCATGTAAGCCCCCAAAGTTATTATTCATCTTTAAAATGTACAATGAAGTTACATGATATGTGTGTAATTGGTTTTACTCCACAGACTGCTTATTATTTTCTAGGAATACAAAGTATTAACTCGAAATTACTTCTTAATTACAAAAAAGGATATTATCACAGAAAGAAGATCAGATAGAAAATACCTTCACTAAGTTAGCATCACCAATAATCACACAAATTGACGTCATGTGCCCCTGAGATGATCCAATGAGAAGTACACATCAACAACCATGTAGTATTCTTGGCCAAAACTGTTTAATCTGATCATAGAGAAACAATCAGACAGATGCAGATTATGGGACATTCTATAAAACAAATGGCCTAGCCTCCAAAAATATCAATGTCATAAAAGAAAAAAAAAAAAAGAATGCAGGGAGGTTGTCATAGATTAAAGGACACTAAAGAGACATGAAAAGACATGATCGAGCCGGGCGCGGTGGCTCAAGCCTGTAATCCCAGCACTTTGGGAGGCCGAGGCGGGTGGATCACGAGGTCGAGAGATCGAGACCATCCTGGTCAACATGGTGAAACCCCGTCTCTACTAAAAGTGCAAAAAATTAGCTGGGCATGGTGGCACGTGCCTGTAATCCCAGCTACTCAGGAGGCTGAGGCAGGAGAATTGCCCGAGCCCAGGAGGCGGAGGTTGCGGTGAGCCGAGATCGCGCCATTGCACTCCAGCCTGGGTAACAAGGGTGAAACTCAGTTTCAAAAAAAAAAAAAAAAAAAAAAAAAAAAAGAAAAGACACAATCAATACAATGCATGATCCTTGATTATATCTGAAATGGGAAGGAAAAAAAAGCTATAAAGGACATTTAGAAGACAACTGGGGAAACGTGACTATGAACTGTATATTAAGTAATACGTTTAGCCAGGATTAAATTTCTTGTGTGATAACAGTATTGTGGTATTAAGAAGAATGTCTTTAGTCTTATAGGTAGACATGTAAGTATTTAAGAGTGAAGTGTCATGGTAGCTGAAATTTACTTTCAAATTGTCCAAGGAAGAAGTGTATGTTAAGATAGAAGGAGCAAGAAATAAAGTAATGTTGCAAATAAATGATCAGTGAATCTAAAACATACATGAGTGTCTATTATACTATTCTTTCCATTTTTTTCTGCAGATTTTTAATTATTGAAAAGAGAACTGGAATTTGTCACTTGAAATTCACAACATAAACATACCTGTTTAAAGTGATTTATTTTTCTTTTACTCTAATTCAGTTTAAAATATGTACCCAAAATGTACCTTTAATACTCTATCTGGTTTCAAAACGATTTTTCAATGACTAGCTGTTTTCCTTCAAATTTTGGTATTTAACAAAGAACTTTGTCACAAAATAAGAAAGTTTAAAGGTTTCACGTGATATATATTATATAATCTTACACACAGCCCATATGCTTGAAAACAGAAATACCCACATGAATGACCCTGAGATTCCTGATCGCATCAGGAAAGCACATTAAATTTACTCTGCGTGTTTCCAGACCTGACCTCTCCTAAACAGCAATCATATAAATTTGATTTTCTACCTGGTATTTCTACAAACTCAAGAGGTATAAGGTCAAACAAAACATTGCCTCCTCCGCTCTACCCACTCCAAATCAGTTCATACTCCAAAATGTTTCATCCATTATATCCCAACAGTTCAGGTTCAAACCTCATTAGTTGCATTTATCCTTGCCTTCCTAAGGCTTATTTAGCATCTCATAACTCTTCCTTGTAATTTCTATTGTCACCTCCTTAGTCTAAGGCCCCTATAAAGTCAGACTCAGAATACTTCATTTAGCTCCTGTCTCTAATCATTCCTGCCTCCTAATCATTCCTGTCACCATGGGTAGTTACTGTCAGAATCAAGTTAAATAGTAGGATATCTAGTCAGTATATGGGTACAGTTAGAGAACTCGTTGGTATGGGAAAAAAAACCCGCACATTTAGTGTCAGAAGTGAAGTGTTACAACCAGGTGTAACACTTTTTTTTTCTTTTTTTTTAATGGGAACACCAGGGGGCAGGGGGCAGGGCTGAGGGATGAAGTGCTGCCAGGGTCCCCAGGGGGTGCTGCCGAAGCTCCAGCCCTAAAGCCGTCCCCGAGAGAATTCCACACAGTGACGATGTGACAGGCCACACCTCCGCAGCGCCCATGTTCCCGGCGCTGTTCCAGGCAAGGTGTGCGTTCACCGCTTTCACGCTGAGCTGGAATCCCAGCACTTTGCGTGGACAAGGTGCAAGGATCACTTGAGCTCAGGAGTTTGAGACCATCCTGGGCAACACAGAAAGACCTCAGCACTACCAGAAGTTTAAAAAAGTATCTAGGCATGGTGGTGCACACCTGTAATCCCAGTTACTCAGGAGGCTGAAGCAGGGGGATCCCTTGAGCCCAGGAGATCAAGGCTGCAGTGAGTTGTGACTGCACAACTGCACTCCAGCCTGGGCAACACAGAGCAAGACCCTGTCTGGAAAACAAATTTTTTAATTAAAAAAAATTTTTTTAAATGAAGTGTTAAGAGTAAAGAAAAAAATTTCTTTTTGCTATCTTAAAGCAATTCCCTTAATATCTGACTTTCCCATTCAAACTACCATTCTTACCACCATCAACATGAACATTCTGTAAAATATAAGTATTTCCAAGGCAATCCTATGCTTTTCTAAAATCTCTCTAAAGACTCCTACTACAGTAAAAAGTTTAGTAGTTTTAAGACGGAATGCTGAAGACACACTATTTATAAGTTTAAGTCATGCTTTGACCACTTACTATATACAACACTGGGAAGTTAATTATTCTTTCTAACTCTGTTTCTTACCTCTTTAGTGAAACGGTGCTAATAAGAACACATGGTTAGTTGTGAAATTAGAATAAAATGATGTAAATGCCCCCATTTGAAAGTCAGAGATTGTCAAACTAGATAAAAATGCAAAATCAAACTACATGCTACCTACAGAAACTGCACTTCAAATATAAAAGCACATACAGTTTTAAAGTAACAGGACAAAAACCATATGGTGACATAAATCAAAAGAAAAATTAGAATGGCTATATTAGTATCAGACAGTAGATTCCACAGTAAAGACTATTACCACGGTAACAATGGTCATTTCGTATGAATAAAGAGGGCAATTAAGAAGACACTGATATCCTAAACATTTAGGCACCTAATAACACAGCTTAAATAAATGAAGCAAAAACTGACAAAAGTTAACTACAAAACTGACAAAGTCAGACTCAATACTCCGTCTCAAAAACTGATATAACAAGTAAGCCAAAAAAATCACCAAGAATATAGTAGAGTCGAACAACACTATCAGTCAACACAATCTGATCAATACTGTTAGAAAACTCCAACCGAGAAGAGTAGAATATACACTTGTTTTCAACTGTTCACAGAACATCTTCCAAAACAGATCATATTCTGGACCAAAAAATAAGTCTCAATAAATACAAAGAATTCAGACAACACACAAAGTATGTTCACTGAGTAAAATTATAGAAGAGAAGAGACTAAAATTACAGAGGAGGGTAGAGTAAAATTACACAGGAGGGTAGGGCAAGATGGTGGAACAGAAGCCTACAACATTCATCACCCCCTCTGGAACACCAAATTTTAACAACTATGGACACAGAAAGTCACCATTACAAGAAACAAAACTCAGGTTTTAACTTCATATTGCCAGAAGAGGCACTGAGGAGAATAGGGGAATCTTGACTCACCAACACCAGCCCTCTCCCACACTCCCAGAAGCAGCCATGTGGCATGGGAAAAAAATCCATACACTTTGAAGAAGTAGAGCACAGCTACTGGAAAACAGTACATTAAACTCAGCACTTGTCATAGCAGACAATGAAGACGTGCTGGGCTCAGCCAACACCTGCACAGGGAAGGAGGATTTGGACCGCACTAGCCAGAGGGGCATTGCCCATCATAGCAGTTGGAACTTGAATTTCTTGGCAAGACTTGCCACCACAGGCTGAAGTGCTCTGGAGTCCTAGGTAAATTTGAAAGGCAGTCTAGAACACAGGGCTGTACTTCCTAGGCAACTCCTAGGGTGAGGCTGGGCTTAGAGCCATTGAACTAGGGTGGCACACAACCTAGGAAGACACCAGCTGGAATGGCAAGGGAGTGCTTATGCCATCCCTCCCCCAACCCCAGGCAGTACAACTTGCAGCAACCAAAGTGTCTACTTCCTTCTGCTTAAGGAGAGAAATATGAAGAGTAAAGACGTCAGCTAAGCCACCGAAGGATAAGGTACCAGCTGGAGCTGTGAGGTCCCCATTCCAGACCCTAGCTCCAAGACAACATGTGTAGACGCACTGTGGGCCAGAAAGGAACCCACTGCCTTGAAGGTAAGGACTCATTTCTGGCAGGTTTCATTACCTGCTGACCAAAGAACCAATGGGTCCTGAATAATCACCAGTGATACCCAGGGAGTATGCGGTGGGCCCTGGGCTCTGACATGTGCTGGATTCAGGGGTGACCCAGCACATTTCCAGCTGTGGTAGCTATGGTGAAAGACTTCCATCTGAGAAAAGCAGAGGGAAAAGTGAAGGGAACATTGCACTGTGCTCTAGGTACCAGCTCAGCCACAGTGGGGAAGAGCAAAAAGCAGGCTCTTGGAGTCCCCGAGTCCACACCTGAGCTGGATAGCATTTCCAGATCTAATTCAAAAAGCCTGCTGCACTGAAGGGCGAGCCCGTGGACCAGTGGTGGTGTTGGTGGCCACAAGGAGAGGTTCCTCTGCCTTTGAAAGCGGAGGGAAGAGTGGGAGAGAGTTTGTATTATGGTTTGAGGGCCAACTTAGCCACAATAGAAGAAAACATCAGGTAAATTGCTAAGGTTTTTGACTCTAATCCCTGGCTCTCAGACAGCATCTCTGGACACCCCTGGAGACTGAGGAAAAACCTGCCATCCTAAAGGGAAGGGCCTTGGGCAAGGCCAGTGCTATGCTGGCTTCAGATCTGACCCAGAGCAATCCCAGGATGAAGACCACAGAGGTGTTGGCATCACCACATCCCTAATTCCATGTGTCTTAGCACTCCACTTGTTCGGGAGAAAGGAAAAACAACAACAAGGTCTGCCTAGTAATCCTGAGAATTCTTCCAGATCTTATCCAAGGCTGCCAAGGCAGTACCTCTGACAAGTCTCCAAGAACCACATCATTGCTGGGCGTGGGGCCCAAGTCCCTTCAAATAGCTGGAAAGCGTTCCCAAGAAGGACAGGCATAAACAAGCTCAGACTCTGAAGACTACAATAAATACCTAACTGTTTAAAGCCCAGACACCAACAAATATCTACAAGGATCAACACCATTGAAAAAAACATGACCTAACCAAGTAAAGCACAAGGGATCAATCCTGGAAAAACAGAGATAGATGACCTTTCAGGCAGAGAATTCAAAAATATTCAAGGCAACACAGAAAGGGAATTCAGAATTCTTATCAAAGAGATCAAAATTAAAAAGAATCAAGCTGATATTCCAGAGTTTAAAAATGCAACTGATAGCCAGAGAGCAGTGGCTCACACCTAAAATCCCAGCACTTTGGGAGGCTGAGGTGGGTGGATCACCTGAAGTCAAGAGTTTGACCAACATGGAGCCTGACCAATATGGAGACACCCTTTCTCTACTAAAAATACAAAATTAGCTGGGCGTGGTGGCACATGCCTATAATTCCAGCTACTCAGGAGGCTGAGGCAGGAGAATCACTTGAATCTGGGAGGTGGAGGTTGCGGTGAACTGAGATCACGCCATTGCACTCCAGACTGGGCAACAAGAGCAAAACTCTGTCACACACATACACAAAAATGCAGCTAGCATGATGTAGAATACACCAAAGTCTCTTAACAACAGAACTGATCTAGAAGAAAGAATTAGTGAGCTTGAAGACAGGCTATTTGAAGTTACAGAGTTAGAAAAGACAAAAGAAAAATAAATTAAAAAGCAACGAAGCACACCAAAAACATCTAGAAAATAGCCTCAAAAGGGCAAATCTAAGACTTATTGGCCTTAATGAGAAGGCACAAAAAGAGATAACAGTAGAACGTTTATTCAAAGGGATAATAACAGAGAATATCCCAAACCAGAAAGATACCAATATTCAAATGCAAGAAGGTTATAGAACAGCAAGCAGATTTAACCCTATAAAGACTACCTAAAAGCATTTAAGAATCAAATTCCCAAGGTCAAAGATAAATAAATCCTAAAAACAGCCAGAAAAAAGAAATAAATAACATACAATGGAGCTCCAATACAACTGGCAGCAGACTTTTGTATTTTTGTTTGTTTGTTTTGTTTTGAGACTGAGTCTTGCTCTGTCAGCTAGGCTGGAGTGCAGTGGCACAATCTCAGCTCACTGCAACCTCCACCTCACAGGTTCAAGCAATTATCCTGCCTCAGCTTCCAAGTAGCGGGGATTACAGGCATGCACCACCATACCCAGCTAATTGGCGGCAGACTTTTCAGTGGAAACCTTACAGGCAAGGATAGTGTGGCAAGACATATTTTAAGTGCTGAAGGAAGAAAACTTTCACCTAGAATAGTATATCTGGTTAAAATATCCTTTAAGTATGAAGGAGACCTTCCCAGACCAAAAGCTGAGAGGTTTCATCAATACCAGAGTTGTTCTACAAGAAATGCTAAAGGGAGTTCTTCAATCTGAAAGAAAAGGACGTTAATGAAAGAAGAAATCATCTTCTGAAGGTATAAAACTCACTGGTAATGGTAAGCATAGAGGAAAAATACAGAAGAGTATAACACAGTACCTTCGGTGTATAAACTACTTAAGTAGAAAGACTAAATAATGAACCAATCAAAAAGAATAGCTACAACAACTTTTCAAGAAATAGTGTAATAAGACATAAAGAGAAACAGCAGTAAGTTTAAAAGCTGGGGGTGGGGGATAAAGTTAAAGTGTAGAGTTTTTATTAGTTTTCTTTTTGCCTGTTTGTTTATGCAATTGTGTTAAGCTGTTATCAGTTTAAAATAATGGGTTATAAGATAGTATTTGCGCTGGCACAGTGTGTTACACCTGTAATCCCAGTACTTTGAAAGACCGAGGCAGGTGGATTGCTTGAGGTCAGGAGTTTGAGACCAGCCTTGCCATCATGGTGAAACCCCATCTGTGGGGAACATTCCCGTGTGAGACCCCCAAAAGGCATGAGTCTCACTATACGGTGAGTTTGATCCCAAACACAGTTTCCTACTAGAGGCAGTCGAGCTATCCGGAAAAAGGAACTTAAAGATGGATGATCAGTTTCTAATATCAACCACAATATCATTTGGGCCTAAAACTATGCAGTGCTGCTAGACCGAGTGACCCCCTGCCAGCAACCAGTTCCTGCTTTTAACTTTTTTATGATTCTTTAAGAATAAGCTTTAACCTTTCCTTTACCTGCCTGACTGCCTTGTACCCTAGATAATGGTTTAACTGTCAGGATATTTGCAAAGCAAATGCCACCATACGGGATGGCTTTGATCCCTGACTCAGAGACTCCTGAATGGGGGAGTTGAGATAAGTTGAGTCAGGAGCAGACAAAGGAGAATCTGGTTAAAAGATATTCTGATGAGTAAAACTAGAAAACCTTTTCACATCTCAGTTCTAAAACAAGATCAAACCAGAGATACCTGTAGCCAGGAGGAATAATGTCTGGATGTAAACAAGCTTTGTGATCACAGGAAATTCTGTTACTTTTTACAACCATTGATTGTGTATCTGACTTTTCAATTGTATAGGCCATGTAAGATATACATTTGCATTTCCTCTTGCAACCATTGTGTATCTGATTTCTCTACTGTATAGGCCATGTAAGGTATAGATTGCATTTCCTCTTGCTATGACGTAAACCAGAGCAAAGAAAGTGTATTTATTCCTGGCCTTTGAAAAATAAAATTTGCTGTTTAGGCACGGCCTATCAGCCCTCCAGATCCCCGCTCAAGCGCACTCTCTCTTCCAGGTATTGGGACCCTCTTGCAGGTCGAGAGACCCCCGGCAGACGTGCCTACCTGTCCCGGACAGTCCCCAACACCCATCTCTACTAAAAATACAAAAATTAGCCAGGCATGGTGGTGCACATGTAATCCCAGCTACTCAGGAGGCTGAAGTACAAGAATCACTTGAACCTAGGAGGCAGAGATTGCAGTGAGCCAAAATCACACAAGTGCACTCCAGCCTGGGAGACAGAAACTAAAAAGTAAAATTAAAATTTTAATTTAAAAAAGATAGTATTTGCAAACCTCATATCCTCAAATCAAAAAACATACCACACATTCACAAAAAATAAAAAGCAAGAAATTAAAGCATACCACCACAGAAAATCACCTTCACTACAAGGAAGACAGGAATAAAGGAAAGAAGGAAGAAAAGACCCAAACCACCAGAAAACCAAGTAACAAAATGGCAGGAGAAAGTTCCTACTTAGCAATACTAACACTGAATGTAAATGAACTAAACTCCCCAATCAAAAGACACAGAGTGGCTGAATGTTGGAAAAAACAAGATCCAATAATCTGTTGTCTACAAGAAACACACCCCACCTATGAAGATACACACAGACGGAAAAGAGAGGGATGGAAAAACATATTACGTGGCAACAGAAACCAAAAAGGAGCAGACATAACTATACTCATATCAGAAAAAGTAGTACATATTTCAAGGCAAAAACTATAAGGAAAGACCAAAAAAAAAAGGTCATTATATAATGACCATTATATAAGGGGTCAATTCAGTAAGAGAATATAACAAACTGTAAATATATAAGCAACCAACACTGGAGCACCCAGATACATAAAGCAAATATTATTAAAGCTAAAGAGAAATATAGACCCTAATACAGTAACAACTGGAGACTTCAATACCCCACTTTCAGCATTGTACTGATCTCCCAGAAAGCAAATAAACAAAGAAACATCAGAGTTATTCTGCACTATAGACAAAATGGATCTGATAGATATTCACACATTTCATCCAATGGCTGCAGAATACACATTTTTCTCCTCAGCACATGGTTCATTCTCAAGGATACGCCACACGTTAGGTCACAAAACAAGCCTTAAAACATTTTATATAAAAAAAAGGAAACCTGAAATAACATCAAGCATCTTCACTGACCACTATGGAATAAAACTACAAATCAATAACAATAGGAATTTTGGAAACTAAACAAACACATGATAATTAAACAATATGCTCCTGAATGACCAGTTCAATGAAGAAATTAAGAAGGCAATTGAAAAATTCCTTGAAACAAATGATAAACCAAAGCATATGGATGTAGCAAAAGCAGTACTCAGAGGGAAGCTGATAGCTACAAGTACCTACATCAACAAAGTGAAAAATTTTCAAACAAATAATCTAACAACGCACCTTAAAGAACTAGAAAAACAAGAGAAAATCTTGTTTTTCTCCAAGATTTTCAAGAGAAAATTCTAGACAAATACAACCTACCAAGATTGAACCATGAAGAAATCCAAAACCTGAGCAGACCAGTAACAAGTGAGGAGATCAAAGCAGCAATGAAAAGTTTCCCAGTAAAGAAAAGGCTGGGACCTAATGGCTTCACTGCTGAATTCTACCAAATATTTAAAGTGGAACTAATACCAATCCTACTCAAACTATTCTGCAAAATAGAGGAGGAGGGAATGCTTCCAAACTTATTCTATGGGGCCAGTATTACCCTGATACCAAAAACCAGATAAACACATAACAAAAAAAAAAAAGAGAGAGAGAAAAGGGAAAAAAACATACAGACCAATATCTCTAATGAATATTGATGCAAAAATCCTCAACAAAATACTAGAAAATATAATTCAACAATACATTTAAAAGATCATTCATCACGACCAAGTGGGATTTATCACAGAGATGCAAGGAAGGTTCAACACACACAAACCAATCAATGTGATACATCATATCAACAGAATGATGGACAAAAAACATACAATCATTTCAATTGATGCCAAGAAAGCATCTGATAAAGTTCAACAGCACTTTGTGACAAAAAACTCTCAAATAACTGGGTATAAAAGGAACATGCCTCAACATTTAAAAAAAAAAAATGCCATTATGACAGACCCACAACTAGTATCATAATAAATGGGGGAAAACTGAAAGCCTTTCCTCTTAGATCTGTAACAGAATAAAGATGCCCATTTTCACCACCGTTATTCAATACAGTACTGGAAGTACCAGCTAGAGCAATCAAGAGGAAGAAATAGAGGGCATACAAATTGGAAAATAAGTCAAATTATCACTGTTTCCAGATGATAAGATCTCACATTTTTAAAAAGCAAAAGACCCCAACAAAAAAACTATTAGAACAGATAAAGAAGTTTAGTAAAGTTGCAGAATATGAAATAAACATACTAAATCAATAGCATTTCTATATGCCAACAATGAACAATCTGATAAAGAAATCAATAAAGTAATTTCATTTATAGTAGCCTCAAATAAAATTAAATACCTAGGAATTAACTCAACCAAGGAGCTCTCTACAATAAAAATTTATATAAAACACTGATGAAAAAAACTGAAGAAGATATGAAAAACTAAATTGGAAAAAGCAGACTCAATGCAATCCCTATCAAAATATCAATGATATTCTTCACAGAAATAGAAAAAACAATCCTAAAATTTATATGGTATCAAGAAAGACCCAGAATATCCAAAGCTATCCCAAGCAAAAAGAACATAACTGGAAGGATCACATTAACTGACTTCAAATTATACTACAGAGCTATCATAACCAAAACAGCATGGTACTGGCATAAAAACAGACACACAGACCAATGGAACAGAATAGAGAATCCAGAAACAAATCCACACACCTACAGTGAACTCATTTTCAACAATGGTGTAAAGAACAAACACTGGGGAAAAGACAATCTCTTCAATAAACGGTACTGGGAAACTGGATATCCATATGCAGAAAAATGAACCTAGACCCCTATCTCTTGCCATATAAAAAAAAAAAATCAAATCAAAATGGATTAAAGACTTAAACAGCAAACAGGATATGAAAAGGTGCTCAATATCACTGATCATCAGAGAAATGCAAATCAAAACTATACTGAGATATCATCTTGATCAAGTTAAAATGGCTTTTAGCCAAAAGTCCAGCAATAATAAACACTGGCAAGGATGTGGAAAAAAGGGAACCCTCATATGTTGTTGGTAGGAATGTAAATTGGTACAACCACTATGGAGAACAGTTTGGAGGTTCCTCAAAAAACTAAAACTAGAACTACCATAAAATTTAGCAATCCCACTGCTAGGTATATTCCCAAAAGAAAAGAAATCAGTATATTAAAGATATGTCTGCATTCCCATATTTTAGGAGTGCTTATAATAGCTAAGATTTAGAATCAAACTAAGTGTCCTTCAACAGATGAATGGATACAGAGTGGTATTTATACACAATGGAGTACTATTCAACCATAAAAAAGAATGAGAGCCTGTCATCTGTAACAACATGGAAAGAATTAGAGGTCACTATGAAAGTGAAATAAGCCAGGCACAGAAAGACAAACATCGCATGTTCTCACTTATTTGTGGGGTCTAAAAATCAAAACATTTGAATTAACAGAGACAGATAAAAGAAAGATGGTTACCAGAGACTGGCAAAGACAGCAGGGAGGTTGAGGGGATGAGACAATGGTTAATGGGTACCAAAAAAAATAGAATTAATAAGACCTAGTATTTGACAGTACAAAGAGAGATGATTACAACAAGGAGTGAGAAAATTTTGTGGGAAAATGGAAATGTTTGTTCTTTTTTTCACAGAAACATTTTAGTACATGCAACGTACCAAATGCATTGCATGCATTGCATGTACCAATCTCATGTACTTCATAAATGTATATTACCTACCATGTACCAATCTCATGTACCTCATAAATGTATATACCTACCATGGACTAATACAATGTCTATATGAAGACTTGTATACAGAAGTTCAAATTAGTTTTATTATAACAGCAAAAGTTAAAAATAATTTTTCAATTAAAAAAGACATAGAACATTATTACTGATAAAAGGGTCAATTCGTCAAGAAGATAAAACAAATTATAAACAGATGCACCAAACAACCGAATAAAGAACTCTCAGAACTGAACAATAAGAAAACAATCAAATAAAAAATAATGGGTGGCTTGGTGGCTCATGCCTGTAATCTCAGCATTTTAGGCCAAGGCGGGTGGATCACAGGGTCAGGAGATCGAGACCATCCTGGCCAACATGGTGCAACTCCATCTCTACCAAAAATACAAAAATTAGCTGGGTGTGGTGGCATGCACCTATAGTCCCAGCTATCAGCTATTCAGGAGGCTGAGGCAGGAGAATCACTTGAGCTCAGGGGGCAGAGGCTGCAGTGAGTGGAGATCATACCACTGTAGTCCAGCCTGATGACAGAGCGAAACTCCGTCTCAAAAAAAAAAAAAAAAGAAAAAAGAAAAAAGTTAAACATGCATCTGCTCTATGTTCCTGGCACTCTTAAGTTATTACCAAAGAAACAGAAAATAAAATAGAGAAAGAGAAAAGGTAATAAATTTCGATATGGTTTGGGTCTGACCCAAATTTCATGTTCAACTGTAATCCCCAATGTTGGAGGTGGGGCCTGTTGATTGGATCATGGGGGTGGATTTCTCATGAATGATTTAGCACCATCCCTTGGTACTGTCCTCACAATAGAGAGTTCTCATGAGATCTGGGAATTTACAAGTGTGTGGGATCCCCCCGCCATCCCCACCTTGCTCCTGCTTTTACCATATGACATACCTTTTACTTTCACCATGACTGAAAGCATCCTGAGATTCCCCAAAAGCAGATGCTGTTATGCTTCCTGTAGAGCCTGCAGAACCAAGGGCTACCTAAACCTCTTTTCTTATAAATTAGCCAGTCTCAGGTATTTATAGAAATGCAAGAATGGACTAATACAATGTCTATATGAAGACTTGTATACAGATGTCCAAATTAGCTTTATTGTAACAGCAAAAAGCTAAAAACAATCAAAATATCCATCAACAGATGAATGTCCCCCCCAAAAAAAAAACTGTGCTATATCCAAATAATGAACTACTCCTCAATAATAAAAAGGAAGAAATACTGACACACATAAAACATGAGCAAACTCAAAATAACAATGCCAAGTGAAAATAGTCTGGTAAGCGTACATACCAAAATATGTTTTTATTTATATACAGTTTTAGAAACTTCAAACTAATTTATAGTCACAGAAAACTGATCAGTATCTATGTGAGGTCCCAGGTGCAAAAAGAACAAGAAAATTTTGTGGGACCCTGGAAATGTTTGTTCTTTTTTTTTTTTCTCACATAGATATAAAGCAGAAACAGTACTTTTGGCATGGGTTAAATTATGAAAGAAATCAGTCTGCATTGCTTCAAAAAAAGGCTCTCCCATTGTTTTAGTATATTCTCATGACTCTGCTACATTTCCCTTCTACCATCTTCACTCTCTTATCCTATACTTCCACTGCAAAGGTACATAGAAAGAAAATGATTATTTCATCATGCCTGAAAATGATGTATTCAAGAGGCACATCCTACAGCTCAATATCTCTGCTCTAGCCCAATACTCATCAAATTGATGAAATCCCCTCATATAACAATCCCTACATACAATCAACCAAATTTAAGATGTAGAACATTTTATAGGACAAATGACTCTATTTCTCCAGCAAATCAATGTCATTGGAAAAGAGGGGATGGGGATAAAGGGAGTGTTAGTATTAATAAATAAGAGACCAAAGAGACATGGCAACCAAATGTAACATATGATTCTTGTTTGGACCCTGTTTGAACAAACCAAATGTAAAAAGACATCGCTAAGTCTAATAAAGAAAAGACAGATACAGATCATGTATTACATAATATTTGGGCTTATTAATCTACTCATAATGACAGCAAAGTGGGCAATTTTTTAAAGGTCCTTATCAGTTATGAATGCACAACGAAAGCACTTATGAGTCAACAGTTCTTTAAAAAACTTTAGCTGAAAAAACTGGGTAGAAGGTGGTAAATAAATGTACCTTGGCAAAATATTGATAATGCTGAAGTTCAACTTTGGAGTCTACTTCAAATTTTTCATAATAAACTAAAAGTAAGATCTTAAGAAGATGTTGGTAGGTTTCATAATGAATGTTATGAGACAAAGCTCCTAACAGCATAATATGTACCTTATTTGTTTTCAGTGCAGGAACAGTGCCCGTCACATAGTAAATACTCAACAGATGTTTTACTAAGGAGTTGTTACAGTCCTATATATGACTAATAAACAATGATATAATTATTTGGGCACCTCCATTATCAACATGATGCTAAAGAACTTATAAATTGTCACTCCATTATACCACTTTATGAGGTATTATATCACTCCATTTACAGATAAGAAAACTGAAACTTTAAATTAGTTGCTCAAGGCGACACAAGCGGGGCAATGAAGGGCAAAGATCAAGCTGGGCACCTCTAGCAAAGTTTTTTTTTTAGACTACTTGGCTTAAGGGCCAGTGGATGGCACCGCCTCCTTCAGTGATAACTATTCCAAAGTAAGCCATCTCAAAGTATCAGCACTAGTGCAGCTTACTTGACACTTGCCTACCAACAAATTACCAGAATAGGAAAATAATGGAAAAGAAGAAAATATCATTTTATGTTACTCATGGCTCTCTTCCTCATATTCTAATTAAAACAGTCTTCTTTTGAGTTTTGTGCAAACCAAAACAATAATCTGTAGAAAAAATAACTGTATACAGGTACCTAAGAAATAAAGCAATATCACAAAAATTCACATTGTTGTAAGGTATACTAACTTGTTTCAGAGTTCAATTAAAAACTGAGCAGAAAAATAAAAGAAGGCAAGGCAAAGATTAAAATAATTATTTTTTACTTAATAGTCACATATTACAAGTTGTTCAGAATTTGTGATACTCAATGAGGGAAAGAGGAAAGCATGTAAATGTAAGATAGGTCACTACCTGTCAACATGATGCATGAGAAGACAATTCCATACCACTCTGAAAACATTAACCTCTGTTCCATGTTTCCCAAATCTGGCTGTACTTTTGAGTCATTTCAGAGCTTTAAAAAATTCCTGATGTGTGAGCTACAACCAAGACCATTAAAGAAAGAGGATGAGACATAGGCATAACTATGTTTTAAAGCTCCCAAAATTATTCCAATTAACAGCCAAAGTTGAGAACCACTTTCCACATATGTAAGCACATGTGTAGTGTGTGCATGAACTGTCATATAATTAATGTATCAGGAAAAAAAAAATTTTTTTTGAGGCAGATTCTCACTCTGTAGCCCAAACTGGAGTCTAGTAGTACAATCTCGGCTCACTGCAACCTCTACCTCCCAGGTATAAGTCATTCTCCTGCCTCAATCTCCCAAGTAGCTGAGATTATAGGCACGCATCACCATGCCCCAGCTAATTTTTGTATTTTTTAGGAGAGACAGGGTTTCGCCATGTTGGCCAGGCTGTTCTCAAACACCTGACCTCAAGTGATCCTCCCGCCTTGGCCTTCCAAAGTGCTGGGATTACAGACATGAGTCACCATGCCCAGCCCCAAGAAAATTAATGAGTTGAAACTAGGTTTAGATTTTTCTTACCAGAGATAATCATTAATTTCATTAAAATACATTGTATGTCTCACCTAAAAGCCACAGTTAACTGTTGCTGTATGTACAAAAGGGATCTCCAAATCTCCTTAAAACCCAAGGGAATCCTGGGACTATCTAGAAATAAGAAGAGACCCATTATGTTCTACTTTCATCACAGCAAACCTGTTTAGCCTTTAAAACCCCAGCAGTGAGAAAAGGAGATACAAAGTCAGTTCATAAACTCTTCCAAAAATTACAATGGATTCCTAAAAAATCTTAAGGAAATCCAAATCCTCCTAAGAGTCCTCCAGAACCTTCCCAAGTAGACTGGCCTTCCTTTACCATATATGGAGGATGGGGATGGTTTCAGTAAGTATTAAGAGTATTCCAGCTCTTCACTCTTAGGAGGAGGCAGAAGCAGCAAAATGAAGAATGGCCTTGAAGAGGTGAAACGGGTTGGGATCCAGGAGGACCTGGGCAAGACAGTTGAGGGTACCTACATAAAAGGCACACAACATTTAAGCAGATTAAAGAGTTATGTGAGGGTTGAGGAAAGTGAGGAACAGTAAAAAGGTGGCAGAATTGGCCAGGCACAGTGGCTCACACCTGCAATCCCAGAACTTTAGGAGGCCAAGGTGGGTGGATCACAAGGTCAGGATATCGAGACCATCCTGGCTAACATGGTGAAGCCTCATCTCTACTAAAAACGCAAAAGTTGGCCAGGTGTGGTGGCGTGTGCCTGTAGTCTCAGCTACTTGGGAGGCGAAGGCAGTAGAATCCCCTGAACCCAGGAGGCAGAGGTTGTAGTAAGCCGAGGTCGCACCACTGCACTACAGCCTGGGCGACAGAGCAAGACTGTCTCAAAAGGTGGCAGAATCAATGGATCAGCAGGATGAAAGGACTGTGGAAGTCAAATTACTAGAGGGAATGAACTAGAAAGGAGGCAAGTGTCACAGAAAGATGAAAGCTTGAAATTAACATTATGCAGTTACTGGTAATGATAAGGTCAAGAATGTGATTATAGGCATGAGTGACTGAAGGAGGGTACAGAACAAGATCACTGGAGAAGTTAAAGGAACTTTAAGTTCAACATGTTGGAACAATCATCTATTTAGGTGTTGAAATCACCAAAAATTAAAATGGGAAATGCTGAAGAGAGTGAAAGTGAGCCATAAGAAATGTGATGGAATCACCCAGGTGTAAGTGACCATCATGAGGGTTGCAGGGAGTTAGTCTGATAACATGAAACTCAAAACTGGGAGATTGTTTCAATGAAGAATACCTGTAATTGGCAATGAGGAACAAAGAGTATATACCAAAGGGACCAAGAAATGTAGAAGAGTAAAATACACACCCATAAATAAGCTCAGTCTAGCACAAAACCAATGACCAACATATATTACTGTACTACAACACAGAAATGGCTACCACAGAGAACTACAGGTCCCGCTGGAGGCCCAGTAGAGGGATCAGAGGTTTCACAAACATTTGGAAGATTAACATGGAGCTGAGTGCTTAAAAATGAATAAGGGCAAAAGGACCTTCAAGGCAGAAAGACCCTACAACTTAGGCAAAGGCAGAGAGATGTGAAAAGAACATGAAGCTTTCTGAGAAATGCAAATAATTCAACATGATTAAGGGCAGAATGAATCAGAAAGATAGTCGGGACATATATCTGGAATGACAGATCAAGGCTACGACTATTTTAGCAAGAAAAAAAAGATATGAACGAATGAAGTTGCTGCTCCTAAATCCTTCATAAAAACCAGTAATAGAAAGCAAAATTGACAGATTGTAGTTTCCTCTTATTTTCCTTAGTTTGAGGGAGATGCTAGAATGTAAATAACCCAACAACCAGTTGCTTCGTGAAGATTAATCACCCTTAGAGAACAAATGCTGCCACATTACATGTTCATTATCATACTATCCAATATCCAAGATATAAATGTGCCACAGAAAATTATGCACAACTAAGATATTTTAAGCAACTGAATAGAGCTCAAACATAAATGCATTAGCTGTAGATTTGTAGCATGTAAATATGCAAAATAAATGTATGTAGTTATATATAAATAAAAATTGCTTTACATTTAAAAAAACAATATAAGTGAATGCATACATAATAACATCAGTGGTATATACAACTTTTATAAATGATTAATGTTAGAATTAAATATCACATTGGAAAAGATGTCTCACTAGGTAACTGTTGGTATATTTACTCTGCCTCCACTTCTACTTTGGCAGCTGTGATTTAACGGAAAGCACACCATTCTTGGAAGCTAAAGAAAACATACTCAAGTACTGGCACTGGCACTTATGAACTATTAAGCAAGTCATTTAACTTTCCTGTGCCTGAGTTTAATTTACAAAATGGAAATCAAAAATCCATATCTCATGTGGTTTTATTAAGGTTTATATGAAGTACTATACCTAAAAGAGTTTTGTAAGCCATAATGAGCCACAAAATAGTTTAGTTACATACTTTGAAATATTATTAATGTAGAACTAAAAGCCTTCAAGCCAGCCGCCAAACCCCCCACTCCCCAAAATAAAGCACAATTAAAATCTGAGATGAGAAATCTGTTAGTTTGATAAGTATGTCTCACCACCTCTCTTCATAACCTTACCTTTGAATGAGCAGGCCCTCTTTCATTCAGAAGTTTATACTGGGGTTGGACTCTATTGAAACGGGCTAACTCATTTACCAGACACATTGCAGTTTTCTCTTTTGGGTTTGCCATTTTATCTTGGAGAGAAGCTGTAAATAAAAAGGCTATAAAGTTTTTGTGCAGAATGACTTTACAAAATGGAAGAAAAACTAGTTTTGACTTTGTTAGATTGAAGGCAGATTGTATATTTGGATTATTTTCATGAATTTTGTATTTTAAAAATTCAAATTACCTAATGTCTTCCATTACATGCAATAAAAATATGTATCACATTTTAAACAATAAATTAAGGTAAAATTTCTCCTAAGTACCTAAGTTGTTCTATGTATGTAACAGCATGCTTAAAGATTTTAAAGTAAAATTATAGTAATTTTTATTTCTTATAAACTTCTCTAGTAAAAAAATTTACTAGAAACACATACGTTTCCTGGTTCTTATTACTATGAAACTAAATTTTGTCTAGCTTCTCGATCCTTTCATCTAAATTTTTTTCCTTCTCATCATGAGGTAGCATGTTAGAAAAAGCTCTAGACTTGAGATTCAGGTCCTAAATTAAGTACTAGGTCTTCCAACAATACCTTTTTGGTAACTCTAAGAAAGTTAACTTCCCTTTCTTTCTGTTTTTATTAAAATACATTTTTAAAATTGTAAAAATAATTTACCAAGTACCCATGTATCTAACACCCAATGCTTATTAACCACGTTCCACGTTTAACTCTTATTTTAAAAAAAAAAAAAAAAAAAAAAGAAAGATGGTATTCCATTCCTGTTAAGTTCCTTATATCTTTTTTGGAGTATTGATGTATGTGGTTCTATATTCACATAAATGGTATTATAGCATTATAATAAACATTCTCACCATTTACTTTCTTCACTCTTCATTATGTTCTCAAGACTTTTACTTATTAGATCTAGCACATTAATTTTAACTACCATAGAATTTTTATTACAATATTACACCAGTTTTTTTTATCTACTCCTCTACTGAGACACTGGGTTGTTTCCAATTCTTCACTCATAAAAGAGCATGCTGCCAAATAGCTCTCAAAGTGATTGTACCAAATTACCTTCCCTTGGCAGTTACAGTTTCTCCTGAAGCTTGAAAACATAAAATATAATCAAGTATTTTAATTTTTGATAATTTGACATCTGACAAATAGTATCTCATTATTGCTCTTTGGATATTTTTCTCCACTACCATTTTTTTGTTTGTTTGGGGTTTTTGTTCAGAGACAGAGTCTCACCATGTTGCCCAGACTAGACTCAAACCCTGGGCTCAAGCTATTCTCTCAGCCTCCCAAGTAGCTGGAACTACAGGCTTCCTTTTTTTTTTTTATTATAGTTATTAACCTTTCCTTTTAAGTCTTGTTTAGGAAGTCCTCACTAACCATCAAGGTGAATTTTACTTAAATTCACTAAGCCTTCTATTCTTTCTATAAAATGAGTGAAATAAATCTATCCTGCTTAAGACCCAAAGTTGTTGTGAGATTAAGAGATGTAAATGTATAATACAGTTTCCTAAACTATGTCGCAAATACAAAGTAATATTAAAGCTTCAAAATATTTTTAATACCACATCATTTTATCCTATATTTTTCCTTTCTCTCATTTATAGACACATTTAACTACTTATAATTTTTTTCACTTCCCACTAATCAATGCCAAAAAATATTTTAAAATCTAAGCATAAAACATGCAAGTGAATTACTTCCTGCTCATTTAAACTATAGTCACAATAAATACAGTTCAATTGTAGTCACAATGAGAACACTTAAAACGAATGAAAATGGCTAGCTTTAGGAACTTCATATACAAACTTCCTATGCCAAAGTTTAATACTGAAAATAATATTCTTTTACATTTCTAATACTCTTATCAGGCCCAATAATTTGTACAATGGCTTGACTGTGATCATTATGATTAAGAAACTATTTTATAAGAAAACTACATAAGTACCTAGTAAGACATAAGTAAAAAGAAAGAGAATCTAAGTAACCAATTGCAGGGCCAAGACAGCTGACAGTAGATTCTACAATTAAGCCATTGTAAGTGGCTTGCAAACTTAAAAAAAAAAAACTAGTTATTATTACTTTTGGAGAGTACAAAAAAGAAAAAAGTCAAGACAATTTTGAGGAAACCTGTATTTTACCTATTCCATTATATATCACGCAGATTTTATAAAACGTCCTGTTCAATTTGGAAAGTCACTCATTAAAAGAAAATACAAAGTAACCTGAGACTACAATCAGTTTTGGCTTTTGCATGCCATCACATGAATTCAAGTGTAATAGACAGCACAGCCAATTTATATCAAAAAACAAAAGCAGAATAATTTGTTTAAAATGAGAAAAGATTAAAATCTGATAAAAATCAGCCAAGTTTGCATAACACAATAATAGCATTTATACTACCATTGTGTAATTTTCATAATTCAGTAATGCGGCTTATTCATCTACTACAATGCAAAAAATATTAGAAGCATACAAACATAGTGTGAAAATTTTATACTATAAAAATTGTTAACAGCATAGGTTCTAAACATATTAAAAAGCAATTTAAATGGTTCATTTATAGTTCTGTGAGCCCTTGTTTGGTATGAAAACCTAATCTAAATCCTTTAAAGGAAAATGTTAACAAATAACATGGTATAAAACTTATATTCCATTAATTCTGACTCCCTGTTTCATAAATGTTAACATGAATCCAATAAACATTTTAATGGGTGACTAAAGTTTGGGTGTGAGAAGTGTCCAAGATCCCACTTTGGGAAAGCTTCATAATTAAAATCAAAATGTTTAAAGCTGATAAATTAAGAAATAATTAGTCACAGCTGTAATATTTTATTTTAAAAAGGGATTAAAACAAATAGTTGTTCCTTTATTTAATCAGAAATCTTAATAGCATTCCTATTTGACAGAGTGCTCAGTGATACAGCAATAATTTATAAATTATACCAAAATCTGGACAGAGCATCTACAAAAACAAAGTGGTCTAGAAAATCTGAGACACATAAACGATTTATATAAATTTTTTTTAGAGAAGTCAACAGTGCAAAAAAGTGACAAATGCGTCAGTTTGGTGGCTGGAATGGTAGAGATCTACTTAGAAGCAAATAAAATTAATTAAAATGGATTCACAGTTCAGACTCTGCCATTTCAAAAGAGCAACTGCCACATGATGGTTAAGAGTCTGTTTTGGCTATCTCTGTCACTTACTAGTATCTATGTAACCTTGAGAAAGTACTTAAATCTCACTTGCCCACAGAGTAAAATAGAGATAATAGTTGTTCGTATCTCACTGCATAATGGTATGGATTGAATGAGATGATACCAAATACTGTTAACAATGTTTAAAAATTCATTATTATTCTGGTTTAAACAATTGTTTGTTAAGACAATTATACTACCATCAAATATTAAAACAGTGACACAGAAAGTCATGAAAAGAGAGTTTGTAAAACTAAGTAAAAATATTCTTAGTTAAAACATTCTGTTAGGATAAACTGATTTTATTCATACAAATATACTTCTTGGCTGGGTGTAGTGGCTCACACCTATAATCCCAATACTTTGGGAGGCAGAGGCAGGAGGATCGCTTAAGGCCAGGGGTTTGAGAACAGCCTGGACAACATAGTGAGACCTCGTCTCTACAAAGAAATTAAAATATCAGCCATATGTCATAGCACAAGCCTGTAATCCTTGATACTCAGAAGACTGAGGTGGAAGGATTGCTTGAGCCCAGAAGTTCCAGACTGCAGTCCAGCCTGGGTGACAGAGTAAGATCTTTTCACAAAACAAAACAAAACAAAACACAAACATATTTCTGTAGTAGTCTATGAAAATCATGTATTTGTTATTATTTTTTCCACTGACTTACAAACCCGTAAGTTTGTTTCCAATGAAAAATTCTCAAATATTATATAAATTATATTAAAGGATTATTTTCTGTGTGCTAGGAAATATTCTACCTTTATTGACATGAAACTTGATTAGATATAATTTACAACTCTGATAAGAAACACTAGTAAAATACATATTCATAACAGCAGTATTTGCATATCCAACGGAAACATAAATATATTTATAGATTCACTCTATTTTTATGTCTTTACAAACTGTCCTGGACTCTGCGGAACTTGAATCTTCATTTTGCCTGTTCATTTATATGTGTAGGAATCAGTAAAGAAACACAGAAACTGTGTTCAAGTCACTGAACAAGCTACAAAATATTGTAGCTCAGTTTTCAGTGAACAGGCAAAACGATCCATCCCCAAAGGAACTCACAGTCTGACAGAAGAAACAGGCAATAGGCAAACACAGTATGATAAGTACTATAAGGCTGTTACAGGAATTCCATAGGCAAAGGGGTATGGAAAGACAAGTTTTAAGAGATAATGATTAGACAAAGAAAGTAGAAATTCACTTAGGTAAGAAGAGAAGATGAGAGAAACACAGTACAAGCTTTTCAAGGAGTGTAGACACAGAAGCACATGAAACAGGTAACTTTCTGGCAAATGCAAGCAGACCACTGGCAGAATATAGAACGCATGAGGAAAAAACAGCAGGAAATAACTACGTGACTGGAATTTACTAGAACACCAGTAGTTTCCTAAACCAGAACTTAAAAGTAGCCAACATTTTTTAAAGTAGCTATATTCCAGCCAGAACTGCTGCTAGGAAGGTCACAGACTACCTCACTTCACAAGGCAAATTATTCCGAAGAACCTTTTTATCCCTGGTGGCAGAAATGACTTGAATACAGTTTCTATGTCTCTTTACTGGTTTCCCTTTCGCTATTCTCTGCTATTGGAGGAAACCCATCCTAATTCCCAAGTAAAATAAGAAACACATGGACACAGGGAGGGGAGCATCACACGCTGGGGTCTGTCGGGGGAAAACAGGGGAGGGACAGCGGGGGGTGAGGAGTAGGGGAGAGATAGCATGGGGAGAAATGCCAGATATAGGTGATGGGGAGGAAGGCAGCAAATCAACACTGCCATGTGTGTACCTATGCAACAATCTTGCATGTTCTTCACATGTACCCCAAAACCTAAAATGCAATTAAAAAAGGAAAGAAAAAAGTCAAAAGAGCAAAGTACCCTTTCATGGGCTCTTGCCTTCTAGAAGCAATGTGACTATCTGTCCACAGCTATTAACTAAAACAAACCTTCTATTTTCAAATTAGACCCTAACCTAAGGCTATCCAAGCAAAATTATCAATGAGCTACCCAGGCGTCAAACTGCTCCATTTTAGCAGTCTATGCCTTAGGAAAAAATTTAAGTTCCTATCTCACATAAACACAAAGATAAATTTCAGAAATATTAAAATGCAAAATACAAAACCTCATGGAAACTTGGGTAAATATCTGTCAAATTCCTGTAATACAGAGGGCCTTCCTAGATATGAAAAGCAACCTAGAAGCTATAAAGGCAAAATCTGACAGTTAAAAACATAAAAATATAAAACTACCATAAAGCAAAACATATCACAAATGATACTAAAAAAGAGTCTACATGCTGGGGAAGTAATAGATGTAATATGTGAAAACAGGCTGGGCATAGTGGCTCATGTCTGAATTCCCAGCACTTTGGAAGGCCAAGGCGGGAAGATCACCTGAGGTCAGGAGTTCAAGACCAGCCTGGCCAACGTGGTAAAACTCTCTCTCTACAAAAATGCAAAAATTAGCCAGGCATGATGGAGGGTGCCAGTAATCCCAGCTACTTGAAAGGCTGAGGCAAGAGAATGGCTTGAACCAGGGAGGTGGAAATTGCAGTGAGCCAAGATCATGCCATTGCAATATAGGCTCTGCAAGAGAGTGAGACTCCATCTCAAAAAAAAAAAAAAAAAAAAAAAAAAAAGTGAAGACAAACTGTTAACATTCATAAGATAAAAAGATAATATAAATCAATTTTTTAAAAGCCAATAGAAAAAAAGGGCAAATGTACACACAATTAATTCACATAATTTGTTGAGTAAACACACCTGTTCAAAAGAATGATAAATAAAAATTTGGCGGAGCACAGTGGCTCATGTCTGTAATCCCAGATCTTTGGGAGGCCGAGGCAGGTAGATTCGTTGAGGTCAGGAGTTTGAGACCAGCCTGGCTGGCCAACATGATAAAACCCTGTCTACTAAAAATACAAAAATTAGCCAGGCATGGTGGCGAGTGCCTATAGTTTCAGCTATTCGGGAGGCTGAGGCAAGAGAATCACTTGAACCTGGGAGGCGGAAGTTGCAGTGAACTGAGATGGTGCCACTATACTCCAGCCTAAGCAGCAGTGAGACTGTCTTAAAAAAAAAAAAAAAGAAAAAGAAAAATTCTAATTCCAATTATATATAATTTTTCCTTATTAGATCCAATTTTTTTAAATAATCATTTAAGGATAAGCAAGTATGTGGGGAAAATGGGTGCAAATTCTGTTGGTGCAAATACAAATTACTACAAAATTTTGATGGGCAACACTAACTAAAGTTTCAATTGTACCGGTCTTTAAAACAGTCATTGTTAATCTGTGTATTCATACTACAGGAAGACTTGCATGGGATGTGTGCAATGATTATCTGGAAAAGACTATAATAGCAAGAACTATAAACAAGCTAAATATTAATATTTATCAAAAATTGATTAAATAAACTACATGAATTATACAGCTCTGAAAAGTGAAAGAGGTAAAGTGCTTATAAACCAAGACAGGAAAATACTGCAAACTAGTGAATGACAAAAGTTACGACAGCTTACTGTCTTAGTATATTTACCTTCTTTAAATCAAATGTGCACACATTAAAGAAGTAAAAAGGGTTCTCACTTTTTGAATTTACTGTACTGTTTTACTTGTATAGAATAAACATGTAAAACTTATATATTTAAAAATTATTTCACAAAGCCAAATCAAAATTAGGGAACGGTTTACAGTATAAAGTATTAAACACTAATTGCTATTGTTCTTTCTAGTCTTTATTTTATTTTTATTTTTTTGAGACAGAGTCTTGCTCTGTCGCACAGGCTGGAGTGCAATAGCGTGATCTCGGCTCACTGCAACCTCCACCTCCCAGGTTCAAGCGATTCTCCTGCCTCAGCCTCCCAAATAACTGGGACTACAGGCACATGTTACCATGCCCAGCTAATTTTTTTTGTATT
This sequence comes from Saimiri boliviensis, assembly GCF_048565385.1. NCBI lineage: Eukaryota > Metazoa > Chordata > Mammalia > Primates > Cebidae > Saimiri > Saimiri boliviensis. Next base: position 25,798,873 of record NC_133463.1, read on the forward strand.
TTTACGGGTTTTCACTGTCTTAGCCAGTACAGTCTCGAACTCCTGACCTTGTGATCTGCCTGCCTTGGCCTCCCAAAGTACTGGGATTACAGGCATGAGCCACCGTGCCCAGCCTACTTTATTATTTTCTTACTAATCAAAAGAGGGTTGGAGTAAGTTCTTTCTAGTCTTGACAGTGCTACCACAGTCCGGAAAAACAGAAAAAATGATGTTCAAGGATCTGATTTGAAGCAGGCCATGTTGTATTTCCATATCCACCTTTTCCAATGAAGCTACCTAGAGATTTAAACATACATAGTGCAGTGGCACGACCTCAGCTCACTGCAACCCCCACCTCCTGGGCTCAAGCTATTCTCCTGCCTCAGCCTCCCAAGTAGGTGGGACCAAAGGTGCGCAGGACAGACAGTGTGTCCTTACCAACATTTAGTTTGGTCAGTCTTCTTAACATCAGCCATTCTAAGTATGTATATAATGATATCTCCTGATTTTAATTTACATTCTCCTAATGACTAGTGTTAAGTATCTTTTTTTCATTTGCTTATATGTCACCTGTGTATCTCCTGTGGTGAAGCATCTATCTGAATGTTTTACCTCATTTAATTGTTTTTTTCTTACTGCTGAATTTGAAGAGTTCTTTATACAATCTACATACAAGTTACTGATTAGACATATTATTGGTAAAGATTTTCTCCCAGGCCAGGCACAGTGGCTCATGCCTAAATCTCAGCACTTTGGGAGGCCGAGGTGGGCAGATCATCTGAGGTCAGGAGTTCGAGACCAGCTTGGGCAACATGGCAAAACCCTGTCTCTACTAAAAATTCAAAAGTTAGCTGTGGTCCCACCTACTCGGAAGGCTGAGGCACGAGAATAGCTTGAGCCCAGGAGGTGGGGGTTGCAGTGAGCTGAGATCATGCCACTGCACTCCAGCCTGGGCAACAGAGTTGAGACTCTTGTCTCCAAAAAAATAAAGTAGTAGGAAAAAGAGGAATTGCTAACAGCACTGGAGCAAATGGAGAGTTATCTTGGAAAATAATAAAGGAGAATTCCTACCAAAAAAAAAAAATTTCTCACAAACTGTGGCTTCTCTCTTTATTCACTTACCAGTGTCTTTTGAAGAACAGACTTTAATTTTAATAAAATCTAATTTATCAATTTTTATAGTTTATATTTTTGATGCTGTATCTAAGAAATTATTACCTGGGGTCTAAAGTTTTTCTCCTGTTTTCTCCTGCAAACATTATAGTTTTAGGTTTTACATTTAAGTCAAGAAGCCATTTTGAGTTAATTTTTGTATACAGTACAAGGTATTAATTCATTTATTATATATCAATATCCTATTACTTCCAGTTGTGGAAAAGGCTATGTTTCTCCCACTACATTGCCTTTATGCCCTTGTCAAAATTACTAGTTATCTACAGATACATGAGTTTATTTCTGGACTACCTATTCTGTTTTCACTGATCTATTTACTTTCTTTTTTGAGATGGAGTCTCGCTCAGTCACTCAGGCTGGAGTGCAGTGATGCAATCTCACCTCACTGCAACCTCTACCTCCCGAGTTCAAGCAATTCTCCTGCTTATTTACCTATTTTTATGCCAAACTATTTTTACTATAGCTTTATAATTCTTGAAATTAGGTAGTGTTGGCTCCCACACTGTTCTTTTTCATAGCTGCTTTAAGTTCTTTTAAGTTCCATATGAATTTGTCCATTTCTACAAAAAAAGCCTGCAAAGATTGAAATAGATCTCTTAAATCTATAATTTGGTGAAAATCAACATTTTAACAAAGTTGAGTCTTCCAACCCATTAACAGGATTTACAGTCATTTCTCATTATTGATATAACAATATGTCAATGGCTATTACGTGAATTAGCAATTACTGAACCATTGCTCCAGGGAAACTAAAGGATTAGGTTCTTGCAAGCTTTTGGTCACATTTTTGTCAACTGATTATATACCATGTTTTATGTGTTTCTGTTTAAAGACCTCTTGTTTAATATGTACTACAAATATATGTTATTGATTCATTAGTATTGAACTCATGTTCAACAGCACTGTTTAACTCCTGCCTGAATAAAGCTTACCTAATACACATATTTTCTCCATAAGGCATATTAGAGTCTCTTTGTACTTACAAACACTAAATGGCATTTAAAAACATTATACTTGGGGTCCACTTTAAACATCAAAATAACCAACAAAAAGTGAAACACATAAAAAATGTAGCACTCAGTAAACCAAGAAAGGGCTATTTGCTTACAGTATGAAAGCCAAAATAAGAAAGCACTGTCTTGTTTGATCCCAGCTGGGAATATGTGCACTGGGTGACTCAAAATGTATTGCCCCTGCAAGTGTCCAAGAATGACCACAAAAGCACTGTAAGTATTGGTTTTGGGGTTACAAAAAAAATTAGTAAGCCAATTTCCAAATAAAGAACCCATAAATAATGAGAATCAACTGTATCTTATTTAGGTATTCTTTAATTTCTTACAGTAGTATTTTGTAGTTTTAATTTTCTTTTACATATTTTGTTGGACTTATCCCTGAGTAGTTCATATTTTTGATGCTTTTGAAACTACTACTCTTTTATTTTCATTTCTGATTGTTCTCTGCTAATGTATAGAAACACAATTGGTTTTTGCATACCGCTCTTCTATCCCACAATTTTGCTATACTAACTCATTAGCTGTAGTAGGATTCCTCAGATTTTCTACACAGACAATCAGGTCATCTGTGAATAGGACAGTTTTATTCATTTATTTCCAATTTGAATACCATGTATTTCCTTCTCTTGCCTGATGGCATGGGCTAGAACCTTCAGAGCTACATCAAATTGAACTGGTTGAACTGGTAAAAGTAGACATCCCGTCTTCTTTTTAAAAAAAAAAAAAAAAGTCTAGCTGGGCACGGTGGCATGTGCCTGTAATACCAGCTACTCAGGAGGATGAGGCAGAAGAATCGCTTGAGCCCGGGAGGCGGATGTTGCAGTGAGGTGAGATAGTGTCATTGCACTCCAGCATGGGTGACAGAGTGAGACGCCATCTCAAAAAAAAAAAAAAAAGTGTCCAGTTTTTCACAGTAGTACAAGGTCAGCTAATAGGGTTTTTCACAGAAGCATATTAGCAGACTGGGAAAGTTCACTTCCACTCCTAGTTTGCTGAGAGTCTTTATAATACTGAATGAATTTTGTCAGATGATTTTTCTGCATCTATTGAGATGATCATGTGATTTTTGCTTTTTAGTTTGTTAATATGGTGAATTACACTACTGATCTTTTTTTAACATTAAAACAACCCTACATTCTGGGATAAACCCCACATGGTTATGACATCTTATCCTTTTTTTCTTTTTTTTTTTTTTTTTTTTTTTAGAGAGAGAGAGAGAAACAGCTAACTCACACTGAGTGAGAGAATACAGAAAGATGGAATCCAGGGGAGGAAAGCAGCTTCCAGATTGAGTGGAAGGGAATAGAGGCAGATGGATGGAGTTTAGGAGGGGAAGACAGGCTTCCACCAGAGAGTGTGGAAGGACACTCCAGAGGGAAAATCCAGGAGAGAGAAAGATCGTTTCCATGCAGGGAGTGTCCGTGGAAGGGGACCCAAACATGGAGTCCTGACATCTTATCCTTATAATAAACTGTTGAATTAGATTTGCTGAAACTTTGTTTAGATTTTTGCAATTATATTTATGAGACACATTGGTCTGTAATTTCCTTAAAATGTATTTGTCTGATGCTGGTATCCCAGTAATGCTAGCATAATGAGTCTTGTAAAAAATTCCTTCCACCTCAGTATCTTTTAAAACATATAGAACTGATACTATTTTTTCCTTTTTTTTTTTTTTTTCTTTTTTTGAGACAGTTTTGCTTTTGTTGCCCAGGTTGGAGTCCAACGGAGTGATCTTGGCTCACTGCAACCTCCACCTCCCCAGTTCAAGGGATTCTCATGCCTCAGCCTCCCAAGTAGCTGGTACAACAGGTGTGCACCACCCCACCTGGCTTACTTTTTTGTATTTTTAGTAGAGATGGGGTTTTATCATGTTGGCCAGGCTAATCTTGAACTCCTGACCTCATGATCCGCTCACTTCAGCCTCCAAAAGTGCTGGGATTACAGGCATGAGTCACTGCACCCAGCCTTAGTTTTTCCTTAACTGGTATAATTCACTACTGAAACTATCTGGACCTAGAGTTTTCTTTGTAAGTAGACTTTTACTACAATTTTTATTACTTTAACACATAAAAAGCTACTCAGGACCAGCCATGATAGCTCGTCTATAATCCTACCACTTGAGGAAGCCAAGACAAGAGGACCACTTGAATCTAGGAGTTCGAGACCAGTCTGTGTAACATGGTGAGACCTCATCTCTATAAAAAATTAAAAAAAAAAAAATTAGCCAGGCATGGTAGCATGTGCCTCACGTCCCAGCTAGAAGGCTGAAATGGGAAGATCACCTGAGGTCAAGGCCACACTAAGTGAGCTATCATTGGACCACTGCACTCCAGTCTGGGTGACAGAGTGAGACTCTGACTCCAAAAAAAAAAAAAAAAAAAAGTTATTCATATTATCCAGTTTCTCCTACTTCCCTTGGGATTAATTTGCTCTTCTTTTTCTGATATCTTAAGATGGAAGCTGAAGTCATTTGAGTTATCTGAGTTCATTCTCCTTTTAAAATATACACATTTGGTGCTACAAATTTATCCCTAAATACTGTGTTAGTAGTACCTTCTGATATTGTATTGCTGTTGTCATTTAGTTTAAAATATTTTCTAATTTACCTTTCCTTCTTTTTAAACCATAGATTCCTTGTATTTTTAAATTTTCAAATATTTGAGATTTCTCAGAAGACATACAAGAGGCCAACAAACATACGAAAAAATGCTCATCATCACTGGTCATTAGAGAAATGCAAATCAAAACCACACTGAGATACCATCTCACACCAGTTAGAATGGCGATCATTAAAAAATCGGGAAACAACAGATACTGGAGAGGATGTGGAGAAATAGGAACACTTTTACACTGTTGGTGGGAATGTAAATTAATTCAACCATTGTGGAAGACAGTGTGGCGATTCCTCAAGGACCTAAAAATAGAAATCCCATTTGACCCAGCAATCCCATTACTGGGTATATATCCAAAGGATTATAAATCATTCTACTATAAAGACACATGCACACAAATGTTCATAGCAGCACTGTTTACAATAGCAAAGACCTGGAACCAACCCAAATGCCCAACGATGATAGACTGGATAGGGAAAATGTGGTACATATACACCATGGAATATTACGCAGCCATCAAAAACGATGAGTTCACGTCCTTTGTAGGGACATGGATGAATCTGGAAACCATCATTCTCAGCAAACTGACACAAGAGCAGAAAATCAAGCACCGCATATTCTCACTCATAGGCGGGTGTTGAATAAGAACACATGGACACAGGGAGGGGAGCACTACACACTGGGGTCCGTTGGGGGGAAATGGGGGAGGGACGGGGGGGTCGGGGGGTGGGAAGAGATAGCATGGGGAGAAATGACAGATACAGGCAAGGGGATGGAAGGCAGAAAACCACACTGCCATGTGTGTACCTATGCAACAATCTTGCATGTTCTTCACATGTACCCCAAAACCTAAAATGCAATTTAAAAAAAATCAAAAAAAAAAGAAAAAAAAAAAGAATCTTTCTGTTAATGATACCTAATTCCATTGTAATCAGATATCATTTTTTAACGACTTGAATCCTTTTGAATTCATTTAAGATTTGTTTCATGGCCAGGCACAGTGGCTCGTGCCTATAATCCTAGGAGTTTGGGAGGCAGAGGCAGGAGGATGACCTGAACTCAGGAATTTTAGACCAGCCTGGGCAACACAGTAAGATCCCAACACTATAAAATTTAAAAAAAAAAAAAAAAAATGGAGTATTAGCTGGGTGTAATGGCACACATCTGTAGTTCTAGCTACTCAGGAAGCTGAAATGGGAGGACTATTTGAGCCCAAGAGGTCAAGACTGTAGTGACTCATTGTGGTACCACTTCACTACAGCATGGACAACAAAGCAAAACCTCAACTCCACCAAAAAAAAAAAAAAAGTGCTTTATAGCCCCAAATATGGTTTATCTTTGTGTATGTTTTGTATAAACTTGTAAACAAATGTATATTCTGCTGTTTTTAGATAGTGTGTTCCATAAATGCAATCAGGTCAAGTTGGTCAACAGTTATCCAAGTTTACTATATCATTGACGATTTTTCTGTCCATTTGTATCAATTATTGAGAGGGGTTACTGAAATCTCCAATTATGACAGGATTTCTCAATTTCTCCTTGCACTTCTATTAGCTTTTGTTTCATGTGTTTTGAAGCTCTGTTATTAGTTGCGTAAACACGTAACATCATTAGGTCCTCTTAACTGACTTCTTTACCATTATAAATGAAATGACCTTCTTTCCTGGTAATATTCCTTGTCCTGAAATTTCCTTTATATTATTATAGCTACTCCAAGTTGCTTTTGACCAGGTTCTCATTTCTTTTCCCATTATTTTACCTATTTATGTTTATAAAGTATTTCTTGTAGACAAGCATATAGTTGGATCTTGCTTTTATATCCAATCTGACAAATTCAGCCTATAAACTGGGATGTTTAGCCTATTTACATTTAGTGTGATTATTCATATGCTTACATTTGATTCTATTATCTTGCTATTTATTTTATATCTGTCCCATTCAGTCTCTGTTCCTTTTTTCTTCTTTTATGGCTTCTGTTGAATTATTTTGTACGACTCCATTTTACCTCCTTTTTATTGGCATATTAGTTATAACTCTCCATTTTGCTATTTTAGGGGCTAGAGTTTATATAGCACACATTTTTAACTTATCACAGTCTACCTTCCAGTGATATTTTCACCTCACACAGAACAAAAGGTTCTTATAACAGTATACTTTCATTTCTCCCTCCCCGCCTTTTAGCTATTGTTATCATGCAGTTTACTTTTATGTAAGTTGTAAACCCCACAACAGCTTGTTAATATTTTTGCTTTAAGCAGTCAATTATCTTTTAAGGAGATTTAACTAATAAGAAAAAAAAAAATCTTATGCATTTACCCAAGTAGTTACCATTTCTACGGTTCTTTCTTTTATGTAAGTCCATATTTGCATCTGGTATCATTTTCCTGCTGAAGGATTACTTTAAAATTTTCTTCTAGAGGGGGAATGTTAGCAATAAATTCTTTCTGCTTCTGTGTTGTAAACATCTTTAACTCATCTCTGTTTTAGAAACATATTTTTGTCAGATATGGAATTATAGATTGACATTTTTCATCTTTCAGTACTTTGAAGATGCTTCCCCAGTTTTTTATTTAAACCATTTTTGATAAATCTATTAAGATAATCATCTTTATCTTTTTTCCTCTATAAACAAAATGACCGTATCTCTTTCTCTGACTGCTTTTGAGATCTTCTCTTTATCATTTGCTTTCAACAATTTGATTATAATGTACAATAAGTCCTCACTTAACATCGCCAATAGGTTCTTGGAAGCTGCAACTTCCAATGAAACAAAGTAAAAAAGAACCAATTTTACCATGGTCCAATCAATATACACAAGAGTTAAGTTCCTACAGTATATTTCTAGTTACAAAAACATCACCAAACTTCTAAATACATATGAAAACACTTCTAATATTAAACAATGAAATAAATGTGAGCTACATACACACTAAAAAAAGATTAATGAAAACAAGTAAGATAATTATTTACCTAATTTTTCTAGCCTACCCTAGCAGCTCAGGGCATAAGGCAGAAACCATCCTTAGACAGGATGCTGTTCCATACTAGAGCGTGCGCATGCGCATACACTGACTCACTCACTCATGCTGGAACAATCTAGAGAAGCCAATTAACCTAATGCACACATCTCCCTAATGTGGGAGGATACTGAAGTCCCAGAGAAAACCCATGCAGACATGGGAAGAACATGCAAACACCACAGCAGCCCCAGCCAGGAATCAATTTTTTTCTCTCATCAACATTGTGACAAAATGATGTTGAAAGAAACAACATTATTTGAGGACCTGCTATACCTTGGTGTAGTTTTCTTTGTGTTTCTTATATGTAAAATTCATTCAACTTCTTTATCTGTAGGTTTATGGCTTAAGTCTAAAACTTTTTGGCCATTTTTTTTTTAATTCTTCTCTTCTTTCTTATCAATGTAAACATGATTTCTTAAAACACATTCTTCTGTATATTACTTCCTTTGGGAACTACAAATACTCATCTCTTTGGCTGCTTACGTGTCCCACAGCTCACTGACTTCTTTTTCTTTTTTCTCTGTGCTTCGCTCTCGATAGTTTCTATTGTCCTGCCTTCAAGTTCATTCGTAGTATTTTCTGCAATGTCTAATTTACCATTAATCTCATCCAGTACATTTTTCATCTCTGTTGTAGTTTTCATCATTGTAAGTTTGATATGGGTCTCTTTGTCTCTTCTACATCTCTAACTTCTTAAATACATGAAATACAGTTATAAAATTTTAATGTCCTCTGCTAATTCTAACATCTATGTCATTTCTGTGTCAATTTTGATTGACAATTCTCATAATTATGGGTCATATTTCATGCTTCTTTGCATACATGGTAATCGTTCACTGAATGACATACCTTATGAATTTTACCTTGCTAAATGGTAGATATTTTTGGCTCCTATAAATTTTTTTGGACTACAAAAAATTAGTATTTGTTTTGGACTCAGGGATACAGCTGAGTATCCTGGATCTGAAAACAGTTTGTTCCTTTCAAGTCTTGTTTTTATAATTTACTAGTCTGCTCCAGAGCAGCAACATCTTCTCAACTCAGGGAGTCTGCCAGGCTCCACAACTCTGTTTCCACTCTCTCTGTCACATGGTAGAAAATCTCTGTGCTGTAGGCCTGGGGCAATTGCAGGACTCACATTATTTGTTTCTTCTCTCAAGAATCACTGACCTTCACCACCTAATATTCAATGTCTTAATCACTGTAGTTTCTACACATTTTGGTTTTTTGGAGAAGATGCGTACGATTGTTTCAAGAGGACAGTAAACATGATCCCTGTTATACCACATGGACCAGATGCAAAAGTTCCCATTTGTCCTTGTATATTTAATCTATCTGTGTCTATTTAAAATGAGTTTCCTAGCCGGGCGCGGTGGCTCAAGCCTGTAATCCCAGCACATCGGGAGGCCGAGGCGGGTGGATCACGAGGTCAAGAGATTGAGACCATCCAGGTCAACATGGTGAAACTCCGTCTCTACTAAAACACAAAAAATTAGCTGGGCATGGTGGTGCGTGCCTGTAATCCCAGCTACTCAGGAGGCTGAGGTAGGAGAATTGCCTGAACCCAGGAGGCGGAGGTTGTGGTGAGCCGAGATCGCGCCATTGCACTCCAGCCTGGGTAACAAGAGCGAAACTCCGTCTCAAAAAAATAAATAAATAAAATAAAATAAAATGAGTTTCCTGTAAATATCATAAATATATGATCCCTAACTTACGATGCTGCACCTTATGATTTTTCAACTTTGCCACACTGACAAAGTGATATGCACTCAGTAGAAACCATACTGAAGCACCTATATAACCTTTCTATTTTTCATTTTCAGTACTGCATTCAATAAATTATGAGATATGTAACACTTTATTACAAAATAGGCTGTATGTTAGAAGATTTTGCCCAACTGTAGGGTAATGTAAGTGTTCTGAACACATTTAAGGTAGGCTAGGCTAAGTTAAGCTATGATGTTCAGTAGGTTGTGTGTGTGTGGGGGGGGGTGTATATATATATATGCATATATATATATATATATATATATATATATATTTTTTTTTTTTTTCAGACAAGGTCCCACTCTGTTGCCCAGAATAGAATGCAGTGAAGAACTCACTGCAGCCTTGACCTTCTGGACTCAATCAACTCTCCCATCTCAGCCACCCAAGTAGCTCGGACTACAAATGCACAGCAACACATCCAGTTAATTTTTATATTTTTTGTAGAGATGGGTTTTCACCATGCTGTCCAGGCTGCTCTTGAACTCCTAGGTTCAAATGATCTGCCAGTCTTGGCTTCCCAAAGTGCTGGGATTATAGGCATGAGCCATCATGCCCAGTCAATTATGAGTTTTAAATATATTTCGACTATTTTCAGCTTACAATGGGTTTATCAGGACCTAACACCATCATAAGTCAAGGAGCATCTGTACTTGAGTCTTGCTTTTTTATATAATCTGACAATCTTTGCTTTTTCAATTGAGTGTTTAAGTCATTTGTATTTATTATAACTATCGATATTACCTGATTTACTCTACTGTTTTGCTCTGTTTTTGTCCTGTTATTTGTTCATTTTTTTCATCTTTGTCTATCTTCTTTTGGACCATTTTTTAGTATCCATTTTATATCCTACATAGGCTTACTATTTTTATTTTGTTGTATAGGAATTGTTCTAAAACATATACCTTCAAATGTCATACCACTTCATATATAATATAAGCACCTAAAAATTCTATACTTCCCCTTACCCCATTCTTTATGCTACTGACATCAATTAATTTCTATGTATAAGCCCTCAAGGCATTGTTAGTATTTGTGTTTTAGTCAATTACCTTTTTAAGAAGTTAAAAATGGGCCAGGCATGGTGGCTCATGCCTGTAACCCCAACACTTTGGGAGGCAGAGGTGGGTGGATATCTCGAGGTTAGGAGTTCAAGACCAGCCTGGTCAACACGGTGAAACCCCATCTCAACTAAAAATGCAAAACTTGGCCGGGCATAGTGGCTCACATCTGTAATCCCAACACTCTGGGAGACCAACCTGAACAACATGGTGAAACCCCTTCTCAGCAAAACATACAAAAATTAGCCAGGTATGGTTATGCATGCCTGTAGTCCCAGCTACGTGAAAGGCTGAGGTAGGAAGGCTGCAGTTAGCCATGATAGTGCCACTGTACTCCAGCCTGGGAGACAAAGCAAGACCCTGTCTCAACAACAGCAACAACAACATTTTATTTCAATACCACCAATTTTAAGCTATTTGATTATGATGTGCCATTGTTAAGTTTTTTTTTTTTAATATTTTTCTCCTTTAGGTTGACTTCTTACCATCATCTATAGGTTTATAGTTTTCACTAAACAGAGAACAGAGGTTTAAAGTCATTATTTCTTAATGGCATTCACAGCAACCTAGATGGAACTAGGAATTTATCCTAACTGAAGTTAACTCTGGAATGGAAAAACCAAACATATATTCCCACTCATAACCGGGAGCTAAGCTTATGAGGATGTAATGGCATAAGAATGATACAGTGGACTCTGAGGTACAAAAAACTACACATTGGGTACAGTGTATACTGCTTGGGTGATATATGCACCAAAGTCTCAGAAATCACCACTAAAGAACTTATTCATGTAACCAAACACCACTTGTTTTCCAAAAACCTGCTGAAATAATAAATTTTAAAATGTCATTATTTATTATATATTTTCTATTGCCCCTCCCTTCTTCTAGGATTCTAATTACAAATGTCTTAGACTACTCGATATTTCCCACAGCTCACTGATGCTCTGTTTTTTTCTTTAATCTTTCTACCCTGTGCTTCATTTTGGATAGTCATTATTATGTATTCAAGCCCACTGATAAGTGTCTTATCTGCTATTAATCCCATCCAACATATATATTTTATTTCAACATTGCTTCTTCATCTCTATTTTTATATCTTCTATGTACTTCCACATCATCTTCCTGTTTTCCACTCGCTTCTTGAACATTTAGAGCATATGAGTAGCAACTCTTTCTATATCTTTGTCTGCTAAATTAATCATCTTTGTCATTTCTGGGTCTCTTACTATTCAGAAAATTTTTAAGTCCTGCCTATGGATCTATTTTCATTCTTCGAAGCATTTCAATATTTTATTGGGATAAAATTAACATAATCTCTATTAACCCATTTAAAGTGAACATTCATCTGGGTGTGGTGGCTCACACCTGTAATCCCAGCACTTTGGGAGACCAAGGTGGGGGGATCACTTGAGGTCAGGATTTCAAGACCAGCCTGGCCAACATGGTGAAACCCTGTCTCTACTAAAAATATAAAAATTAGCTGGGCATGGAGGCAGGTGCCTGTAATCCTAGCTACTGGGGAGGCTAAGGCAGAAGAATCACTTGAACCTGGGAGGTAAAGGCTGCAGTGAGCTGAAACTGTGCCACTGCACTCCAGACTGGGTGACAGAGGGAGACTCTATCTCAAAAAAAACAAATAAAATAAAGTGAACATTCTACTGGCATTTAGTACATTCACAGTGTTGTACAACCATCACTATACCTAGTTCTAAAACACTGTTATCACCCCAAAAGAAAATTCAATATCCATTAAGTAGTTGATTCTCATTTACCCTTAACTCCAGGCCCTGGCAACCACCAGTCTGCATTCTGTCTTACAGATTACCTATTGTGCGTATTTCACATAAATGGAATCATACAATATGTGACCATTTGTGAGTGACTTCTTTCACTTAATATGTTTGTTTGTTTGTTTGTTTGTTTGTTTGTTGAGACAGATTTTTGCTCTTGTTGCCCAGGCTGGAGTGCAATGGTGAGATCTCAGCTCAGCTCACTGCAACCTCCGCCTCCCAAGTTCAAGCGATTCTCCTTCCTTGGCCTCCCAAGTAGCTGAGATTACAGGCAGGTGTCACTATGCCCAGCTAATTTTTTTTTTTTTTTTTTTTTTTTTTTTTTTTAAGCAGAGACAGGTTTTCACCATGTTGGTCAGACCAGTCTCGAACTCCTGACCTCAGGTGATCCACCCACCTCGGCAGGATTACAGGCCTGCACCACCGCACCTGGCCTCAATATGTTTTCTAGGTTCATCTGCATCACAGCATGTATCAGTACTTAATTTCTTTATTGCTATACATTATTTTAAGGAATGGGGACTACTACAATTTGTTTACTCATTCATCCACTGATGGACATTTGGGCTGTTTCCAACATTTAGTAAACAGTGCTGCTATGAACATTGTGGTTATGTATTTGTTTGAGTATCTGCTTTCAATTCTTCAGGGTACATACCTAGGAGTAGAATTGCTGGGTCATATGGTAAGTTTATGCTTTTCTTTGAGGAACTGTCAAACTCTCTTCCACAAAGGCTGAACCATTTAACATACCCACCAGCAACATACAAGGGTTCCAGTTTCTCCATATCGTCCTCAACACTTGTTATTGCCCAACTTTTGATTCTGGCCATCCTAATAGGTGTGAAGCGGTATCTCACTGTGGTTTTTGTTTGCATGTCCCTGATCAATAATGATGCTGAGTATTAATGATGTGTATATCTTCTTAGAGTAATTGTCTACTCCAAGTCCTTTACCCATCTTTTAGTTGAGTTGGTTTTTTTGTTGTTGTTGAGTTTTTCATTCTTGTATTTTGGCCCTTGGTCCATTATGAGTTAATTTTTATATATGGCATGAGGTAGGGGACCAACTTTATTGTTTTGCATGTGGATCTCCAGTAGTCCCCAAACCATTTGTTGAAGAGATTATTCTTTCCCCATTGAATCATCTTAGCATGTTTGTTAAAAATCCATTGCCAGGCAGGCATGGTGGCTCATGCCCGTAATCCCAACACTTGGGAGGCTGAGGCGGGTGAATCATGGGGTCAAGGGATCAAGACCATTCTGGCCAACATGGTGAAACTTTGTCTCTACTAAAAATACCAAAATTAGCTGAGTGTAGTGGCATGTGCCTATAGTTCCAGCTACTCAGAAGGCTGAGGCAGGAGAATCGCTTAAATCCAGGACTCAGAGGTTGTACTGAGCCAAGATCGTGCCACTGCACTACAGCCTCAAAAAAGAAAGAAAAAAAAAAAAACTGCCTACAGATTTACTAATCCTGGACTTTTATTTCTATTCTATTGGTCTATACATCTATCCTTATGCCAGTACCACACTGTTTTGATTATTGTAGGTTTGAGGTAAGCTTCATAAATGGGAAATATGAGTCCTCTGGCTTTATTTTTCTTTTTCAAAACTGTTTTGGCTATTTGGGTCTGTTGCAATTCCACAGGAATAAAAGGGTCAATTTCCAATTTTTGCAGAAAAGGCCAATGTAATTTTGATAGAGATTGCATTCAATCTAGAGACTGCTTTAAACAGTATTGCCATCCTAATAGCAATATAAAGTCTCCCAATCCATGAACACAAAATGTCTTTTCATTTATTAAGGTCTTCATTTCAACATGTTTTGTAGTTTTCAGTGCATAAGTCTTTCATAAATGAGTCATCTCCTTTAGGCTTTTGGATGTTATTATAAATAAAATCTTTTTAAATTTCTTTTTGGATTGTTCATTGCTGGTGTATGAATACAGAAACACAAATGTTTTTTGTGTGTTATCTCATACCTACAACTTTGCTCAAGTTATTTATTAGCTTTAGCAGAGGTTTTTCCAGATTCTTTGGGATTTTCTATATATAGGACCTTGTCATCTGCAAATAAAAAGACAGTTTTATTTCTTCCTTCCAAATCTGTATGTGTTTTTCTTGTCATACTAGTCTGGCTGTAACTTGCACAACAATTTGAATAACTGTGGTGAGAATGGGTATCCATGCCTTGTTCCTGATCACAAGGGCAAAGATTTCAGTCTTTTACTATTGAGTTGGATGTTAGCATGGGTTTTTTTCATAAATGCTGAACGTTGAGGAAACGTTTAAAAAAGTTCCCTACTGTTCCTAATTTTGAGTGTTTCTATCAGGAACAGCTGTTGGATTTTGTCAATTGCCTTCTGTATCAATTGAAACAATCACATGGGGGTTTCTCCCCTTCATTCTGCTACATCATCCTTGCATTCCTGGGAATAAGTCCCACTTGGTCATGGTGTATATTCCTTTAAATATGCCACTGGATTCAGTCTGCTAGTATTTTGTTTAAGATTTTTGCATTTGTATTAAGAAGGAATATTGGTCTGCAATTTTCTTATTATGTCTTTGTTTGGCTTTGGTATCAGGGTAATACTGGCCTCAAAGAGTGAGTTAGGAAGTATTCTTATCCTCTTCTCTCCAGTTTTTTGGAAGAGCATGAGAGGGATTGGCAGAAATTCTTCTTTAAATATTTGGTAGAATCCACCACAGAAGCCATATGGTACTGGACTTTTGACTGGGAGTTTTTGTTTTCATTTTGAGACAAGGTCTCACTCTATCGCCCAGGTTGGAGTGCAATGTCATGATCTCGGATCACTGCAGTCTCAACCTCTCAGGCATAAGTAGTCTTTGTTTGGGAGGTTTTTTGTTTTGTTTTGTTTTTTTAACGAATTTAGTCTGTTCACTTGTAAGTCTCTTATATTTTCTATTTCTTCCTGAGTCAATTTTAGTATTGCGTACTTCTAAGAATGTGTCCATTTCATGTAGGTTATCTAATCTGTGACATAAAATTACTCATCATATTCTCTTTAATCCTGTTTCGTTAAGGTGAGTAGTAATGACCCCACACTCACATCTAGTTTTAGTTATACTTATCTGTGCTTTTTCTTTGTCAGTCTAGCAAAAGGTCTGTCAATTTCACTGATCTTTTCTAAGAATCAAACTTTTGGTTTCACTAATTCTCTATATTATTTTCCTATTCTCTAATTCATTTATCTCCACTCTAATCTTTACTTACTTCTTTTTTCCTGCTAGCTTTGCATTTTCTAGTTTCTTTAAAATGGAAAGTAAGCTTATTTATTTGAAATCTTTATTACTCTTTAACATAGATGTTTATTGCTAATGATTTCCCTCCCAGGACTGTTTTCACTGCATCATTTAAGTCGCATATATTGTTTCAATTTTAATTTATCTCTAAGTATTCTCTAATTCCCCCTGTGATTTCTTCTTTGACCTGTCAGTTACAGAAGAATGTACTGTTTAATTTCCACATATTTGTACATTTTCCAGTATTCCTTCTGTTAATGTTTACAACCTTCATTCCACTGTGACTGGAGAAGATACACAGCATGATTTCAATCTTTTTAAATTTACTGAAAACTTGTTTTGTGGACTAACATAGCCTGAAGAGTGTTTCACGTACACTTTAAAAGAATATATATTAAGCCAGGCGTGGTGGCTCATGCCTGTAATCCTGGCATTTTAGGAGGCTGAGGTGGGCGGATCACTTGAAGTCAGGAGTTCAAAACTTGCCTGGCCAACATGACGAAACCCCATCTCTAAAAAAATAAAAAATTAATTAAAAAACAAAAAGAATATATATTTTGCCCAGGCGCAGTGGTTCACACCTATAATGCCAGCACTTTGGGAGGCCAACACAGTCAGATCACAAGGTCAGTAGTTCAAGACCAGCCTGGCCAACATGGTGAAATCCCATCTCTACTAAAAATACAAAAAATTAGCTGCGTATGGTACACATGCCTGTAATCCCAGCTACTCAAGAGGCTGAGGCAAGAGAATTGCTTGAAACTGGGAGGCAGAGGTTGCAGTGAGCCAACATCAAGCCATTACACTCCAGCCTGGGTGACAGAGTAAGACTCCATCTCCAGGGGAAAAAAAAAAAAAGACAAAAAAATAAAAAAGACATATTTTGCTGTTGCTGACTGTTCTATGTATGTCTGTTAGATCTAGTTGATTTATGCTGTTGTTCAAGTCCTCCATTTCTTTACTGATATTTTTATCGAGATGTTTTATACATTGCTAACACTGAAGCAAGGATTTTAATTTTTGACTGAATGATAAAAACTAAATTTTACATTGTTGGGTTCTGAATTTTGTTGTATTCCTCTAAATAGTGTTGTTGGGTTCTGAATTTAGTTGTATTCCTCTAGTGTTGTTGGGTTCTGAATTTTGTTGCATTCCTCTAAATAGTGTTCTGGTGCAGTTAAATTACTTGGAATCACTTGCAGCCTTCTGAGGACTCTTTTCAATGCCCCACATATTCTACAACATATTTTACTCTGCATAGTAGAAACGTGACTATTTGAAGCCTTATGTGACTCTGAAAATTGTTTTTCTTAGTGCTTTCCAGGTATTTTTTTTCTCTGGCCTCAGGTAGGGCCTGTCAAGCATCTATGAAATCAGAACTCAGCAAAAGACTCCAGGAGAACCCTCTGGAGATTTCCAAAATGCATGTTCACTTGTTCATGCTCTCTTGCTTTTTAGTGTGTTTCCCCAACCCCGACCTCAACCCCTTTAACTCTTTTTTCTCTGGTACTCTGCCCCGCAATTCTAATCACCTTGATCTTCCCAAATTTTTATCTTTGTCTTTTTATCCCAATAGGACTGCTGGGCTCTGTTTTGGTGCCTCCACATTTTGTACGGCAGCCAATAAACTGCCTCTAGGCTCTGCTGTAAGCTAGTGCAATTGAAGGGCTTTCCTCACTTGTTCTCAGTGATCGAAGTCTGGTGCTGCCTGTCACCAATGTCTAAAACCTACTGTTTATATAGTTTATAAATTCTCAAGTTATTTAAGGAGGAAGAGTAGATTTTTGCTACATAACAATTATCTCCAATTTAGTGGCTTTAAAAAAACAGGCATTGGCCAGGTGCGATGACTCACGCCTGTATAATCTCAGCACTTCGGGAGGTTGAATTAGGAGGATCACCTGAGGTTGGGACCAGCCTGGCTAATAGAGTGAAACACCATCTCCACTAAAAATACAAAAATTAGCCAGGTATGGTGGCACACGTCTGTCTGTAGTCCTAGCTACTCAGGAGGCTAAGGCAGGGATATCGCTTAAGCCCAGGCGACAGAGGTTGCAGTGAGCTAAAACTATGCCACTGCACTTTAGCCTGGGCGACAGAGCACAACTCCATCTCAAAAAAATTTTAAAACGAACAAAACAAGCATTTCTTTTTTACACACAGTTTTTAAGGGTTAGCAGTCAGGGAATACCTTAGATGGGTAGTTCTGGCTCAGGATCTCTCATGAGGTTGAAGTCAAGATGAGAGTAGGACAGATGTTTTGGATTAGAAGCTTGACTAAAGCTAGGAGATCTGCTTCCAAGAAGGCTCATTTGCATGCTGTTGGCTAGACTCACAGGCGTCCCCAAACTTTTTACACAGGGGGCCAGTTCACTGTCCCTCAGACCGTTGGAGGGCCGCCACATACTGTGCTCCTCTCACTGACCACCAATGAAAGAGGTGCCCCTTCCTGAAGCGCGGCGGGAGGCCGGATAAATGGCCTCAGGGGGCCGCATGCGGCCTGCGGGCCATGGTTTGGGGACGCCTGGGCTAGAGGACACAGTTCCTTGTTGGCTCTTGGCAGGAGGCCTCAGTTTCTCACCACATGGCCCTATCCACCAGGCCATTCACAACATGGCAGCTAACTATTCTCAGAGTGAGTAATCTAAGGCTGGGGGTAGTGAGGGGAAGGAGGCAGAGCCACATTTGTTTCATAAATAACCTACCCTATTAAACGGATATGAACATAAGAACTCTTCTGCTATGTTCTATTATTGACACAGATAAACCTCAATATGAGTATGGGGTTAACACTATGGTGTAAATATCAGGATGCAGGGATCACTGGGGGCCATCTTGGAAGCTGGCTACACATAAAATAAATCCAGTTCCTGTTACACTAGCACAAGGGAAAGTAGAAGTCTTTCTTACACATTTTAACCCCCTTATGCTTACTATTTTCCTCAACCCCAAACTGTAGACCATATCCTATTGGTATAAGAGAGATGAGCAGATTACAATCTCCACACCCAGTCTTGGAAAGAAAAATAACTATTACTAAGTAGCAGCAACTTTTAAGAGAAAGGAATAGAGTTCCTGGTGCCTGTAGCAAGAAGCAGGAGGACCCTAAAGCCAATTTGGGCTTGAGAAAGTGGTTCGTTCCCCCAAATACTTTATTCAATGACCTACCTAAATGTCTGTCGTCTGCCCTCCTTTCCCACCAATATCCAGAGTCAGGCAGCAATAGCCAACAGCAATATTTTTATTTTTATTTTTATTTTTTTTTGACACAGAGTCTTGTTCTGTCACCAGGATGGAATGCAGTGGTGCGATCTTGGCTCACTGCAACCTCTGCCTCCCAGGTTCAAGCTATTCTCCTGCTTCAGCCTCCCAAGTAGCTAGGATTACAGGCGTGTGCCACCACCCCCGGCTAATTTTTTGTATTTTTAGTAGAGATCGGATTTCACAGTGTTAGCCAAAATGATCTCCTGACCTCGTGATCTGCCTGCCTCAGCCTCCCAAAGTACTGGGATTACAGGCATGAGCCACCACACCCAGCCCAACAGCAGTGTTAACAGTCAAATTAATAGCAGTAGTACCAGGACCAATGCTAAGCATTTTGCCTTTGTTACCTCAATTACTCCTCACAACAAACCTCTGAGATCGTGGTCATTATTCCTTCAACTCTAGACTTTGTTTCTTGGTAATTATAGTCTGTTCTTACACTATCCAATGTAATAAAAACTTTTTTTTTTAATGACACCTGGCTCCTTCTTGCCCTACAGGGTTCTCCTACTCCTCTGACACAGAAAAATTCTGTCTTGTCATGCCTGTCATCCCTTTCACTTCAGTTAGGCCTTAAAACTTCCTCTTAACTTCCATGTTCCCAACATCTACTACCAAACCTCACTAAAAGGAACCACCAGACTACTTTGATCCCTGTAATTCCCAGGGATCAAATTCCCAGTTGCTAGGCTCTCCCAATACTACAACTGCCTAATATAGACTTTTCCAGTTACTTAGGGCACACTGACCTGTCAAGTCTGCCTCACCAGCTAATCTCCAAAACTTGGCCCTATTTCAGATACTCATTTAAAAATATTATTTCACCACATGGATCTTCGTAATTTACATTTGCTATAGCTTACTGTTAAAATGAGTTCCTTTTACCAGGGGATCTATAATTAATGATCAGGGAGAAAGGCCTAAAATATACCATACTTGTACTTATTAAGGTACCCCAGAAACTAGTATACTCCTCTTAGTTATCTGTTAAATAATGAATAAAAAATATAAAGTAATGTTTATACATACTAAAATATAAGTTATGATTATAAATACAGAAAATTCTCAGGGGGCATAATTCAAAGAATGTTATTTATAAATAAAAATAAATAGATGACAATATACATATATAAGCAATTCACAAAAGGCAAAACACAAAAGAACAAGAAATATTTAAATATTACATAAATACAAAGTAAAATATCACCTTTTGTCAGACAGATTGGCAAAGACTGAAATTTTGTCAAGAAGTAAGGAAATAACTAGATATACTTCTGGCAAATATAATTTTGTCTTTTTGGAATCTATACACCAAATATTTTTAAAATCCACATACATCTTTAACCAGTATTTCCATTTCTAATAATTAATTATAAGAAAATAATTGGACAAAGAGATGTTTATTAAAAAAATTCACTATGGCACTAACTACAATAAAAATCTGTCCAAAAATAAGGGCTCAGTTAAATAAATTTTAGTACATCCAAACCAATAATTATTATTAAATCACTTCAAAACAGTATATATTGTATAATCCTAATTTCTAAGAAATAACATATTCACATAAAAACATACCTGCATAGAAAAAAAATCTAGCAGTGTACACCCCAGAAATGGAATTTTTTGTGATTTTTTTTCTTTTTTTCTTATCTATCACACCTAATTTTCTACAGTAAGCACAGGTTGCACATGGATAATAATAACACACATTCTTAAAAGGCAAAACAACAACTAAGATCACAATTTAAAGGCAGAACAGTGCTGCTATTAGAACACAGAACATCCAAGTTCCATGATAATACTAAAGTCAGGCAAAGTTAGTATCAGATAACTTAGAATTCAATAGCCTAGTGTTTAATTAGTTTTAGTATACATACGGAAGAATCTGTTATGACTAAAAAAGCATGTAACTCAGGTATTTTAACAAAACAAAAGACTTCCCAAATAAAAATGTAGTACTAATCCTAGAGACAATGTTGAAAAATCACATAGTAAAAATCTCAACTGTTTCAAGTTGAGTATCAACTTAAACCCCCTTTGCATGCCTAGGGTCTCATTCTGTTACCCAGGCTGGAGTGCCACAGTGGCACTATCACAGTTCACTGCAGCCTCAACCCCCCAGCCTCAAGTGATCCTCCCACCTCAGCCTTCCAAGTAGCTGAGACTACAGGTATGTGCCACCATATCTATTTTTTTTTTTTTTTAGAGATAGGGTCCTACTATGTTGTCCAAGTGGGTCTCAAAATCTTGGGTTCAAGCAATCCTCCTGCCTCAGCCTCCCAAAGTGCTGGGATTACAGGCACGAGCCACCAAACCTGGCTCTTTTATACATTTGCCTTGAAAACCTCACTGTTATGAGAAAGTGGCTGCCGAGAAAGTAAGATTTAAAAATCACTCATGAGTTTAAGAATTTAACTCTATTGTTTAGCTGAAAAGAATCTCGTTATCTCAGACTTGAACAGTTTGGGGGATGACAACTGAGAGTCAATAACAAAAGAGGGTCTCTTAAGCTATTCTAGGACTACACATCTACTACAGGTTGAGCATCTCAAATCCAAAAATCTGAAATCCAAAATCTTCAAGATTTCAAAGTTCTTGAGTATCAACATAATGCTCAAATAAAATGCTCATTGGAGCATTTTGGATATGGGATTTTTGGATTAGGGATACTCAGCCAGTAGGCAAAATTCCAAAATAAAAAAAAAAATCTGAAATCCAAAACACTTCTGGTCCCAAGCATTTTGGATAAGTTATACTAAACGTGTACAAGCTAAGAATGTATATCCCCAGGCACTGGGTACAATTTCTAGCCAATATCCAGGGAATTGCTTATGGCCACGAAGAGTATTATCTAGGAACTATCTGCAATGCCTGTTTCAACATGACCTGCAACACAGCCAGTTAGTAAATTCTCATTAAGATTAATCCATAAACTATAATTTTCTTTTTTTTTTTTTTTTTTTTTTTTTATGAGACAGAGTTTCGCTCTTGTTACCCAGGCTGGAGTGCAACGGCGTGATCTCAGCTCACCGCAACCTCCGCCTCCTGGGTTCAGGCAATTCTCCTGCCTCAGCCTCCTGAGTAACTGGGATTACAGGCACACGCCTCCATGCCCAGCTAATTTTTTGTATTTTTAGTAGAGGTGGGGTTTCACCATGTTGACCAGGATGGTCTCGATCTCTTGACCTCATGATCCACCCACCTCGGCCTCCCAAAGTGCTGGGATCACAGGCTTGAGCCACCACACCCGGCCATAAACTATAATTTTCAATGAAGTTGGCTGGCATAAAATGAATGATCATTTCCAAATGTCTGTGGCAGAATATGAAAAATTATTTAACTGTAACCAAATAATTAATGGCAGGTATCCGTGGAAAGTTATTTAATGGCAACTTCACACCTATAACAGTTTGCAAATCAAGTCTCAATGCTTCCACTAGGATTTGATAGCAGCTGTGAGGAAACAGGAAGCACTAAGCACAGGACAGCTCTACCATTTCTTTAATTAGTAACGTTTTTGATGAAAGCAATTTTTGTTGCATAAGGAAAGTTTTCAGTAGAGGAGAAAACTAAGTAACAACTTTATATGTTGGAGAGTTAGTTGCATTTGTGTAACACAAGCAGCATACAATACCAAAACTGACAACATAATTTCGTAGTTACTGCTGAAAATAAATACCTCCTTGCTTTAGTGACAACTCTAGCACCATTCATACGCTCATACCCCCAACAAATAAATATATGAAAACTATTTATATTGTTTATTCTAGGACCTGGGGATGTAAGCGTAAACAAGCATAGTCACTGTCTGTCTTCATGAAACATACTGTCTAGCAAGGGAGACAGATGTTAAAACAAATAATTACATATTTGACTATAACTGCAAATGTCATGATGTTATTAAACAAAAGAGCAGGGTGCTATGAGAGCATATAGTAGGACTGCAGTCAAGTAAGCCAAACACAAGGGAGGGGAAGAGAGGTCCAGGTAGAGGAAATCTGTGCAAATCCCTGCAGCTAGAACCACCTTACCCAATCTAGGAAATGAAACAGTCTAGTATAACTGAAGCACTGAGATTATTTCTTGGGCACACATCAAGTCTAAGATGTATAAAGACATCCAAGAGATCGAGATAGTAAATGCTACATGAATTTGGAACTCAGAAGTATAAACTTAGAAGCCATTAGCTTAGAAATAGCATGGAATGCACAGGAACTGGAGATTTCTTAGGCAAGGTGAGCAGGACTGTATATTGGAGGGCAGGGGGTCAAGATTACTTTCTTTCTTTTTTTTTTTTTTTTTTGAAACAGAGTCTTACTCTGTCACCCAGGCTGCAGTACAGTGGCGCAATCTCAGCTCATTTCAACCTCCACCTCCTGGGTTCAAGCAATTCTCCTATCTTAGCCTACCAAGTAGCTGGGATTACAGGCGTGCACCACCATGAGCGGCTGATTTTTTTGTATTTTTAGTAGAGACAGGGTTTCACCATGTTGGCCAGGCTGGTCTTGAACTCCTGACCTCAGGTGATCCACCTGCCTCGGTCTCCCAAAATGCTGGGAATACAGGCATAAGCCACCATGCCCAGCCATGATTACTTTCTTAATCACAGAAAAAAAAAAATTAATTACTTCTCTCTGGATTTGCAATCAAAAGAAATAAAGTATTTTGTCTGCTTCCTTTTTTTTTTTTTTTTTTTTGGTTTTTTTTTTTAGGGGGGAGAGGATCTCACTATGTGCCCAGTCTGACTCAAACTCCTGGGCTCAAGATATCCTCCCACCTCACCTCCCCAAGTGCTGGGACTATAGGTGTGAGCCACCCAGCCTGGCCAAAAGTATTTTCTAACACTATAGTTACAATACAATGTTCCATTTAATGGGAAAGGTAAAATTAAATGTATAAAGTTCTTGGAGAAACACCAAGAACTAGGAAAAACACTTCTTTCAGTGAGCCTAACTGCAGTTTATCAGAGCACTTCCTTCTAGCATTTTTCAGTGACCTGGAAAATGAACCTTTTTTTTAAAAAACACAGATCCAACTACTTCACAAGATTTGTCACTAAAAATGCTTTGAGTCTGCAGAACTGCCACCTACTGAAGCTGTATCATGATCATAAGCATTCTGAACACATCAACAAGTCCTAAAGGGATGTGACATCAAGAACAGACAAAGCTTCTGCCTTGCACACCCAGAAGTTACCAACTTTCAGAAAATCATTCTAATCCTTAAACAACCTGCCCTACACAGCTTCCAATGATGATTATATAGTATGTAAATGCTTTAAAAAGTGATGAGTCAGGTTACAGTTACAAAAAAGAAAAGCTGAGTTAAAATGTTTCACAATTTTTGGCCAAAGCACCACGTAAGCATGAAAAATGCCTTAACACGAACTCACCTGATTTATTTGAAGCATGTTAAGACAATATTGACCAAACTGCTGTATCCCTCACGGCTCCAAAAACTGGAAAATGAAAATGAAGAAATAAAGTTCAACTTAATTGATAATCTCAATGACTGGGATTTTAAACACATGCCCTTGATCAAAATCAAGTATAAAATGTAATTTATCCAGATCTGCATAGAACTTTTCATGACGATAAAAATGTTCTATATTTGTACTGTCCAATCTGGCAGTCATTAGCCACATGTGGCTACTGAGCACTTGAAATGTGGCTAGAGCAATCAAGAAAATACGTGTTTTTCTTTTATGTTAACTTAAATAAGCACATACCACTAGTGGCCACCATACTGCACAGTACAGATCTGAACAAAGCCCCTTCTGCTTCTAGACTTCTAAGACAATCCCAACAAAAGTGAAGCTGTTAAAAAACAAATCTGAAAGTTAATATTTAATGTATACATCCCTTTTTGCAGCCATGTTTTAAATAGCTTTGTTCTCATCTTCTATATGATAAATTAATCCTAAAGAAGATGCACCACCACAAGTATTCTCTTAGATGGTATGGAAACAAGCATATAGTACAATCACCTTGCTGATTATTTTTTTCTCTGTCATTTGTCTGTTATCATTGGTATAAAAATAGTATGCATATTAAAATTTCAGGTCAGGCATGGTAGCTCACACTTGTAATTCCAGCACTTTGAGAGGCTGAGGTGGGTGGAATATTTGAGGTCAGGAGTTTGAGACCAGCCTGGTCAACACAGTGAAAACCCTGCCTCTACTAAAAATACAAAAATTACCCGGGTATGGGTGGTGCCTGATCCCAGGTACTCGGGAGGCTGAGGCAAGAGAATCGCTTGAACCCAGGAGGTGGAGGTTGCAGTGAGCCCAGATCCAACCACTGCACTCCAGCCTGGGCTACAGAGTGAGACTCCATCTCAAAAAAATTTTCACATAAAATTTTCTGAAAAACTCACCATCATGACTATTGTTACATTTGGGTTTACCTCCTTCTGGGCCTGTACCCTTTTCCTTGGTTATATTTCTTTTACATGGTGAAGCTCTTTTACATGTAATTTAAAAACAGATACCAATGACAGGAAGAAAGTCCAAATTATAAACAAATAAATCATGGGATCTTGTAATGAAAAAACATTTATATAAAACATAAATTATGTACAGACCTCTCCCCCAAAAATTATCTACAAAGCAACAACAGTTTTGATACACAGCAAAAGCGCTACATCTAATCACTTGTGTAGAAACTTTTATGCTGTAAAATTTTAATACTGAACTTTCTCTTAGAAGCAAATGTTTTGTAAGTACACACACACACAAACACACACTATTTGACTACCATTTTTTCAACATGACAAACTGGAGTCAATTCAAAATGACTTTCAAAACTTTAATATTTTTCTTATAATAGTGTCCTCAGTATCTGCATCAATTTTTATTTCTTTTCTAATTACTTTCACATTTCCTATAAGAATGGGATGCTGTATAAAGAGCACAAGGCCTGGGTATTGGTGAATTTCAGTTTTAGTCAAAGTTCTTCAGGAGATTACCTTCTGAGCCTTGGTCAAATTACTTTGTGTATCTTTTGAGTTCTTCTTTTTCTGTCTTCTTTTTTTTTCTTCAATCTTTAAAAAGTAAGCTAAAGTCCTTGTGGTAGGCAGCCTCTAACAAACAGAATACAGCAGAAATAATGAGATACCACTTCCAAGATTAGGTTATAAAAATTCTTCGGTATCACCTTCTCTCACTCATTTGCTCAGAGGGGAGCAGACACTAAATGGTGGTGCCCTTTGGAGAGGCCCACATGGCAAAGAACTGAGAAAAGCCTCTGGCCAATAGCCATCAAAAATTGATTTCTTCAGTCCAAGAGCCCCAAGAAACTGAACCCTACAAGAGCCACATGAATGAGTTTGGAAACAGCTCTTCCACCAGTAAAGCCTCCAGATGCAACTGCAGCCTCAACTGACAGCTTGACTACCATCTCTTTTATAAGCCGCAGGCACCCAGATAACTTGCACCCCGATTTCTAGCTCACAGTAACTGTAAGATAATGTCCTTAAATTCTGGTGCAGTGTGCTATGCAACAATAAATAAGACAATCCTATCCAACTCTATCATTCAATACTCCTATGGTGCTTTAGATGTTAATTTGCATTTGGACAGGCAAAAAGAAAAAAATCCCTGTTCAATATAAGCAAATGAGTAACATTAGAACTTCAAAGTGGCAAATAATAAGACTTAAAACAGTTAAGTTTTCAATTCAAACAATGAGGTTTTAAAAATGTAGCATTTGTCATATGGTATTAAAATACACGTTTTCAATAGGAATGGAGTATCTCATTAAAAACACTAGCTATAACTAAAAATACAAACACAACCAATCATCTTTTTTTTAACTGAAAACAGTTCATTAAAAGGTAAAGTGTGAACAACCACTAAAAGCATCTCAGTGATTTAGTGTCCCTTGCTTTCTAGAATTTAACATTACCAGTTGAGTACAGTGGTTCACACCTGTAAGCTCAGCACTCTGGGAGGCAGATCACAAGGTCAGGAGTTCGAGATCAGCCTGGCCAACATGGTGAAACCCTGTTTCTACTAAAAATACAAATATTATCTGGGTATAGCAATGCATGCCTGTAATCCCAGCTCCTCAGGTGGCTGAGTTTGGAGAATCATTTGAACCTGAGAGGCCAAGATTGTAGCAAGCCAAGATGGTGCCATGGCACTCCAGCCTGAGTATTGGAGCAAGACTCTGTTTCCATAAAAAAAAAAAAAAAAAGGCTGGGCGCGGTGGCTCACGTCTGTAATCCCAGCACTTTGGGAGGCCAATGTGGGTGGATCACGAGGTCAAGAGATCGAGACCATCCCGGTCAACATGGCGAAACCCCATCTCTACTAAAAATACAAAAAATTAGCTGGCCATGGTGGCGCATGCCTGTAATCCCAGCTACTCAGGAGGCTGAGGCAGGAGAATTGCCTGAACCCAGGAGGCAGAGGTTGCAGTGAGCCAAGACCGCGCCATTGCACTCCAGCCTGGGTAACAAGAGTGAAACTCCGTCTCAAAAAAAAAAAAAAAAAAAAAAAAAAAATAGGCCGGGCGCGGTGGCTCAAGCCTGTAATCCCAGCACTTTAGGAGGCCGAGGCGGGCGGATCACAAGGTCAAGAGATCGACACCATCCTGGCCAACATGGTGAAACCCCGTCTCTACTAAAAATACAAAAATTAGCTGGGCGTGGTGGCGCACACCTGTAGTCCCAGCTACTCAGGAGGCTGAGGCAGGAGAATTGCTTGAACCCAGGAGGTAGAGGTTGCAGTGAGCCGAGATTGTGCCACTGCACTCCAGCCTAGCGCCTGGCGACACAGTAAGACTCTGTCTCAAAAAAAAAAAAAATAGCATTTATCATTATTAATTAGGCACTCACCAACTTTGAAAAACTCCATTTTGTCTTTATCAGTATAAGCTTTTAAAGTTGTAAGTGCTTATCTACACACCTGCATGTATTTATTCAGTATTAGAGGCTGCTAACACTGGTGGCTGATTGCAAGAAGTAAGCACAGCAAGATACTGGGGTACCTTTTTGAAAGTTCTAATCTTCTTTTTATTTTTTGAGACGCAGTCTTGCCCTGTTACCCAGGCTGGGGTGCAACGGCTCAATCTCAGCTCACTGCAACCTCCACCTCCCAGGCTCAAGCGATTCTCCTGCCTCAGCCTCCCGAGTAGCTGGGGATATAGGCGCACACAACCAGGCCCAGCTAAATTTTGTATTTTTAGTAGAGAGGGGGTTTCACCATGTTGGCCAGGCTGGTCTCAAACTCCTGACCTCAGGTGATTCGCCTGCCTGGGCCTTCCAAAGTGCCAGGATTACAGGCGTGAGCCAACAGGCCTGGCCTGAAAGTTCTAATCTTCTGATATATAGAAGATATTCCATGAAGTAACAAAAACAAAAACTCTATGAACATAAAATTGACCATATGCTTTAAATATTCTGTAAGGCTTTCCTTTACAATATAAAGAGCTATATAAATTAAAACACATGAAACTAGTATGTCTACCACAGCACTCCATAACTGGCTAACATTCTGAAAATTATACTTTTTTAATCAAACCAGTTACATTAGATTTATATCAATTTTAAAATTGTAATTGGTAATTATACCATGGACAATTCAGAATGCCCACAGTGGTACATCTGAAAGACTCTGTTTCTACTTTAAAGACATGCCCAGTCTACTGTCATATATTTTAAACAATTTGATCAAATATCAAGACATATCAAAAAAATGCAGAGTAATTTTATAATACCTATGGTTAAAATCCATCTCCTTGGCCAGGGATGGTGGCTCATACCTGTAATCTCAGCACTTTGGGAGGCGAAGGTGGGTGGATCACCTGAGGTCAGGAGTTCGAGGCCAGCCTAGCCAACATGGTGAAATCCTGTCTCTACTAAACATACAAAAATTAGCTGGGCGTGGTGGCAGGCACTTGTAGTCCCAGCTACTCTGGAGGCTGAGGCAGGAGAATCGCTTGAAACCAGGAGGCAGAGGTTGCAGTGAACCTAGACTGCACCACTGCACTCCAGCACAGGTGACAGGGCGATAGTGTTTCAAAAAATTAAATAATAATAATAATAAAAAGCCACTTCCTCTTTGAAAAAAGTTTCCAGCTATAGTTGATTCCAATTACAACTAAGTACTTTCAGAGAAATGTATTCATGTGTCCCAAAAATGCCCTACAACGATCTGGTCAGGCATATTAGGACAGGCAATACCAGATTCCAAACTACTAAATGAAAAGAGGCAGGGCAGTTTACGGGGAGAGGGCACTACAAACTGGGGAAGATGGGATCCTCATGAAGAATTAATGATACAACCTGTAACTGCAATGTACGGCTGATATGTCATACTTTAATTATAAATTACGTTTTGCCTGAGAAATTAAAAGCTGTACAAATAAATCTATATAATCCCCAATAAACTGCTTTATAAAATTGCATTGTTATTAAACTAATATTTATAATTTTTTTATATCAGCACCCATCCTACAGTTGATAGGCAATTCTCACTTAAATGCCTTATTTGGAAACATGAAAAGCAAACAAAATTTACTATCCCTATTCTTAGACTACAAACTGCTACAAAACTATCAGTTCAATACTTCTTACTCTAAAAAGGTCATGGGGTCCCTTAAAGAGCTTTTTAAAGTGTTTTTCATTTTGATTTTTTAAAGTAGGTACCCAAAAACACTGCTTTTATGTAAGGAAAACATAAGTCTTACTCCACAAACTATTCTAGTGGAAATAAATGCCATAGGCAGGGGAAAAAAAAAAAAAAAAAGGAAACTAACATCAGATACCAATTTTATATGTGAGGTGCCACATTTTGACATTTTTACATTAACTCATTTACTCCTCATTATCTCGGGATGTAGGCATTATCTCCATTTTTCTAGAGGTCTGGTTATTTGCCTACAGTCACACTGCTAGGATCAAAACCCAGTTCGCTCTGGCTCAAAGTCCTGTTTTCTTCACTATATACCAAATTATAATAGACTTGCCTTTTTTAAAAAAATTTTTAAGCATCAGCATAATGAAAAATAAAAGATTTGCCTTCTTATTTTTCCTGTAAAAAGTCAAGGGTCTTTACCTCTAGGACAACAAAGAGGTAAAGCTCCTATATAGAACTTAGGGAGGATTATTTAGAATCAAATGATGCACAAATAAAAATTATAATTATTATTGATTCTAAACACTCATCTAATATTTTGTGTCCCTCTAAGGGACACAAATACATCTAAGTGTGAATAATCACACTGTGCATGTCTCAAACTATGCAATCTAATAGAGAATTCAATTTTGCAATATCTAGAGTTTTCCCTCTATTATGATCTGTACACAAAAATGATCAGATACCCAGCACCGAACGTGTCTAAAACAAAAGGAGATAATAGGAGTAAAGAGAAGGGTAGGCACAAAGGAAAAAAAAAAAACAAAAACCATTTGGCAGACTATATCTTCTAGAACCTAAACAGTAATCCTCGATTTCTGGATTGTCTGTATATTTAAAAGCTTGATGAATATCTTAGATTTTTTTTATATTCATATTCTTTGTTGAAAAGCAAATCAAGTCACTCTTCCTAGCACTTCATTCCAGACAAGCCAAGTAAGCTAAAATGTAAAATTTACACGACTTTCCAAGCTGAAGTATTTAGGAATTAAGGACCACAATGCATGTAACTTAAATGGTCCAGGGGAAAAATATTTTGTGTCTGATAGAGAGCAAATAATAAATGCATAAAATGTTAACAGGTGAATCTGAATAAAGGTTACCAAAATGTTGTTCGTATTATTCTTGTAATTTTTCTGTAAGGTGGAAATTATTTCCAAATAAATTAAAATTTTTAAATTGCACAGCCCTATTTGAAATTAACAATACGTACTTGGATCATACAGCAACATTCTTACAAATAGAAAACACTGGTTTTTATGGAAAAAAAATGCAGTAATTTGTGAGCAAGTATGTACCATATCCTACCAACTAATCATCACTTAGGAATAAATTTCAGACTACCCTACTATATAATGAAATGTGGCAATGGTGACTTGACTTGAAACCATAGCAGGAAAAACACACAAACACACCAGATAGTTTGGCATAACTGCTTCACAAATTTAATACAGGCCTGCTGCAAAATGCAGCAAATCTACAATTAAAGTGATATGTGATATCTCTGGTTTGCAGTAAAATACAAACTGAACAATGAAAATCTTGCCATATTACAAAACAGAAATGGAGAGTAAGTCTTGGTTTGGTAGTTCTATTAAATAACATTTTTCCACCACAGCTCAGTTCACAACTGTATACTTGAATCATCTAAAGAAAACAAGGACGGGGAAAAAATAATCCTGGAGAAACATTGAAATATTTTCTCCTCCAAGGTTACTATCATCCTGCCTGCCCATCACAATTTTGATTTCATATTGACCATGCTGGTCTAAAACAGAGGATGCATCAGAAGCCAAGTAATGCTCAGCAAAAGTTCCCAAGGATTATAAAATCAAACATCAAATAATAAAACGTTTTCAGTTAACAGTAAAGTATCTTTAACGGATCCTCTCCATCCTTTCTTCAGGATCCACCCACTTTAAAATCCTTTGGTAAATTCCCAGGTCTACCCTAATCGAATGGTCCCTCTCTATCTACTCAAACAGTTCTTAACCCTTTGGAGTGGGGATTGGGGGGCGGGGGTAAGGGGACATCACAGACAATATGGACCCTTACCAAAGAAAATTATTCACAAATGCAAAATTCTACACATATTTCCAAGGACTTTCAGAACCCCACGGCCATTATGCCCATCCCCTCCTTAAGAATCCCAGCGTGGCGTGCTCCTCAATCGCCTCTGCGGAGCACCCCCCCCACCTCCGGGCCACGGTCCCCGCGTCGCCCCCTGAGAAATAGGAGTTCCTGCTCTCACACAGTGGATTCCGTAACAGAGCTTTGTCTCCTCGCCCAACTCCCTTCACCCTGGCAAGGTCACTACCGCCAACTACCCCTTTAAGCCGAGCCATCATGGTAGGAGTTCGTAGGAGCCACAGCAGAACTTGCCCGTCATAGGATATATTTTGTCCCCTCGGCCCCACCTACCTTCTCCATTTCAGCAAGTTACGTCTTCATCACTCACCCATTCTACAGAAATAGCCGCCGCCGCCACCCCCCGGCACGCCCCGGCCCAGTCGCTCCGCCTCCAGCACCCCCAGGCCCATTCCCCGCAGACCCTCCCCGGGTCGCCCCCCCATCCTCCCCCAGGTGTTCCCCCCGCTTCACGGCCACACTGCGGCTGCACTCGCCGTCCCCTCTTCCGGCCGTAACCACCCTGGCCCCCGAGACCCCCAGCCTCCCGAGCCCGCAGCCGCGCTCCTGCCTCCCCCACCTCTGCACCCCCACTTGGCCCGGCCTCCTCGCCTTCTTCCCGGCTCCTCCCCTCAGGACACCTGTGTCGTCCCACCCCCTCTGCCACACACGCCCCCCCCACCCCAATTGCTTCGCCTCCCGGTCCTCCCTCCCCCGCCGGTCTCCCCTCCCGCTGCTGCCCCGAGAGAGCCGGAGGAGGGAGGGAAGGCGAGGGGGAGGGGAGGCCGCGAAGGGGGCCGCTGTTCTCCGGGTTTGCCGCGCCGCGCCGCGGACCTGCAGGGCTCCCCAGCGCCCTCTGCCTCCTCCGCCGGCGGGGCGGAAGTCGGGGTCTCCCGGGCGCCACAGACGAGGGGTATTTACCTTCTCGCCGGGGACACTTTGCAGACGGCTCCAACATTGGCAAACACTACAGAGAACTGACCCCGCTCGGCCGCCGCCGGCTTCCACCCCTCGGGCTCCCCGCCCCCCGCCTCCGCCCGCCTCCCCGGCGCTCGCGCCGCGCGCCCCCGCCTGCGCAGCCGCTCCCGCGCCCCAGCACGCCCGACCGGCGCGCGCGCCCGGCTCCAGCTCTACCTCCACTCCGCCTCCCGCCAGCCCGCGACCCAGCGCGGCCATTGTTCGCGACGCCGCTCCCGCCCCCTGGCGGCTGCCGGGCCCCCGCAGCTGCAGACTCTTCGGGGCCCGTGGCGGCGAGCTGGATCCCAGGGCGAGGGCCGTTCCGGGGGGCCTTGGGCACGCGGGCGAGCGAGTGCGCGAGGAGCGCGCCCCGTCCGCAGTCTCCTCGTCCCCGGCGTGCCTCCCCGCCCCCTCGTCTGGTAAGGGTGGGCCTGGGGCAGCCCCTTCCACACCTGCACTCGGCAACTTCCTTCCCCGTCCGACTGACCGTCTGCTCTTTCTGATCACCCTGTGCTCAGATTCCCCGCTCGTACCTTTCCCAGGCTCTCTGGTTGCCCCTCTCTGCTGTGCAGGGGACGCGCGACCATCCCGCGTCTGCTCCGGCCGCCGCTGTGCGACGCACGATTTAGCGGATCCTGCACCTTTCCAGACGGGGGAGGGGGCGGGGAGGAGGTTGCTTCACCGTCTCGCCCAGCAAACACCGGGGATCCGTAATCACCTGCTCGCCAAGACCGGCGGCGTGGCCAGACCGCCTCCTCCACCGAAAGAATTAGTCACATGAAAAAGAAATCCTTGGAGCCAAAAATGAGGACCATTGAAAGCAATGCCCTAGATCCTAGATTTATGCAGCAAGAGTGCCAGAAAACACAAATTACCTCTTGATTCGTCCTAATTTTGATGTGGATTACTTTTGTCTAGATAACTTCAACCCAGTTAAGCTCGATGAAACTGAACACTTCGTTTAGTAAACGGCACCAAAAATAATCTGACAATAAAAGAAATTTCGAAACAGAATTATTAGTGTGTTTTCGCAAACTTACCCATTTGCAACGTTATTTCTAGGGTTTCTCCTAGTGTCACTTCTCTAACTGAGAAATGTCTCCCAGGCAGGTAATTTCAGTCACCATCTAAAACCAGTCTCCTATCTGCACCTGGAAAGGTGGTGTGTCCTGGTTAAGGGCACGGGCGCCAGAGTCAAATACCCAAGGCTGGTAATCTGCTTGCTAACTGGAGAGGAGACCACGGACATGTTACTTACCCTGTGCATCAGGAGGAGACTACATGCGATATTGTGTATTTAAATGTGACAATGCATAAAGCCCTTTAAGTAGGGCCTGGCATATAAAACCTCTCCCGGTACAATGTTAGCTACGGCTATATTTTTTTCCCAGAACTCTTTGCGCGTTTTCACCTCTGCCAGTTCCCTCAGATTTAACATGTTGCATCCTCCCTAAATCTGCAGCACTCCTTCTAGGGAGCTCAACACCTATTCAGCATTCTAATACAGCCAGTCTAATGCCTCACCTAACCACAGGAAAATATGTTCTGAGGAACATGTCATTAAGCGATTTTTGTCGTTTTGTGCACATCATAGCATGTTCTTGCACAAACCTAGGTAGTCTAGCCCACTATTCGCCTTTGCTATATGATATATAGCTATTGCTCCTAGGCTACAAACCTGTGCAGTGCATTACTGTACTAATACTGCAGGCAATTACAGCACAATGGTATTTGTACCTAAACATATCTAAATATAGAAAACGTACAGTAAAAGAACTGTATAATCTTTGTTTTTGAGACGAAGTCTTGCTCTGTTACCCAGACTAGAGTGCAATCTCAGCTCACCGCAACCTCTGATTCCCTGTAATTTTTCAAGCGATTCTCCTGTCTCTAGTAGCCGGGATTACAGGAGCATGCCACCACATCCAGCTAAGTTTTGTATTTTTAGTACGGACGGGATTTCACCATGTTGGCCAGGCTGGTCTCAAACTCCTGACCTCAAGTGACCCTCCCGCCTCAGCCTCCCAAGGTGCTGAGATTACAGGCGTGAGCTACTTGCACCCAGTTTAAAGAACCGTATAATCTTAAGGAACTACTGTAGTATATGCAGTCCACCCATCCATTATTGACTGGAAGAATTTGACCAAAAATTGTTGAATGTTTTGAATGAGTATCTTCCCTACCCACCAGCCATACCAAAGGTCAAGCCACCTATCTCTGTGCCTTTCCATAGGCTATTATCTCTCGCTGCAGGATACCCTCTACCCTCCTCTTACCTGGTGAACAAATTATCTCTCACAGCATTCAAAAATCACCTTCTTGGCTGGGTGAAGTGGCTCATGCCTGTAATCCCAGCACTTTGGGAAGCCAAGGTGGGCAGATCACGAGGTCAGGAGTTTGAGACCAGCCTGGCCAACATGGTGAAACCTCATCTCTACCAAAAATACAAAAATTAGTCAGGTGCGGTGACATGCACATGCAATCCCAGCTATTTGGAAGGCCGAGGCAAAAGAATCGCTTGAACCAGGGAGGCAGAGGTTGCAGTGAGCTGAGATCATGACCCTGCACTCCAGCCCTGGTGACAGAGCAATACTCCATCTTGAGAAAAGAAAAGAAAAGAAAAAAAATCACTTCCTTGAGAGGCATTCTCTAACACTCCTCTAAGCAGGCCAGTGCTCTTCTCTTGTTCCTCTCTTCTCTGGTATTGTAGGTATGTTAGAATTGTGTTTTCTAGCCTGCCTATATCTGCCAAACATTGCATTGTTGAAAGGCAGGCTCTATGTCTCATACATATCTGTAGTCCCAGCATCCAACAGCAAGTAGGTGAACAGTAAAGGCCTTTAGTGTAAATGGATGAGTTTATGCTTTTGGAAATCACTCTGAAGTGGTCAGAAATTTCATTATGTTTGATTCATATCATTAATCGAAAACTTTGTCTCCTGTAACTGTTTCTCATAACTGATTTTCAGTCATTGGTAAACCCCAAATAGAATGACTTTTCCTAAGTCACAATTATCTGAAAGGAAATTGTTTTCTAATTTGAATCAGCACTTTCAGATACTCAAGGTATGTAGCATCCATACATGAAATCACTTAAGTGACATGGAAATCCACACATCACTCTACGATCATTTCAGGATTTACTTTTTTAAAAATTTGTGTAGGAGTTGAAAATAATGAATATTTAAAGAGCAGTGGGCCAGCCGGGCGCAATGCCTCACATCTATAATCCCAGCACTTTGGGAGGCCAAGGTGGGCATGTCGCCTGAAGTCAGCAGTGTGAGACTAGCCTGGGCAAAATGGTGAAAACCCCATCTCTACTAACATCAGAAAAACTAGCTGGGCGTGGTGGTGCATGCCTATAGTGCCAGTTACTGAGGAGGCTGAGGTGGGAGAATCACTTGAGCCTGGGAAGCAGAGGTGGCAGTGAGCTGAGATCACATTCCAGCCTGGGCAACAGAGCAATACCCTGTATTTAAAAATGAAAATAAATAAAGAACAGTGGGCCTATTAATAGGCAGCTGATGAAAAGCAACTGAGGCCAGGCACAGTGGCTCATGTCTGTAATCCCAGCACTTTAGAAAGCCGAAGCAGGAGGATCTCTTGAAGCCAAGAGTTTGAAACCAGAGTAGGCAATAGGGCGAGACCCCCATCTCCATTTAATTAAAAATAAATTTAAAATTAAATTTAAAAAATAAATCGTCTGATTTATCAGCAATTTTTTTTTTTTTTTTTTTTAGTTTTGCTCTTGTTGCCCAGGCTGGATTGCAAAGGTGTGATCTTGGCTCACTGCAACCTCTACCTCCCAGGTTCAAGCGATTCTCCTGCCTCAACCTCCCAAGTAGCTGGGATTACAGGTATGCACCACCATGCCTAGCTAATTTTACATTTTTAGTAGAGACGGGGTTTCTCCATGTTGGTCAGGCTGGTCTCGAACTCCTAGCCTCAGGTGATCCACCTGTCTCAGCCTCCCAAAGTGCTGGGATTACAGGCATGAGCCACCGAGCCTGGCCTTATCAACACATTTTTAGCAGGCACCATTGCAGAGAAATGTTCAAGCATCAGAAAAAAGATAATGCTTTCAAATTCACCATGATTGGATTTGAGCAGTTGGAATGGGACAGATGTCAGAATCACAAACTCCAGTTTCCCTCTATGTTCTCTTCTTTTCATATCTTATGATGTCCCTTTCTTCATATTTATTTTCCTGTAGAATACATCTAGTGCCCAGCACCCACCATAGAAGTTATCGTCCTTTATTGATGATATCAGATTTTTTTTTTTTTTTTGAGATAGAGTT
The DNA here is from genome assembly GCF_048565385.1 of Saimiri boliviensis. Classification (NCBI taxonomy): domain Eukaryota; kingdom Metazoa; phylum Chordata; class Mammalia; order Primates; family Cebidae; genus Saimiri; species Saimiri boliviensis. Next base: position 25,835,847 of record NC_133463.1, read on the forward strand.
TTTGCTCTTGCCCAGGCTAGAGTGAAGTGGCACGATCTTGGTTCACTGCAACCTCCGCCTACAGGGTGCAAGCGATTCTCATGCCTCAGTCTCCTGAGTAGCTGGGATTACAGGCATGCACTAACCAGCCAGGCTAATCATTTTTTTTCATGACTTGATTATTTGTTTTGATAGATCCCATGCAAAGGAGGGGCCTAAAGTATAAGTTTCATTAGCTTTACATTAAATGTGACCCCTAACACAACTCTCCCAGACAGGGAGTTACCTTTTTTTTTTTGAGATGGAGTCTCACTCTGTCACCCAGGCTAGAGTGCAGTGGCATGATCTTGACTCACTGTAACCTCCACCTCAATTTTTGTATTTTTAGTAAAGATGGGGTTTCACCATGTTAGTCAGGTTGGTCTTGAACTCCTGACCTCATGATCCTCCCAAAGTGCTGGGATTACAGGTGTGAGCCACTCCACCCAGACCTTTTATTATTATTATTATTTTATTATTACACTTTATGTTCTGGGGTACATGTGCAGAATGTGCAGGTTTCTCACATGGGTATACACATGCCATGGTGGTTTGCTGCACCCATCAACCTGTCATCTATATTAGGTATTTCTCCTAATGCTATCCCTCCCCAGACCCCCACCCCCACTGACAGGCCCCAGTGTGTGATGTTCCCCTCCCTGTATCCATGTGTTCTCATTGTTCAACACCCACTTATGCATGAGAACATACAGTGTTTGGTTTTCTGTTCTTATGTTCTTTTGCTGAGAATGGTGGTTTCTAGGTTAATCCATGTCCCTACAAAGGACATAAACTCACCCTTTTTTTATAGCTGCATAGTATTCCATTGTATATATGTGCCACATTTTCTTTATCCAGTCTATCATTAATGGGTATTTGGGTTAGTTCCAAATCTTTGCTATTGTGAACAGTGCCGCAATAAACATATGTGTGCATGTGTCTTTATAGTAGAATAATTTATAATCCTTTGGGTATATACCCAGTAGTGGGATTGCTGGGTCAAATGGTATTTCTAGTTCTAGATCCTTGAAGAATCACAGATGCTAGAGAGGATGTGGAGAAATAGGATGCTTTTACACTGTTGGGGGGAATGTAAATTAGGCCTAGCTAATTTTTGTATTTTTAGTAGATACAGTTTGTTTTGCCATGTTTCCAAGACTGATCTTGAACTCCTGGCCTCAAGTTATCTGGCCCCTTCAGCCTCCCAAACTGCTGGGATTACAGGAATGAGCCACCACATGGTCCTGAATTTATTTTTGTCGTTTATGTGTTTCTTCTACCACATGGTCCTGAATTTATTTTTGTCATTTATGTGTTTCTTCTATTATATCTTAAGCTCCTTGAAGGCAACAATGACTTTCTCATCTTCATTTCTCTGGGATTTAGCACAGTGCTCACTAAATGCTTGTTGAACGAAGGGATTAGCGAATTTGGTCAACATTTACTGAATACCTATTATGTGCCATACTTGGAGGAGGATCATTTGTGGCCAGGAGTTCAAGACCAGCCTGGGCAACATGGCCAAATCCTGTCTCTACAAAAAAATAAAAAATTAGCCAAGAACTATTCTTGGTCTAGGGACGTACAGCTATGAAAAAAACCTGCAAAGTCTTTGTCCTTGTGGAACTTACAGGGGAATGAATGAATAATGAATGCATAAAATAAGCACTTCTAAATACTGTATTTTACCTTTATTAGAATATCATTCCGAGGCTGGGTGTGGTGGCCCATGCCTGTAATACCAGCACTTTAGGAGGCCAAAACAGGCAGACTATGAAGTCAAGAGATCAAGACCATCCTGGCCAATATGGTGAAACCCCATCTCTACCAAAAATACAAAAAAATAACTTAGCCAGGCATGGTGGTGTGCACCTGTAGTCCCAGCTACTCAGGAGGCTGAGGCAGGAGAATCGCTTGAACTTGTGAGGTGGAGGTTACAATGAGCAGAGACTGTGCCATTACATTCCAGCCTGGGGGACAGAGCAAGACTCTTCTCAAAAAAAAAGAATACCATTCTGAAAATTCCCAGTGTATTTATGTGTTCACTAATAAAATGATTGCTTGAAACTCAACTTGTTTTCATAATAATGTCAAAATAATTATTAAGGTATTAGCCACCTAAAGCACTGCTAAAAAACAGTAGACATAAGATATGTTACAAAGTAGGCTGGGTGCCATGGCTCATGCCTGTAACCCCAGCACTTGAGAGGCAGAGGCAGGAGGATCATTTGTGGCCAGGAGTTCAAGACCAGCCTGGGCAACATGGCCAAATCCTGTGCCTACAAAAGAATAAAAAATTAGCCAAGTGTGGTGGTGCATTTCTGTAGTCCCAGCACTTGGGAGGCTGATGTGGGAGGACCACTTGAGCCCTGGAGGACAAGGCCACAGTGAGCCGTGATCACTGCACTCCAGCCTGGGCAACAGAGAGACCCTGTCTCAAAAGAAAAAAAAAAGTAATCAATTAAATATAAGAAACAAGCAGGTATATGAAAAAATGCTCAACATTGCTAATCATCTGGAAAATGCAAATCAAAATCCCAATGAGCTATCATCTTACCCCAGTTAGAATGACTGCTATCAAAAAGACAAAAGATAAATGCTGGCCAAGATGCAGAGAAAAGGAAACTTGAGCACTGAGAGTGGGAATATAAATTAGGACAGCCATTAGGGAAAACTGTATGGAAGTTTCTCAAAGAGCTAAAAATAGAACTGCCACACAACCCAGCAACCGCACCACTGCGTACCTATCCAAAGAAAAGAAAATCAGTATACTGAAGAGATATCTGCACCCCCGTGTTCACTGCAGCACTACTCACAATAGCCAAGATATGGAATCAACCTAAGTGTTCATCAGTGGATAAATAGACAAATAAATGGGTATAATGGAATATTATTCAGCCTTACAAAAAGAGATCCCGCCCTTTAAGACACAAGCCCGTAGAGGTTCCCATCCTCTCTGTGCATCCAGTGGTCACCAACAGGATAAAAGTGAACCAACCACAGCCACAGGGGGTGGCCCCCAAGAATTGCCCCCACCTGAAAGACGGCAGTATACACAATGCAGAATTACACTGCTTGGGATTGTTGGAGATGGGAAATAGGTTCAGACACAAGGAGAGCATTGATAACCGTGAGATGTAGGAGTGGAGGGTATTATACTCCCCAGACTCAGGACTAGTAAAACGGCATCCAGAAAGCCCATCAGAAGAATATGTTATATTTTTCTGTAGTGCAAAGCCCTCATAGAAATAGTCTTCTGTTCCATGAGTCATTTTTCTTTTGGCTTGAGTTCTTCCTTTGTCTTTTGAATACAGTATTCCATTTATTTATTTATCTACTTATGTAGCTATAATAACCAAATATAAGAAAGCTATTAAGTTGTACCTATAGCTTAGAAAAACAAGATACTAAATATTTTTCCATTGAATAAATCACAGGATAGCCTGCAGGTAGAACATTAACCATAAAAACTTGGTTGAAAAGCATAACATGCAGAGGTGTATATATACCAGTTATAATTTACACAATTAGAATAGAACACAAATGCTGACTTGGAAAACATGGATAGTATGTAACAACTATCCATGTATTTCATGAAAGTACTTGGACTTTAAAATGAAGAAAACGAAAACAGGGTTTAAGTATAATCTAGCGGTGGCATATTACTAAATCACAACTTTCACTGTCAGGCTGGCTGTCCTGTTATCTATATATAATGTATATTAAAAGTTCCTGGACGAACCTGACATACATGTTCTTATGCTTTATGAAACTCAGGAAATCCATGCTTGTTCTAAATATGATGAACTTAAGATAGGAAGCTTGGATTGCCTTCCTCATGAAAGAGCCTTGCAAAAGCAGGTTTCACACAAATTGGCTCTCCATGTAGTAGAGACAGCACCACCAAAACCCGAGACAAAGGGACTAATGGTTGAAGCATTCAGAGTACAGAATATTCTGCTTAGCTCTGCAGGTAAAGACAAGGCCTAACATGGAAGCTGCATCAAAATGAGCTTTCATTTCCACTGTCACTAACAAGATGGCCAAAGTTTAGCAGGAAGTTAGTATGCTTGGACTTCCAGAGTAAATGCATTTGTTTAACTGAGCCCCAGGTAGAAGTCCAAGTTGGTCGTAAATAGAGCCTGTCACACTTTCGTTAATCACCCTGTCCTGTGTTAAAGGCCCACGTTTTATACTGTGGGGAATCTAGAGTCTGGTGCCATCTTTAACAATGGCTATGCACACCACTATCATTTTTTCATACTTCAAGTTCTGGGATACATGGGCAGAACATGCAGGTTTTGTTACATAGGTATACATGTGCCATGATGGCTTCACCCATCAACCTGTCATCTACATTAGGTATTTACCCAGATGCTTTTCTTCCCCTTGTCCCTACCCTGTGACAGTCCCCAGTATGTGATGTTGCCCTCCCTGTGCCTAAGTTTTCATTGTTCAACTCCCACTTAGGAGTGAGAACATGTGGTATTTGGCTTTCTCTTCCTGTGTTAGTTCCTGTGTTAGCTTTCTGAGAATGGTTTCCAGCTTCATCCACATCTCTGCAAAGAACATGAAAACATCCCTTTTATTGGTTGCATAGTATTCCATGGTGTACATGTGCCACATTTTCTTTATCCAGTCAATCATTGATGGGCTTTGGGGTTTGTTCCAAGTCTTTGCTATTGTGAATAGTGCTGCAATAAACACACATGTGCATGTGTCTTTATAGCAGAATTTATAATCCTTTGGGTATATACTCAGTAATAGGATGGCTGGGTCAAATGGAAATACCAATAACTTTCTTGACTGCTTTCAGTGACTACAAGAGCTGTTAAGGGATAGGACTATTTGAACTTATTTCTTGTAAATAGGCACTTACACATACTTTTCTTCCTTCTTCCTTTAGGACCACTTTCTGGCCTGTTAATCATCTGTATAGAAGGGCATCTAAGGCCAGATATGGTGGCTCATGCCTGTAATCTAAGCACTTTGGAAGCCAAGGCAGGCGGATCACCTGAGGTTAGGAGTTTAAGACCAGCCTGACCAACATGGTGAAACCCCGTCTTTAAAAGAAAAAAAGAAGAAGAAGAAGAAGAAGAAGAAGAAGAAGGGCATCTAACGAGCTGTTGACGTCTCTAAGTACTGCGTTGATATTCTTGATGTGCCATGTTAGAAAACTGCAGCTCAAGTCACCAAACTATAAATGCTCTTCTGCTAGAATTGGAATGGTGGAAATGTATCCTGCCTCTAAGGAGTTTGCGGCTTTCAGGATGGGAAGGTTGGCTATAGGAGGGACTTGCTATTGGATGATAAGCTTGAGTTCTCAAGGGCAATACCACTTAGATCTGTTGTAGGAAAATAAAGCCCTAGAAACTTGGTTTTTAGTGACAAGTAGACGCAGAGATAAACAACTGTAAATCCCAGATAGCTATCAAATCTAGCTGAACTCCACATGATGGGGAGAACAGATTTACATTTCCTCTATTCCCCACCTCTCTCCACCTTGGAGATTAAACGAAATAGCATGCCCTCCAGACTTGCTTGGGTGCTCTCCAGTGATCAGTTAGCATTGCGAGATAGAAAGCTGCTGCAGTCATCCAGCTTCATGGCTCAATGGATGTGACTAAGTCCTTGCCTGGTAGCTCCAGGCTTCTAATACCCTGTAATCAGTACTCAGATTCTGCAAGGACCCAGTAGCACCCCAGGGACTGCTTTTCTGTTGTAGATGGTATAATCTTGCTCAGAACCTTAGAGATATGTGCTGCCAAGTCTATTGGGACTTTCCAAAGACCAAAAAAAAAAGCTTATCTGCCCTTGATACCTCTGATTTGCTAATATCGCCTGAGTTTTACAGCATAGATCTTACTATTTTATTTCTTTGGGCCCTACTTGAAATTGACAATTTCAAGGACCCAAGATATCCATTAAGGCAACACTCCTGAGGTTGGTACATTCAACTTTGCACTCATTAAAATGGAACAAAAAAGCCAAGAATAGTGTATGCCATCTCCCAAATCAACATGCACTTTTAGTGGCAATCAATTACACCTTTAAATGTATGCTTTTTACCTAACAAAAAGATTTCTTCTCCCCTAAAGGAGAAAAAGCATAATCTTCTTCACCCTCATAAGTTTGTGACTGGGACAAATGTGTGTAACAAGACAGATTAAAAGAGAAGTTTAACATGTGCAATGTACATCACACAGAACAAACATCAGTTAAAAAGTGACTCAAGTGGTGGCTTAGAGTCCTGGCTGATGAAAATCTTCCATGAACAGTAAATTTTAGAAGTGGCAAGGCAATGAGAAGCAGTGCCAGGCTGCCAAAGGCAGGAAACCTGGGAAGCAGTAAAGTCTGTTTTCAAATCTTGCTGGCATAGTGTGAGCTGCTGTCTGCAGTAAACGGAGACTATCATCCCATCTTCAAGTGGACATGGGGAAAGGGTGGAAAGACCTTCTGACCGTATAAATCTCTGCCTGCCACCTTGTCCTAAAAGCAGGACAAGTTCCCTGTATCTTAATTGCCTTTAGCTCAAACAATTTGTCAAAGGCACATTTTGGCTTTATTTACCCAAATGTAAAATAAAAGACAACATAGAGTAAGCTGGCTCTACATCTAAACCTTTAATCTGGCATTGATACACACATTGTACATAGTGAGAGGCAGAATCCATACTCACGGTTTCACCCCATATGAACAGTGGCCTGCCTTACTCATTTGAGCATTCCTGTCCTCACCCTCTCTCCTATCCTTGCCCTGCTTTCCTAGGGCAACTATTTCAAACTTGATGTTCGGGTCTACCCTGGGTTCTTCATTCTGTCCTGTGAGTCTCGATTACTAAGTAAGTCTTGATAGGGTAGCACATGCCTCTAACTCATTGTTCAGGGCATTAGCTGGCTTTGTCCCTGCAATCTTCTTCATAAACTTCAGAGCCGACTTGTTAATTTCTATGAAAAAGCACTTGGAGTTCAGGATCATGCTACACCTGTAAGACTGAGTGTCTGCTTGTGATGTTGGGGATTATAGGATCAGGGAGGTTTGGGTTTTGGTGGTTCTCAGCCTTTCTATCTCTTCACATACATCTTTTCTTTACAGAAGTTTTGGCTTCCAGCAAAACTGAGCAGAAAGTAGAACCCCCTCCCCCACCTTTGCCTTTCTATCAAATATCTCTTGCCTCTTTGCTCTTCCTTCTTGGGCTCCAGTAATGTTAAATCATGAGCTACCATTGTACATACTGTTCTATACCTCATAAATTCTGGTTTGTAGCATTTCTTTTCATTCTATTTTTCTTTTAGGTTTGGATTTCTATTGATCTTCAGGTTTACTGATGAGCTTCTCAGCTATGTCGAGTGTTGAGACAATTGAAAACTTTTTTGATATCATCTCTTCTAGCTCTTCCACTTTTCCAACTTAGTTTTCATTTCTCTGAATTCCCTATCGATGCATGTTGTCCACTGTTTGTGGTAATTTTTTTTTAATTTCAAAGTCCCTGCCTGTTTGCAGCATCTGAGGGATCCCTGAGTTGGTCTATCTCTTTACAATAGGCTTTCTGTTAACTTTTGTGCACCAGCTATTATGAACAAAATAGAATGAAATACTTGCAAGTGAGCTACCACATGTATAGAGGAGTGGGGTGGTGAGTCAATCTAGTCAGATGCTGAATTGGCTCGTGGCTTTTTGATGCTGCTGGTACTTTAATTGCTTCCAGTTTTTCCCATGGGTCTGCCTTTTGTGCCTATGGTGCCAGAGGGTTTTTTTCCTCTTCGTTCCCATCCATCTCAACTGGTCCTCTATACTTGTGTGAGAAGGTTTCTCCATGCTCCAGCCCTCTGTAGCAGTAGACAGGTGTGCTAGTTACCAGTGCTCAGCTTATGGTTGGGGGCAGAGGGCTCCTCTCTTCTCCTTGCCCAGCCTTGCTCTCATGCTGTTACTGTGTCTGGGCCTCTGAGGTGGCATTTCCTGAACAATTCTGCCCACCATCCTCATGCCAGCTGTACTCCATGTGGCCTTGACATTAAAGAATATCTTGCCTCTGTCCCCAGCAGTAGCAGCACACCTGTCGGTAGAGGAATAAGAAAGGGGGAAGACTAGGGTTTTCCTGCTGTTCTCCCCCACAGAAGCTGAGGGTTTTGCCTTCAGAGGCAATAGAGGAGAAAACATACTTTGCTCCTTACAAGGGCAAAAGAGGTGTTACTTCCCTCCCTTCTGCAGATGCTCTCTGGGTCTTTTGCAGACCTTGGTGGAAAGAGTTTTCCATGCATCTTCTCTTGCTGTTTCTAAGAATCCAGGGAATGTAGAAGTCTGTGCCTTGCCTCCAGCAGCCAGTCCTATCCTGCGAGGTACTCTGGTCTCTGTCGGTTGTCTTCATGCACAGCCAGTGGGGACTGTTGGCAAAGGGCTTGAGTGTGAACTTGTGTTTTGAGCCCCTGATGATTCCAAAATTTAGCCACAGTCTACCTTTAAGAATTCTATCACTTCTTCCCTGACTACTACTTAGCTACCTCTATGGTTGCCTCTCTTCCTCCTGTGCCGTGCTGTGTCCATCTTCTCAGAAGGGCTTAGCACTCTTTAGAACTTAATTCACTTGGTTGCCTTTCAACCTCAGTGCTGAGGACTCAAAAGATAGAACCATGCAGATTATCCCTTAGGGGAGAATGTTCTCTTTCTACATATTTTCGGTTCCTTCTAAACAGAAGCCATACCTCACTCTAAAACATTCTTTGACTATGAGTTTCTTTTTGATCTATGGATTACTTTGTTATGGGACTCTCAGTTCCAAAATATAGGATGACTTTTTAATTGTATTTCTAGCCTATTTGCATTTACTCAGGGCTCGCTTTGTGTGACTTGCCTCCTGAAGTTTTATTTGTATCTGACCTTCTTTTGACAAAAGCTCCACATTGACTTGAATGGAACGTGGTGTGCATTTACTGTGTGTAGTTTCCTATTTGTCCAAGTTTATTCATTATGGTCTTCAAATCTTCAATATCTATGTCAGGAAGGTATATTTGTGTCCCAGTATACTTAAGAATTTTTCACCTTAAACTTCACAGTTTGGTTTGTATATCTTGATCAAGATAATACATGTCTCCAAACTAAACATTGTCACTTTGAGGGGACCATCCCTAATTTCTTGCCTCTATATTTCATCTAACATGTTAATACAGCTATACTAGCTTTTTGTTTTGATTTTTCAACTTGTCATGTTTTAGACATCTTAGATGACTAGATTTTCGAAGCCTGACAGTATCTTAACTAAAGCATTTAGCCCTTTGAAGTTGTTACTGATTCTTGGGTTTAAGACTTATTAATTCCATATGGTCTGCCTTTTCTTCCCCTGCTTGCCTCCTTTGATTACATTTTTGTCCCATTCTCTTCTGTTAATGGGTTTGAATATTCCAGGAGCAAATAAAGAAAACACGAGTGGTATCGATACCTTAGTGCTCTAGCTAAATCTAACATTTAAAGTTTATCTCTTAAGGTTATATCAAGATTATCTCTAGCCTGCGGGAGTCTCTGCAAGTAGACGAGATTCTGGAATCTGATTATTGACTCACCAGCTAGCTATGGCAGCAAGACCACAGTGGCAGATGTCAAATGGAGTAATAACTGCCAGTATACTATCATTCTTGAATTTTGGTACATATCAGAATCACCTGAGGAACTTGGAAAACATAGAAGTCAGACACTGTTGCTTCATCTAGCCTGGGCCTCTGCTTCACTGGCATACCAAGTGACTGCTCGAAGTTTGAGAAGTTCTGTATTAAAGCATCGTGATAGAGATTTCTCCCCTGTGGAGAATGAGGATGACAAATGCAAGAGGATGTATAATTTCTCTAGCATTTGGGAGAGAAGCAGTAGAATCAGAACTGAGAAGTTGGTTGACTGCCAGACTAGCGCTAAAGAGAACATGGAAGCCCAGACTAGCTACTTAAAAGCTATGATACCATTTAAAGGAATTCTCATCTCCTGCAGCCAAAGTGCAGTTGGTGCTGAAAGTCGAGCCTACCGTATGACTAGAAAAATAGAGGCACAAGGAATACCAAGTTCTCGTACCTGGCAAGTCTCCTCATGTCAGGATCTGATGAGAAAGGAGTAGAACGATACATCTGGGTAGATAGACTCTCAGGCGTCCCCAAACTACGGCCCGCAGGCCGCATGCGGCCCCCTGAGGCCATTTATCCGGCCCCACGCTGCACTTCTGGAAGGGGCACCTCTTTCATTGGTGGTCAGTGAGAGGAGCACAGTATGTGGCGGCCCTCCAACGGTCTGAGGGACAGTGAACTGGCCCCCTGTGTAAAATGTCTGGGAACGCCTGCTAGATCCTTGAGTCCCCCAGACTTCACCGTTCATCACCCCTTAAAAATACTGAGGCCTCGGCTCGCAGCCCCGCCTCCTCCGCTACATGCAGAACATGGCGCAGGGACAGCGCAAGTTCCCGGCCACACAACCCAGCAAAGAGCAAGACTGCAGCCGCAGCCTCTGAAAAGAATCGGGCCGAGGAAAGGCGGCTGTGTTATCACTCCCAAGAAGGCGCGCGTCCTGCAGCAGCAGAAGCTCAAGAAGAACCTAGAAGTCCGGATCCCGAAGAAGATAGAACATGATATGATGATGAAAGCCAGCAGCAGCCTGCCCAAGAAGCTGGCAGTGCTGAAGGCCCCAGCCAAGAAGAACAGGGCAGCTGCTGCCACCTCCTCCAACCAGGCGCCTTCCTGAGGACTCGGGCCCAGCTCAGGCCAACACCCCACCCCCCACCTCCGTGACGGGACATTGCAGTGATCCCACAAGCTGCAGTCTCAGGAAGAGGACCCTGTCCCCCAGCTCTGGGCCTCGCCTAGAACTTCAGTGGGGGCCTGGCCCATGGGCAGGTGATCAGCAGATCTTAGCGTACTGAGAAGTGTCCCCATGCCCCTTCCCAGATCCTGCCTCCACAGGTTTAACCCAGAGTAAGAAACTTTGGGTTTATTAATAAACTTTTTTTGTCAAAAAAAAAAAAATACAGAGGCCTCAGCTGAGATACATGCATTAACCTCTTGAGCTATGTCTTTCTGGCTTCTAGGACAGTTGTGGCAAGTCACAATGTGACCCAACTGGGGCAATCTTCCTGCTATAGGAGGGGAAGGGATTAACTCACAAACAGATCTATGGGATCTGGCTATTCTGAGTAGGAAGAGAGACCTAGGAGTGAGTCTTGAGGATGCTGGAGCAGGGAAGTCAGAATATAAGGCTTAGACAACAGAATATTTTTCCATAGGGACTCTCATGGGACTAACGAATGGTCTAGAGAGGATACGTGGAACCAGTCCTAAAATGTTGCCAGTATGGGAAATCTTGGGGTTTTGAGGAAAATAATGGCCTATAGTAGCAGTTTTGAAGAACTATTTACATAATCAAATTCTGGAAGATTCAAAAACCTCATCCCAAAGCTTCATACAACCTCTCCTTCAAGAAACCAGTCTCTGGAGGTAGGGTACAAGCATCCATTTTAGAATTCCCCAGGTGATTCTAGTGTACAGCCATGTTAGACAACCACTGGTAACAAATGAGGAAGAGATGCCGGCTCTACCTTGTTATATGTTCAAAAAATTGGTCTGTAGGCCATAGTTGATAAGGGTAGGGAGAGAGAAAGGGGCTCAAATGTAAACCTGGTAAAAGAAATAAAGTTCCAGAAAAGCCTAGATAATCTCAGGGAGGCCCAAGGGTTCACTTTATTCCATAAGAGTACTAGTGACGTCACCAGCCTCATTGAAGCTAGTGGTGGCTTTTTTCTGTAGGCCCAGGTTGGTAAGGAAGGTTTCTATATAAATCCACAAGGCCAGAATGACCATTAGAAGTCCTAATTCACGGGGCTACTGGGCCACTGAAAATAGTGTTAAAAAAAAATTGGGGATAGTGGTTAGCCCAAAACGTGTTGCATGAGTTACCTAACCAGAAGAGACTAGTGAAGACTTGTCAACTGACCAGATGGAAAGCCACTATTTCTTGACCAATGGTCAAACCTGAGCCAGTAACTGGCTAAGTCTACTTGAGAAAGGACCCACAATACCATATCACGTAATATCACAGTGATTTCTCCATGTTCTTCAAAGGAATTTATGGTCATTTGAGGAACTATGCCCCTAGGGAAAGGTAAATACTCAGGTCTTTCAGAAGTTGCTAGATGCAGGGTTGGATATGTTACTGATAAGAAGGGCCCAGACCCTCTCATGATGTTCCTTCTAGAGTGTGTGGGGTCAGAGTTCTCTCCCAAGCAGGTCTTGGAATCCATCCTGAGTCTCTACATCTACTTCATGGTCATTCCATTGGCTGAATGCCTGGATGGGCTGGGCTCACTTGGACATTAGGTCAGGAGTAAATGAGATCTTTGCTAAGAGTAGAATAAGGATTCCTAAGGCAAGAAATACCAAGGAGAAACCCATGAAATTATCTTGCTGAAGACAGGAAACCAAGGCAGCTGCTATATCTGGGTAGAATGGTAGAGATAGTTTTCAAAGTCATAAAGGATGCAGAAGCTCCCTGTTAGTTATATCCCCTTTAGTAATATCCCTTTCAGTGTACCTGTATGGTACCTGCAAAAATCAGACGGACTCATGGTGGTGAATGATGAAGGACAATAATAGGCAAAAAAGGATCACAGAAACTGCCTTGTCACTGTGTAGGTCAGAGGCTGCCAGTCTGATAGACCTGAAGATGGCCTCCTGTCCACAGCTGATGCATCAACTTTGCCTTGGATAAATGGCCGCCTTGAAATTGCTGTGTATTTTGAATAGCCATCATTTGCTGTAACCAGTACATAGAATACAAGTATTGTTCTCGCCAAGGGTACAAGATGGGAGTGGCTTTCCTTGGCATCTATTTAAGAGACCCACTCGAGGAATTTGTGCTTTTCTTCAGTCAGTTCAGGTTCCTGGCAGAGAGGTTCCTCCCAAGGGTCTCAGGTCCCACTTAATACTGGCAGGTCATTTTGGATAAACAAAGAAAATAACTATAAATGACTGAGGTAAAGGTTTTGCTACGGAATGTGTCTAGGCAGTGGCTTGTCTGGGATTCACTAGGTGTGTCCTGGTATTCTCACATTTGGCCTCCCAAAAAAAGCTGTAGCCAGTCTGGTGCTTTTAACTGGGGTCTCAGACTTCTTGAAGTAATGTCTGGGTTTCCCCTCCAGGCAAACCAAGCTAGACCATGTGAATGAGGGCTGAGGTGACAAATGTGGAATGCATGGTGCGGGAGGTGGGGACACAGTATTGGTGATCTGTTGTACATTGGGTTCTCCTAAAAGTGCCAGTGTAGTTTGGCATATGAGGTTGAAGGATCCATACCTGTGAAAGGAACAAGGAGAAAGCAGATTAGGCAGATGAAGAAGTGAACACTGGAGCAGGCCAAAGCCTGAACCAACACAATAAGGGGATGGGTAGTGTGAGTGTTGTCCATCAGGGTCCTCATACTTGGCCAGAAGGACCAGGCCCACATTTCTCCCCCTCACTGGGTTACAGGATGTAGGTTGCCTCAGGAAGAACATCTAGAACAAGGAGACTCTAAGAAATGCAGACCCTGAAGGAGATGGTGACCTTGTAGATTTCAATCCCAGACTGGCTGGCAAGCAGAAGCATTGACTTTGGTTCTGGGTGTGACATGGCTGAGCAGAGGGGAGCTAAAGCTACAGGAAGTGTGAGGGCACATAGACCAGGGGCAGCAGCCTTGGTGACATTGTTATACTTGCCCATGGCTCACCTTCCAGCTTGCTGTCCCATGGCCACCAAGAGGATCCAGCTCTTGCTATCCATTCTTCTACTTAGTTTTGATGTCTCCAAGCAGATCTCGTCAGGGATTGTTCCCTGTTGAGGGTGAGTTCAGTTACCCAGACCTGAAGGAGAAACAATGCTTGGTTCTTTCTCCAGGTTATCCCACTCTTAGAAAAACGATGGTCTCCTATCGCTGTCTCATCATCTGGTAGTGATGGTCCCATTCCTACCTAAGCATGGATTCACCCCATGGTCCTGTATTATCAGAATCCTTGGGCATGATTATATGAAGCAATCCTGATCAAAGGGGATGGAAAGACTGGGACGTGACCTGGATGGCTTGACTAGATGAACTAAGGAGCGAATAACTTTGTTTTCCTGGATGACCCTCTGGTTGCTCCTTCCTCCAAAACAAAAAGCACAGGGAAAGAGGCGGCACCATCCTCACTGAAGCTGATATGTGTCTCCATATGCCAGGATAGATAAGGGAGGTTGTTACAGAACTGGGCTCTCTGGTATCCATGGGAATGAGAGAATGCAGAAATAGCAAAGGTCAGGCAACAGCACTCAACCATCAGAGAACATGGACTTCATTACCATGAGTTGCAAAACCAAGAACAGCAGAAGCCCTGATTCACAGGGCTGTGGATCACCACAGTGTATCTAGTGGAAAGAGATGGGTGACTGATGAAGGTATTTGCTTGACTTACATAACCAGAGGTGCAGAGTCGGTTAGTAGAAGACTGACACCAACTGCTCCAAAGGAATGTCACCATCCCTTGCTCAATATTCACTTCAATACTGGCTAATTCTTAAAAGACACTACAATACCACAACAAGCACATGTAGTACCCATGTATACACTTCCCTGAAGGTATCTATGGTCACTTATGAGGAAGCAGACCATGAGGAAAGGAGAACAATAAGCTCTTTCAGGAGTTGGTGGATGCATGGTTGGACTTACTGACATGAAAGGATTAAGACCTTCCTCATAGAGTAAGGGTATATGGCTCAATTAAAGTCTTCACCCAAGCTAGTCTTAGTCCAGTGAGCCTCTGCATCTACTCTGAACAGTGCACTGGTCTCTGAATGCCTGAAATGGATGGACCTACTTAGCAAAGCCCTTTTGCTTCCTGTTCAGAAGACTAAGGGTTATAATGGTGGCAAAGACAATAAAACTGCTCTAGGGTCAAGGTTAGTAAATCAGAAGTAATATCACAACTGGGTTGAATGATAGAGATTAATGTTCCTTAATAGTCTCAAAGGATGCAGAAATAGTGGTCCCAATCAATCATATCCCTGTTCAGTTTACCTATACAGCTCCTGCAAAAATAAGATGGGCTCGTTGCAGAAGATGGAATAGAACAATGAACAATAAATGATTAGATTACTATGGTATACTGGAGAGCTCAGAGGCAGCTGGCATGACAACCTCTTGTCCAAAGTTGATGCATTAGCTCTAGTGCCTTTGATAACAGCTGTCTTGAAAAAAGCATATATAACTTGAACCAATATGCATTAATTGCTGTGAAAAATAGGTACAATAAAAGGGTGTTCTATGGTTAAGGTGCTATAAACAGGAGGGGCTACTCTGAAACATGCGCTTCACCTTGCTACAGCTTTATGCTCTAGACTAGACAGTGTTACTGGAGAGAGACAAACTTTCCTACCATGGGAGACAAGCTCTACACCAAACTCAGCTATGTGTGCTGCAAGGTCATTTTGGACCAACAGGTAAAAAGATAGATCATGAGGGCAAGGGCAGCTGCTCCAAATGCAGCCAGGAATGACTTTCGTGGGATTCACTGGACATCCCTTGTTGATCCCGTGACTAGAAACAACCAGGAATGTCAGTAACCATGGCCTGATAACCACTTTGTAACCAGGGACTCAGACCCTTAAAAGATGAATGCATCAATGACCCCTCTTTGCAAGTACCCTAGACCACACAAACAAGGGTTTAGGGTGAATGACTTCTGATAAAGGTGGTAGATAAAGAACGTAATAACGGCACTGACTTGTTGCAGGTTTTGGGCCTCTGAAAGCAGGTACCTATCTAGTTTGGGGTATAAGACATGTATACAATCCTGAGATTGGATAGATGGGCAAAGTCAAACACTGGAGCTAAGCCAGAGAGCCTCAACCAACCTGAAATGGGGAAGCCATAGTATGAATGTTAATCAGTGTCCCATGCTGGGCTGAAAGGACCCAGGCTTGTTTTTCCCCTTCACTCAGTCACAAAATACGGGCAGCCTCAGGAACATCACCTAGAACAAGGATATTCTAACAGAGCTGGTGACCTTGTACATTCCAGGCTAGGTGACAGGTGGAAATAGCTATGTGAGCCAGGTCAGGTTGCCAGAATGGGTGTATGAAGCAGGGTTGCAGAAGCTAAAGGTACCTGGAAAGCCTAAGAAGGATCCCAGTAGTGGCCTTGGCCATGTCCTTACACTTACTTGCCTGATTTGCTGTTGGCTCATGTGACCTCTCCCCTGGGACAACAGGATTGCCAGGTTGTTGCTGAGCTTTTTTTAATGATTTGAGGTCACCTACTGCCTCTCCTTTGAAGTCGGTATTTTTGCCCATTCTTTAGTTGATCCCATTCCATTCGTATGGCCTGACATTTCCTATTGCTGTCTTCTCACCTGTTAGCGGTGGTCCTATTCTTGCTACCACATCTGTTCACATCGTTTGCCCAGAGTTAGAATTCCTGGGCCCATCAGCATTGGATCTTCCTAATCTGTGAGGGTGGGAAAGGCTGGTAGGTGGCTTGGGTAGTTTGCATAAGTTGGGATTCTAGGCTACATGCTTCTGCCAAGAATACTCAGAGTTGAGGGGTAAAAATCAACCCAGGCGCCCCTGAGGCCTGGGAAGGCTAAGTACTGAAAGAACTATAAGCATAGTGAATCCTGTACAAAAACCTTACAACAGACTCACTGGAATCTTCCTGTGCCACAAATCAGTGATGGTTCTAGAGAACGATCATCAGTCTTCTGACCTCAGAGACATTCTGGTGCTATATGTCTAAAGTTCACAGCATAGCAGTTCTGGATTCAGATATAGTCTAGACTCACCTGCCTTGAGTGGTGGCTCTGGCGGTTCTAATACTATTTTGGACCTTTCCTGCGGTCTTAGGAGAAAAGCTGCTACCTCAGTACCACAGAACAAAGGATCTGCAGGGCTTGCATGGGGAGTCTCCAGTTTGCTTACAGCATCTCCCAGTGACACTCCACCCTGTGGATGTGTGGCCTTTGGAGACCCTCTAAATGCATGCCAAATGTGCAGGGGAGTTTATCTTCTCCAGGGAAGACTTTCCAATGGGGGAGAGGAGCTAGTGGATGAACTTACTTGACTCATTGAGGAGGATTATTGGAGAAGACTTGGCCTCCATAAAGACTTAGGAGCAGACTGAGCAATCAGCTTGCTGGGAAGTAATGGCTCACACAGGACACTTTCTCTTATTGACTATTCCTCAACTGCTGCCTCTTGTTTTTCTTTGGATTCGTCACTATCCTCAAATGTCAGCAAACATATTTTTGCCTCAGGATCTATATTCTAGGATACCTGGCCTGAAATCTATTAACTGTACTTGCCAAAATTTAGATGTTGAATCTAATCAAGAACGTGAACCTTAACTTAGGAGATAAACAACATGGGAAAGCAGGAAAACGGTGGCTAGGCAGCAGGATTAACGTGCAGCTCCCACTCGAACAGACAGCAGCATGTGGACTTGCATGTGAACTTATGCACCAAGAACTATTGCGGGAAGTATACCAGATAAGCTGAACATACCAGACAAGTCTGAAAGAAGTGGTTTGCCACTGCAGGCTCTGAGACAGCCAAAAAACTGGGAGAAAAGTGAGCAGGGGAACGTCCACACCTGAGCACACATCCTCACTGAGGAACCTGAAGGTCTAGATCATGGGAGGAGAATTTAACCTTACAGGGAGCTGAGATGAATACAGAGACCTGAACAAAACACAAGGTTAGAGGAAGTGGCAGGAAGAGGTCTGTGGGTGCACTCTATCCCCAGGGAAGTCATTGGACTTTGTCTCGCAGGGGTCTTGTCTCGCAGGGTTCCTTGGGAGGAGGGCTGCCAGTGGAATTGGGGAAGAACCACAGAGGAAGAACTGCCAGCTGAACTTTGTAACAATTTCGACTGAAGGTAAAATCTCCTCGACAGAATTCGGGGGAGGCGAGTGAGCAGGGAATATGGATGCAAGAACAGAAGCTGTGGCAGGCAGGGAGGCATGAAACATTGAAAGCCCTCCTTGCTTTTTCAGCTTGGAAACTCCTAGCCTGGGGCGAGTTTTCAGCCCTGCTCATGGCTGCCTGGAAATAAACTCAGTGCTGTTGTCAGTGGGCATGGTGGGAGTGAGGCTGGTATTTCTGGCTGTGTGGGAGCTGGGTAAGCCTGTCACTGCTGGCTTTCCCCTACTTCCCTGGCAACCTGCAGAGACAGCCATAATTCCCCTAGGAACATAACTTCTTTGATCGTAGAACCACCCCACTCCCCCAATCTTCCACAGCAGCAGCAATAGCAGTAAGCTCCATAATCGTATACCTAGAAAACTAAACATGTATCCAAAAAGCTCCTGAAACTAATGAATTAACTGAAGTTTGAGGATACAAAACTAGCATACATAAATCAGTAGTACTGCTATACACCAACAACCAAGCTGAGAAATCAAGATGTCAATCCCTTAATAGCTGCTAAAATAAAAAACTTAGGAATTTATCTAAAAAGGTGTGAAAGACCTCTACAAAGCACTGCTTAAGGAAATCATAGATAACAAAAATAGAAACACATCCCGTGCTCAGATGGGTAGAGTCAATATTGTGAAAATGACTATATTGCAAAAGCAACCTACAAATTGATTGCAATTCCTATCAAAATACCATCATTCTTCACAGAACTAGAAAAAACAATCCTAGAATTAAAGAAACTAAAAAAGCTTGCATAGCCAAAGCAAGAATAAGCAAAATGAACAAATCTGGAGACATCACATTAATCGATTTTTAAAGTAGACTATAAGGCTATAGTCACCAAAACAGAGTGGTATTGGTATAAAGTCACACAGAACAATAGAACAGAATAGAGAACCCATAAACCCCAATATTTACAGCCAACTGATCATAGACAAAACAAAGTGGGGAAAGGATACCCTATTCACAAATGGTGCTGGGAAAATAAGCAAGCCCCATGTAGAAGAATTAAGCTGGCTCCTCATCTCTCACCTTATACAAAAATCAACTCAAGATCAAGTACTTAAATCTAAGACCTAAAACCACAAGAATTCTAGAAAACATCAGAAAAAAAACCCTCCAGACATTGGTTTGGGCAAAGAGTTCATGACCAAGAACAGAAAAGCAAATGCAACAAAAATAAACAGGTGGGACTTAAACTGAAAAGCTTCTGCACAGCTAAAGAAATAATCAGCAGAGTAAATAAGACTACCCAGAGAGTGGGAGAAAATCTTAGCAATCTATATATCTTGCAAAGGACTAATACCCAGAATCTACAAGAAAGGCAAACCAGTAAGAAAAAAGAATCCCATCAAAAAGTGGGCAAAGGACATGAATAGGCAATTATCAAAAGATGATATACAAATGGCCAACAAAAACAAGAAAAATGCTCAACATCACTAATTAAAAGGGAAATGCAAATCAAAACTACAATGTGATACCACCTTTACTCCTGCATGAATAGCCATTAAAAAGGCAGGGTGCAGTGTTTCACACCTGTAATCCCAACTCTTTAGGAGGCTGAGGTGAATGGACCACCTGATACCAGGAGTTTGCGACCAGGCTGGTCAACATAGTGAAATCCCATTTCTATCAAAAATATAAAAATTAGTTGGGTGGGATGGCAGTTGCCTGTAGTCTCAGTGATTCGGGAGGCTGAGGCAGGAGAATCGCTTGAATCCAGGAGGCAGAGGTTGCAGTGAGCCAAAATCACACCACTGCACTCCAGCATGGGTGACAGGCTGAGACTGTCTCAAAAAATTAAAAACAAAAATTGGCCTGGATGTCATGAAAAGGGAACACTTCTACAATGCTGGTAGGAATGGAAACTAATACACCCACTGTGGAAAACAGTGTGGAAATTCCTTAAACTAAAAGATCTATCGTTTGATCCAGAAATCCCACTACTAGGTATCTTCCCAGAGGAAAAGTCATAATACAAAAACTTGCACATGCAAGAACCACAGCATTATTGGGCTTAGGGTGCACCCTAATTCAGATATGGCTGCAGTAACCAAAAAAGTAGATCACTATACCCATGTACCTTTAAATACCTGGAATGCCTTCCCAAGAAGGATGGGTATATACAAGACCAGACTACAAAGACTACAATAAATACCTAACTCTTCAATGCCCAGATACCAATGAATATCCCCAAACATTAAAACCATCCAAGAAAACATGACTCACTAAACAAACTAATGTACTAGGTAGCAATCCTAGAGAAACTTCAGACAGAATTCAAAATAGCTATTTTGAGAAAACCCAAAGAAATACAAGATATAAGGAATTCAGCATCCTAGCAGATAAATTTAATAAACAAGTAGACATAATGAATCAGATATTCTAGAGTTGAAAAATGGAATTGACATACTGAAAAATGTGTGGGTTTCTTAATAGCAGAAAGGATCAAACAGAAGAAGGGATTAGTGACCTTGAAGATGGGCTATTTTAAAATACAATCAGAGGAAATAAAAAGAAAGAATGAAGTATACGTATAGGGTATAGAACATAGACTCAAGGGCAAATCTAAGAGATACTGGCTTTAAAGAGGAGGTAGAGAAAGAGATAGGGGTAGAAAGTTTATTCAAAGGAATAAGAGAAACCTAGAGAAAGATGCAGTATTCAGGTACAAGAATGTTGTAGAACACCAAGCAGATTTAACCCAAACAATATTACCTCAAGGCATTTAACAATCATACGCTTAAACAGGCGTCCCCAAACTTTTTACACAGGGGGCTAGTTCATTGTCCCTCAGACCGTTGGAGGGCCGCCACATACTGTGCTCCTCTCACTGACCACCAATGAAAGAGGTGCCCCTTCCTGAAGTGCGGCAGGGTGCCGGATAAATGGCCTCAGGGGGCCGCATGTACCGTGGTCTATAGTTTGGGGATGCCTGCTCTTAAAGGTCATGGAAAGAATAAGAATCTTAAGAGCAGCAAGAATAAAAGAAACATACAATGGAGCACCATCCAATATATCTGGCAGCAGACTTTGCATGGAAACATTACATGCCAGGAAAGAATACCATGACATAAAGTGCTGAAGAAAAAAATCTTATCCTTGAGTATTATATCTGGTTGACAATATCCTTTAAACATGAAGGAGAAACACTTTTGCAGACAAAAGCTCAGGGAATTTATTAACAGAGGACTTTTTCTATAAGAAATGCTAAAGGGAGTTCTTCAATCTGAAATAAAAAGAACGATGAGCAGCAAGAAATCATCTGAAGGTACAAAACTCAGTGGTAATAAGTACACAGAAACACAACATTGCAACACTAATTGTGGTGTGCAAACTAATGCTTTAAGTAGAAAGATGAAAAGATGAGCAGATCAAATCACTGCAACTTTTCAAGACAGATAGTACAATAAAAAATAGAAACAAAAAAGCAAGGAGACAAAGGTTTTAGTAGTTTTTGTTGTTTTATGCAGTCGGTGTTGTCATCAGTTTAATGGGTTATATTTGCAAGCCTCACAGTGTTAGTCTCAAATCCGAAAATGGGTACATAAAAAGCAGAAGAAAAAATTAAAACACACCACCAAAGAAAATCAGGTGGAAAACAAGAAGGAAGACTCCAAAATGAAGCAAAACTGGTGGGAGTAAGTCCTTATCAATAACATCGAATGTAAATAGACTAAACTCTCCAATCAAAGGACAAAATGAGGTAATTACAAACCCAAGACCCGGCTGGGCACAGTGGCTCACACCTGTAATTCCAGCACTTTTGAAGGCCAAGGCGGGTGGATCACTTGAGGTCACGAGTTCGAGACCAGCCTGGCCAACATGGTGAAACTCTGTCTCTACTAAAAATAGAAAAATTAGCTGGGCATGGTGGCAGATGCCTGTAATCCTAGCTACTGGGGAGGCTGAGGCAGGAGAATCACTTGAACCCATGAGGTATAGGTTGCAATAGCCCAGTATCTCGCCATTGCACTCCAGCCTGGGTGACAGAGTGAGCCTGTCTCAAAACACACCTACACACGACTCAATGATCCATTGTCAACAAGAAACACTCTTCACCTATAAAGACATACATAGACTGAAAGTGAAGGGATAGAAAATGATATTCCATGTAAATGGAAACCAAAATAGCAGGAGTAGCTACACTTGGATTAGACAAAATAGATTTCAAGACAAGAACGAAAGAGATGATGGTCATTATATAATAAAGGGGTCAATTCAGTCAGAGGACATAAAAACTGTAAAGGTATATGCACCCACCACTGGAGCACCTAGATACAGGGTAAATGTTACTAGACCTGAAGAGAGAGACTGCAATACCATAATAGCAGGAGACTTCACCCCACTTACAGTAATGAGCAGATAATCCAGACAAAAAACCAACAACCATCAGACTTCATCCTCACTATGGACCAAATGGACCTAGTAGATATTTGCAGAACATTTTATCTAATGGCTACAGAATACATTCTTGACAGCCGATGGATCCTTCTCAGGATAGACCATACATTAAGCCACAAAAGTCTTAAAACATTTTTTTAGAAAAATGAAGTATTTTCTCTAACCACAATGGAATAAAAGTAGAAATTAATAAAGAAATTTGAGAAAGTATACAAATACATAGAAATTAAATACACTTCTGAATGACCAGTGAATGGTCATTTGGTGGAATTTGCCACCAAATTCTTTTCCAGATATATCTGATGATCTCCTCTCTCCTGGCCAAATGTACATCCTAGCCCCTTTTGCTTAGTTGGAGCCATAGGTCTAACTTTGGCCAATAAGTTGGGAGTGGAAGTGACATGTCTCTTCCATACCAGGGAACGGAAATGTTGATTCTGGATTCTTCAGAGCTTTTTTCCCTCTGGCAGCTACTGTCAACCTTTGAGGTAGTGACTGTTCTGTCAGCCTTAGGTCCTTGATTGAGTATAATACATGCTCTTTCCTGTTGAATGCAAAGGACATACAGCATATGTGAGAAATGTCATTGTAGATTTAAGCTGCTGAGATTTTGAGGGTTGGATTTCACAGCAGAATACCATAACCTATTCTGACTGATACATACACAGCAGGAGACACTGACAAGGCTGTTTCATAGTACCAGTGTTCACAGTGGCTTTGGAAACAACCCAAATACCTGTACCCTGAAGGAGGATGACCAAACTGTGGTGTATTTACTCAGTAGATTATTCAGCAGTGAAAGAAAAATAACTAGTGACTTGTAACAATACATACGAGCTTTAGCAATGTAAATAAAGTGACAGTAAATCCAAAGGATAATTTATAAATATAACACATATTTTCATATATGTAACAAGATGCCCTTTTAGAAAACTAAAAATCAAATACTTGCTAAGAATACACCTAGACATCATAAAAACATAGAAAAAAGCAGAAAAGTGACAACCACAGGATTC
Source organism: Saimiri boliviensis (assembly GCF_048565385.1). Classification (NCBI taxonomy): domain Eukaryota; kingdom Metazoa; phylum Chordata; class Mammalia; order Primates; family Cebidae; genus Saimiri; species Saimiri boliviensis. The sequence continues at coordinate 25,859,233 of NC_133463.1, forward strand.
AGAAGTAGTTACCTGAAGTAGGAAGAGCCATGGAGTAGGATGAAAACGGCATTGTTTTTTTTTTGTTTGTTTGTTTTTGTTCTGAGACGGAGTTTTGCTCTTGTTACCCAGGCTGGAGTGCAATGGTGCGATCTCGGCTCACCGCAACCTCCACCTCCTGGGTTCAGGCAATTCTCCTGCCTCAGCCTCCTGAGTAGCTGAGATTACAAGCACACACCACCATGCCCAGCTAATTTTTTGTGTTTTTTTTTTTTTAGTAGAGACGGGGTTTCACCATGTTGACCAGGATGGTCTCGATCTCTTGACCTCGTGATCCACCCGCCTTGGCCTCCCAAAGTGCTGGGATTACAGACTTGAACCACCGCGCCCGGCCTGCATTGTTATATGTAGGCTATTACCAAGATCTTGATTTCTGAGGAGTAGCAGGGGAATAAGTACATTATAAGTTTAATATTATTAAGAATAGCTAAATGGCTGGGCGCGGTGGCTCAAGCCTGTAATCCCAGCACTTTGGGAGGCTGAGGTGGGTGGATCACGAGGTCAAGAGATCGAGACCATCCTGGTCAACTTGGTCAAACCCCGTCTGTACTAAAAATACAAAAAATTAGCTGGGCATGGTGGCGCGTGCCTGTAATCCTAGCTACTCAGGAGGCTGAGACAGGAAAATTGCCTGAACCCAGGAGGCGGAGGTTGCGGTGAGCCGAGATCGCGCCATTGCACTCCAGCCTGGGTAACAAGAGCAAAACTCCATCTCAAAAAAAAAAAAAAAAAAAAAAAAAAAAAGAATAGCTAAATGGCAGTTTATTTATGATTAAACACTTCAGGAACTAGAATCATAGCTAATTCATAATCTAAATCTATGTACCTGAGATTGTTACACATAAAGAAATGGTCCTATTGTTTCTATCTTTGCAGAAAGAGGAGCATATATGTGGTTGGGTTCTCAGTCACCCAGGGTTCAGTTAAATACAAATGTGCACCTACCAGCATTAAGTTCTGAGAGTAGGATGACCTGTGACCAAAAGTATCTTTTTGGTAGGATCCAAATCAGCCAGGCTGAACATTCATATATTTCTTCTATAAGGTTCTTAGCTATATAAATGCTTAAAGGCTGAGCAGGAGGTAGTTTCTGCATGAAACAAACAAAAAAAATGAATGACGCAGCAATTACCTGTTGACCATTCTTGTTTGTTCCTATTACTCTGCCAGGCATTGCTCCAAAGACTGGGGATAGGATGGTACATGAGAGCTCTGAAGGCAGGGAAATCTGTTTGTTGGGACGTGCAGGTAAATGAAATGTATGTTATGGAAAGTAAAGGAAGGTCCCTAATCCAGACTGCTAATGAAAGGAGAGATGACCCCACTGCCACTATCGCCACAACTGATGCTTAAGGTACAAATAAGATCTATCCAGGTAAAAGGGTTGGTATCATGGGAATTATGGAAGATAAAATAAAAAGAGGAGTATCTCAGGCTGAAAGCAGTATGCATAAAAACTCACGTGAAGGTGGTTTTGGTCAACTCTAAAGTTTAGTCTGGCTGTACAGAAAACAAAGGGGAGAATGACAAGAGAAAACGTGAAGAATAAACAGATCACGAAGCACCTTGCAGGAGTTGGATTTTAGCCTGAGGCCAGAAAATCAGACTGGTGTGTATTAATCAGAGGTGTGATGTCAGATTTGCGTTTCAGAAAAGTGTCTCTGGGCTGCTGTGTGCAGGGAGATGACTTACAGGGTGGATGAGAGTTCCCACAGGAAACAGCACACTCATGGGGTTCGATCAGAGAAAGTTTAAGGAAGAGCTGCTTACAGAAGTGTAGGCAAATCAAGGCAACCGTGAAGGGACAGTATAGCACCCACGAAGTAGCGAGAGCAGAGCACCATACTTATGTTCAAATGTAAGAACCTAGGATTATGAAGAAACAAAAAACTAGGGCCCTAGACAATTTGGTCTAAGCCTGGTTTCCTGTGGTCATGTCTAAACAGTTCAGACCCGAGGGTCTCTTACAGGGGATTTTATGTGTTTGGAAGGATTCTCTCTTTCTAAGCCTGTTGGCTTAATAGTAGTGTCCTGATTTCTCAAGCAAACCTCAATCCATAATATTGGCAAGGAAGGGCCTCTTAGCTCCTTATGCACTTCACCCTCTCCCAATTTCCCAATGCTGGACTCCAATCTAGATAAGCTGTTCCTTATGGTGCAAGTAAGTGAAACCAGCCTTAAATGAATGCCCAGAGATAGGCATTCAAACAATGTTTCTCAAAGTGTAGTTCTGAGATTCTCTGCCCCGCGAGTTGGAGGAACTTGTTTAAAAGGTAGATCTGGGGACTCCATTCCATACCCATTGAATCTGAATCTCAGAGAATGATAGCTGTGCCTTTTTTTCTCAATTCCCATTTATTTTTGTCTCTTGGGACAATGTCATCTTTTCAATATAAAAAAAAGCAAGTTTAGGCTGGGCGCGGTGGCTCATGCCTATAATCCCAGCACTTTGGGAGGCCAAGGCAGGTGGATCACGAGGTCAAGAGATCGAGACCATCCTAGTCAACATGGTGAAACCCTGTCTCTACTAAAAATACAAAAATTAGCTGGGCATGGTGGTGCGTGCCTGTAATCCCAGCTACTTGGGAGTCTGAGGCAGGAGAATTGCTTGAACCCAGGAGGCGGAGGTTGCAGTGAGCTGAGATCGTGCCATTGCACTCCAGCCTGGGTAACAAGAGTGAAACTCTGTCTCAAAAAAAAAAAAAAAAAGAGCAACCCCAAATGTAGAATAGAACAACCAAGTGTAGTGGGGGGAAACCAACAGCAAAAGCAAGATATAAGACTTTGCAATGACAATGGAGGAGGGTTCCGTTCTCTGGAGATTGACTCAAATGCTGATGTGGCAGTATACACCATTCTACATAATCAGGTATGTTAATTCCTTTTCAGGCTAAGAAAAGGTGGGGATTAGGATATTTCTGGAGGCTTGGGGAAGAGCTACTCTTCCCCCCGTTGATACCTTTCTCAGATCCGAGGAAAGGAGTTCAATGAGTGAGGGAGGTAGAGCTGGAAAGGGAAAAATTCCACCTGACAGAGTGGGGCAGATTTCCCTCTAAAACTTCTAGAATGCGAAATCCTATCGCCTTCCTTATAGTGGCTTTTACCCACTACCTTATACCCTTTTCTACTTTGGGCTTAGGATGGTGGCCATCTTCTACATGGGTTTTCAGCACCTGGTTGGTTCTAAGTGGCATCTGGATGAGACCCAGCCTTTTGGAGATTTTTAAGAGGGAAATACTAACTGGAAAGAATGGGCACCAGAAGGCAGAAACCTAGGCGTCCCAGACCAGAAAGAGAAGAGACATTCAACAAACAAGCATTTATCGAGTGCCTACTATGTGCCAGGCACTGTTCTAGCCCCCAGAAGAAGAAAACAAACAAGATATAGGCAGCAAACACAAAATTTTGAGGGCCAGGAAAGGGGCAGTTGAGCAAGACGGCCAAGGGAACTGAGAATCCTGAGGTGACGGGGGCTGTGCCTTAGGCTCCCTCTTCCGTGGTGCATCCTACTACTGCTGATACTTAGAGACGAGGTCGTTCATGTTGCTCTCAGCCTCCATCTCCGTCTCATCCATGCTCTCACTTACATAGCAGTGCAGACATGTCTTCTATCTGCAACATGGCAGTGAGCTGCTCCAAGATGCCTTTGAAGAGCTCCCGGATGGCCACTCTGTTGCCGATGAAGGTGACAGCCATCTTAAGGCTACAAGGTAGGATGTTACAAATTGCTGTATTTATGTTGTGTGGAATCCATTCCACAAAGTAGCTGCTGTTACTGTTATGCATAGCTAACCATTTGTTCATTGACCTCTATGGACATCCGACAGTGAGATATTGGCCATGGTGGGAGTCGCAATCGATCATCCTGTTTTTTACATGGACGATATGCTGGGTGAGCTGTGGCACTATGAGAGCTCGATACTGCTGGCTTCTGCTGCTGGTGAGAGGAGCAAACCCAGGCATAAAGAAATGGAGATGTGGGAAGGGGACCATGTTTACCGCCATGGTGGCTGAGACCAGGAGGTACAGATGCCCATAGGTTGGTGTCGTCAGCTTCAGAGTGTGGAAGCAGATGTAGAGGGCCTCATTGTTGACGCAAAAGGTCTCATCAGTGTTCTCTACCAACTGAAGGATGGAGAGGGTGGCATCACAGGGCTCAACCATCGTGTCAGACACTTTGGGTGAAGGCATCGCACTGAAGGTTTTGGTGACGTGATCAGGGTACTCTTTACTCTTACTGAGGAAAAAAGTACTCGTTCCAGAGCCTGCGCCCCCACCCAGTGAGTGGGTCAGCTGGAAGCCTGCAGGCAGTCACAACTCTGCTCCTTCCATACCACATGAGGACAGCCTCAACCACCTCAGCCCTTTCTGGGTACTGCCATTTGGCCAGCTGTTGCCTGCTCCACAATGACCAAAAACAAAGTTGCCTGCTCTATTAAAGATGTGGCAAAAAGGACCTGAGCACACACAGTCCATGGTCCCAGGTTCTGGATCACCAGGATGGCACGAGGAACATATTTGCCACATGCGGTTCTTTGTAATACCTGGAAATGTGATCCACTACCGAGTGTGGAAGCAGATGTCGCAGGGAGCCTTATAGTCGAAACAAAAGGTCTCATCAGTGTTCTCTACCAACTGAAGGATGGAGAGGGTGGCATTGCAGTGCTCAACCATGGTGTCAGACACGTTGGGTGAAGGCACCACACTGAAGGTGTTCGTGATGCAATCAAGGTACTCTGCTTTCATGTTACCCAGGAGAGTACTCCAGAGCCTCGCCCCACCGCCCAAGGAGTGGGTCAGCTGGAAGCCTGCAGGCAGTAACAGCTCTCTGCCTCCCTCCACACATCATGAGGATAGAATTTGGAAAATGTGGTTCCACTGTACCCATGGTAGGTGCCAGTGGGTTTGATGCCACATTCATCACTAATTATTCCCACAACTTGGCACTGATCTGGTTGCCACAGTGACCGGCCTCGATGTGCACGATTTCCCTCATGGTTAAAATTCAGTTTTTTTGCTCGCCTCAATCTATGTACAGCGCAAGAAAATACGTAACTTTTTTCTCTGCTGGTTGCAGGCTGGAATGCACCCCAGAGGCTGGAGCAGCGACGTGCAAACGCGGTGGCAGGAAGGTTCTGAGAGAAAGCAGTTGTACCCTTAAGAAGCAACCTAGATGATTCTAATACATAACCTAGACTTGTGGTTCTCAAATTTCGGTACGTATTCAAATCACCTGGGGATCTCCTTAAACTCCCAATCCGATCGAGACCATCCTGGTCAACACGGTGAAACCCCGTCTCTACTAAAAATACAAAAAAATTAGCGGGGCATGGTGGCGCATGCCTGTAGTCCCAGCTACTCAGGAGGCTGAGGCAGGAGAATTGCCTGAACCCAGGAGGCCAAGGTTGCGGTGAGCCCAGATCTCGCCATTGCACTGCAGCCTGGGTAACAAGAGCGAAACTCCGTCTCAAAAAAAAAAAAAAACAAAACCAAAAAACTCCCAATCCACGGGCCACACTCAAGGCCAGTTAAAACACCTTAATGTCCAGGTCTCCTGGATTCTGGCTTAAGACTCCCCAGTGATTTCAGTATTCAGCCAACTTTAAGAACCAGTGACCTGGCCTATAGCTAGTAAAGATAAAGCGGTTACACGATTGACTGAGAACGTGGGTTTTCTCAAACTTTAAATAATTTTTCAAAACACACCCTTCTTTCCTCTTGGACTTAGAAATCTTATATAAGACTTTCAATTTACAGGTGAGTAAGCTGAGTCCTAAAAGGAAAAATTAAAGTGGGCAAACAGCCAATTAAAATGAGATATGTTTTCATTCAATACAATAAATGTTCTTAAACATTCAGTATTGGCACTAAACTTTTAAGTCATTGGCAGATGGAAAATCAGATTTGTTACCCTAACATTTCAAGCATCTCCATTGTACAATTTTAAGAAGATTTTTAGGTTGGGCATGGTCTTATTACTGTAAAGTTTGTTCTCTGAAGATAACCACCGAGTTAAAAATGAGGAAACTGAGGCCAGCACAAGAAAATTAGATGCCAATTCCAACTTATTTACCTACCCGGTAAGATCCTACCGTCCAGGGTAGAAGGGCCAGGAACATCGCTGCTTCCTCTCAGGAGTGGGGTTTTATAGGGAGTGAAGGCGTTTGATTGGATCTGGAGAGACAGGATGTGGACAGCAGGAGCTGCTATTGGTAGGGAGGTGGGACTTCCTGTGAGCCGGCTAAGTGCTGAGTGCAGAGGGGATTTCCAAGGGTGGGGTTAGGTGCTGAGTGCAAAGGGGATTTCCAAGGTGGAGCTAGATGATTGGCATCCTAGTGCAGAGGGGATTTCCAAGGTGGGGCTAGATGATTGACATATTCTAATTTTCAAGCCGGGAGGGAGATGGGCTCATCCGAACTCCCAGCAAGGCAACCAGCCTTACAATTACCACGTGTGGCAGTGCATGCCTTCAATTCCAACCTCCTTGGAGGCTGAGGCAGAAGAATCTCTTGAAGGCAGGAGGCAGAGATTGCAGTGAGCTGAGAATGCACCACTGCACTCCAGCCTGGGTGACAGTACAAGATTGTCTCAAAAAATAAGAGTATTTTGTATGACCTTACTCTGTATATTTTTCTCTTAATTTATAAAATTTCCATGTCCCAAATAATCTGCTTAAACATTAACAGCAGAACTTCTGGCAAAAATTTGAAAAAACATACAATCTAAAAATAAGAGTTAAGTCCTCCAAACCACATATTTAAAAAAGCCACAGGCTTTTAATGAACAAAATAAACACATTAAAAAACTGTATAGATGTAGTACAAGGCTGAAGTATTTTGACATTTATCTCAACATTTGCAAATATATAAAAACATTCCTTCTTTTTAACATAGTATTGGAAGTCCTGGCCAGGGCAATTGGGCAAGATAAAGAAAAGGTATCCAGATATGGGAAGAGAGGATCCAGAAGCCAGCAAGGGGAGACATTGAAAGGACACTCCCTGTCTTCTGCTCCACTCTGGATCATACAGAAAGGGAGAAGGCTAGGAGGATGCCTTTATTCTCATTTCTTTTTCTAAATGGATAATAAATTATCTCCAGCTTGCACCCCTCTGCAGTGCACTCTGAAACACTGGAGTTTCCTTAACCTCAAAACCTTAAAAAAGCAACTCATTTTCTTTTACACAAGGGAATGACATTTTTACTAAACCTTTGCAAGCATTGTAAGATCAACTCAGCTCTTTCAGTGATTGTATCAGGCAGGTTCAGAAAAAATAGTTTCTCAAAATTAAAAAAAGCAACTTTCAGGGGAAACATCTGAGGATCCCCCTTAGTTAAGGCCCTCTCAAGTTCCCTTCTCTTTACAAAACCTTGGGCAAATAAAGGAAAACTTAGGCTAATTTCCAAAAAACTAATAGGTATATAGAAACTTTCCAAAGTTTAATTCAGGTGTTTAACCTCACATGGAGGAATGTTATGCTGCTCCTAAATCAAACTCTCACTGCAGCTAAAAAAGCTAATAGTTCGGCAAGCAGCAGATAATGTTGGAGATGAGCAATGTATCTCCTATAATGCACCAAAAGGCAATAAAGCAGATAGGGAAAGTGAAGAAATAGCAAAAACACCATTCCCAATAGGGAGGGAAGCGGTTCTGGTAAACAAGCCTAACTGGAAACTCAATAGCACAGGAGATAAATGGAAAGAAAGCACTTTTAAATATACATTTTTAGAAGGCCTATGGAACACCAGGGCCAAACCTCTCAAGTACTCTAAACTCTCTGTAATGAACTAAAAGCCGGATAAGAATCCTGTAGCCTTTCTGGAAAGGTTAAGAGAGGCACTAATAAAGTACACCTCCTTATCCCCTAATTCAGTTGAGGAGCAGGTTATCCTGAAGGAAATTGTATTACACAGGCAGCTCCTGATATTAGAAGGAAACTATAAAAGTAATCTATGGGACCAGAGAGCATCCTAGAGACCACCTAGAAGGTGGCCACTTTGGTCTTTTGTAACAGGGACCAGGAGGAGGCTGAAAGGAAAGCAAGCACAGGAGAAGGACAGAGGCTCTAGCAGCAGTTTTGCAGGCTTATAACGTCCAGAATCCCCAGGTTGCATCCACTAGTTCCTATTGGTGTGGCAGGCCAGTGTATTTTAAGAAAGAATGATGAGCCGGGCGCGGTGGCTCAAGCCTGTAATCCCAGCACTTTGGGAGGCCGAGGCGGGTGGATCACGAGGTCAAGAGATCGAGACCATCCTGGTCAACATGGTGAAACCCCGTCTCTACTAAAAATACAAAAAATTAGCTGGGCATGGTGGCGCGTGCCTGTAATCCCAGCTACTCAGGAGGCTGAGGCAGGAGAATCACCTGAACCCAGGAGGCGGAGGTTGTGGTGAGCCGAGATCGCGCCATTGCACTCCAGCCTGGGTAACAAGAGCGAAACTCCGTTTCAAAAAAAAAAAAAAAAGAAAAAGAAAAAAGAATGATCAGGTAAAAAGGTGAAGAAACTGACCTTGTGGCAAAAAAAGACTGGAACCGGGACTGTTTCCAGAGGTGGTCCATGGGTTCAGGACTAGTCTCATTGATAGTCCATCAGGAATGATGGGTCCTGGGGTGCCAAACTTGGCTCCAGTGGCTCAAACTGCCATTATAGCAAGGAGCCCCCAGATGATTCTTAAAATTAAAGGAAGAAAAGAAAACCTCCTTCTAAACACTAGAGCGAGTCACTCTCATTTCTTCTCTATAATCCAAGCCTCCCCTCTTCCCATAGCACAGTCATAAGGGGCATCTCAGGAAAAACTAATTCAATATTTTTTTCAACTTAGTTTTAGTTAGGAGGATCTATTTACACATGCTTCCAAGCCATTGTCATTACAGCTCTACTAGTCAAAAAAGCCTCCAGGTTAACCCTAGGAAATAATTCCAATGTTTACAGCCCACATAATGTGGCAAGATCACTCACTGTCCTCTTAGCTAGCAAACAGCTGGTAAAGCAAGAAGTACATAAAGCAGGATAAGCAATAGTCACTCTGCCAAACACAAGCGCTCAATTAGCTGAGCTAATAGCTTTCACAAGAGCACTTAAGAAAGAGAAGGGTAGCTAACATAAATACAGACTCCAAGTATGCTTTCCTGGTTTTCCACGTTCATGCTGCCATTTAAAAGAAGAGATATTTCTTACCACTAATGAATCTCCTATAAAATATCACCTGGAAATTAGCAGATTATTATCCTCACTTTTTCTTCCACAAAGAGCCGGAATGCGTTTTAAGGAACATCAAAGTAGTAACAATAAGATAGCTGAAGGGAATAGCTAATCAGGCGGCTAAGTCAAAGATATGAAAGTGTCAAGGCATTAACACATTTCAAGCCCCTTCTAATCTAAAAAGGCTCCATAAAAGAAATTAAACCTCAGTACTTCCCTGCAAAAATAGATTGGGCCACTTCTCATGGTCATATGTTTCAGCCCTCAGGATGGCTACAGTCAGGATGGCAAACTGTATTTATCAGCCTGCTGCCAATAAAGGTTTCACCAGTAAAATCTTTCACCAGTATTTTCACCTGGGAAAGGATAAAACTTGTCAATGTGCTCAGACATTGTTTTCAGGCAGATATCCTCTACATTAAGCATGCAACCTCTCTAGCTCACTTCCAACAAGAAGTACAATTAGCAAAAGACTAACCCTCCAAAATAAAATCACCTTCATTTAACTCAGGAAATTTAGTATTAGTAAAAACTCTTCTCTCTCTTTCCCAAAGCCAAGTTGGGAAGGGCCCTACACTGTTCTTCATTCAACCTTCTCAGCAGTGAAAGTTACGGGAATCAATGCCTGGATACAATCACACTCGAGTCAAAGCCTAAAGAGCTGAGGGAGCAACTCCTGACAACCCAGAGGAACAACTGAATATCAGCGTGGAGAAATAGAAAATCTTAAGCTAAAAATCAAAAAAGATAAATGAGGGCTACGCATCTTACCCAGTTCCACCTTTACCTCAAGAAATATTTTTTGTCATTTCTGCCCTTTTATCTCAAAACTTGCCACCAAATAATAGAATTTATTTTTAGGGTGTATTTTCAGGGAAACTTTAATCGTACACAGTATTGCATTTGTAGCTTGGTAAATCCCTAAAAGGAAATGGTATATCTTGGCAAGCAAAGTTTTAAACATTTTTTACTATGCCACTCTTGTGGAAATTGTGATAGTCACGATACTATTTGCAATAGAACTAAACACTGTGGCACCCAAATGTGGAATTCTGGTTGTAAAATTCTAATTGCTGTAATAGTTTGCCCAACTATCATCCTTATAACAGGATTACTTGTTGCAGGAAAAATTTAGTTAAGGTTGTTTTGCTTACAGCAGGAGTGATAGTTACGGATAAGAAGTAAGCATAAGAGGGCCGGGTGTGGTGGCTCACGCCTGTAATCCACTTTGGAGGCCAAGGCGGGCGGATCACCTGAGGTCAAGAGTTCAAGACCGGCCCGACCAACGCGGTGAAACCCCGTCTTTAAAAGAAAAAAAAAAAAAAAAAAAAAAAGAAGTAAGTCTAAAAGTTTTACTATCATTAAGTTTAATGGGACTTTTTACTAAAGGTTGGTAATATAATGCACTCTAAGCTATAAAAAGAAGCTTATAAAGAAATACATTTTATATAAAAAAAGGATTTTGCATGAAATACTTTTCCTAAAAGGAAATGACTGGCGGTTTAAAGGAGGAATGTTCAGGACAAGTCGGAAAGTTTGTTGTAAGAGGGTCTGTGAAAGTCATGAAAAATTTAATAATTAAAGAAAAGGACTTGTCAAAATTACTCTAAAGTTATTTTAGCCACCCAATAGCGTATTTCTGCCAATAATATTGCAAGTTATAAAAATGGCCTAAGTCTAAAGTTACTCTCTAATGGCAAGTTAAGGGGGGAATGTATGATTGTCTCTGGAAAAAGCTAATTTTTATATTAACTTTTCTGGTAATGTACAGCGACATCTAGTGAAGACAAGTCGGTATTGCAATCCACTGGTGTAACAGGTATCAAACTCGGTTATGGTCTAAGACCCCTATAAACGGTGATAATCTTAATGCTCCTATTCTAATCCTATATTTTAAACCTTTTTATAAAATCTGTTTTTTCACCTAGAAGCAATCAAACACCAAGTGATGCTGCGAGCAGAGCCACACACGGACATGCCGTTTCTCAGAGAACCCTTAGACTAACCTCAGGAGAAGGTTCAACTGCTGTTTCCCCACGACACCCTTTTCAGCAGGAAGGAGCCAGAAAGAATCATCATCAAACACCCCATGACAGCAGTTAGGTTCACTTCTCTGGAGGGGGGAAATGATACAGGAGCTATTAAATTATTTGAAGCAGATAATAAGGGTAAAGATCCTCGGTGGAAATTTTCCTATAATAAGAAACAACCTCTAAAGCGTCTCTTTCATGACAGAAAAGATGGCTTGAAGGGCCAGGCCGGCAAGCTTTGATATGCAAATGCTGGCCATTTGAAACTGGGCTCACTCAATATGGTGATTGCCACCATCTTCTCATCAACCTGAGTGTACCAAGTGTCATGGCCACCTCCAGGTAACACCAAGTATTCAGAACATGGTGACTCACATTTGTACGTTAAAGGGCTAAGGTGGGAGGGCCAAGTTTTTCATGCGCTACGTAAACGACATATGTCCAAACCAATCCCCTCAGTCCTATGCAAACCAGACACCATCTCCTCCATTATCCCAATATAAGCAACCACTTCTCTGCCCTACAGGGGGTTATCTCGTTGAATCCCCCTCCCTCTGCCTCTGTACGGGGGTGGGGGGTGGAGGGGGGAGCTGTTTTCTTCTTCCTTCCTCTTATCTTGCCTATTAAACTTTTTGCTCCTTAAACCACTCCACGTGTGTCCGTGTTGTTGATCTTATTGGTGCGAGACCAAGGACCCTAGTGCTCCTCCAGTCATTGGAGCCATACCAACAACATTCTGGTTGAGAAGCTTCACCTTTGTGGTTTATTCCTTATATCTTTATTTCTCTGTCTTCTTCCCTTCACTTCTTAAACTAAACACATAGCGGCATTAAATGCAGTCTTTGTTTCTAGGACTCAGCATTTTGGAGTGTGTAGGTCCATGCTCATTGTGCCTGCTGATTATGAACTGGGGTCCTCATGCTCTTTAGTGATGTTGCTGGGATTGCAGGCTCTAAAAGTCACGTGATCTTGTTTACATCTTTGTGCTCCTTTTTAGAAAAGTCTCTGCTGCACACAGAATGGCTTTGTGTGGCTCCTCAGCAAGTTGGGTGGTTCTTTCCTGCCTCTCTTCTCCCTTACCCATTCTGGGTTTTTCTCCTCTCTGCTTCCCATTCCGTCATAGGAGAATGGGGGCCAAGTCTTTGGATGGGAAACAGGAACTGAGAAGTGAAAGATGGCGAAATGGTGAGACTAAAGATAGCAGTGCTTTAATTTTCCCTTTGAAAAATATAGGATTGTGTAACATGGACACACACAAGTGATTACCCTGCCCCTTACCCCCTATTCTGTTCACTTTTCTGTCTTCAAACCCTGGCCCTTGGGAAGATTCTGAAACAAGGAATGGGTTACCCAGGATAATCTGGGTGGCTCTGCCTACGCTCCTGGTGAACATTTGATGCTAGTGTGCTGGGACCCATCTGATGAGCTCTTGTGTGGAAGGAGTTGACATGGGTGGAGAAGCTTTCTTGATAAAGAGGTGGACAGCACTCTTGCTGTAGAAGTATCAGCCACACGTTCCTTTAGCTGGGGCCAGGTTTAGTGAAGAGGGTTTAAAGGAAGCATGGAGATGCAGGGGAAATGAGAGGAGATTATTTTCCCAAATGTCAGAGAAAGCCAGTGCTCCTCACTCTGAAAGCCACATTGTTGCAAATCGGGGGTGGGAAACATGGTTCTGGAAGGCGGCCTCTGGTCTTCATTAGTTTGCTCCGGGCTCTCAGCTTTTAACTGATGAGCTTCCTCATCAGTTCAAAGTCAAATAAGTAACTTTGGGCAACTCAGGTAAACTCTTTGAGTCAGTTTCTCCTCCTTTAAGTTGAGGAAATTGATGGTGACTTCACAAGCGGGTATAAATATTGCAGTAAAGATAATATAAGTTAAAGTGCTCTGTGGAGTGTAAATTGCTGTATGTTACTTTGAGTTGGACCCTAGGTGTGATTTTAGACTACACACCAAGGTATTGTAAAAGTATTTCTCTGAGATGCTAATGAGCTGGCCTGAGTGGCACAGGAGGTGTTTTTTCCCCAGGAGCACTTGAGAGCTTTGGAGGTCGTTCAGTGCACTGGAGGACCCCCAAAGCTGCCCCTGCTTTACCAGTGCCTGAGTGTTGGGGGAAGGGGACAGAGTTCTGACTGACTGGACTGCCACATGCACTTGCAGTACCTTAGGAGTGAGAGGAGCAAATCTGGGGTTCCCTCAGCCAAGGAAGCTCCCGGGTAGGGTAGAGGTGGGTGGACAGCCTGGTGGCCACTCCCACTCACCCCTACACTTAGGACTTGGGGCTTCATGCCCTGGTTCTTTACACCTCTGTTAGAGATGCCAGGTTGAACCAGAACACCCCACCCTGCCATTTGTCATGTTATGCAGGAAAAATCTAGTCAGGGTTGTGATGGTTATGCATGAGAAGTAAGCGCTTCCTGTGGGAGTTGGAGAGAAACACATGAGCAAGCCAGGAAGAGTTTTGAATTAAAAAAACTGCTTAGACACAGAGTGTCACTATGTTGTCCAGGCCAGACTCTAACTCCTGGCCTCAAGTGATCCTTCTGACTCAGCCTCCAGCATAGCTGGGACTACAGATGCATGCCACTATGCCTGGCTAAAGTTTTGAAAAATTTAAATGTTGATGGAAAAACATATTAGTGGAAACAAAAGGCTGGTATGAGTTGTAAAGCCATTTTGTTTTTGGTGATTTTTCCTCATGATAACCATTGTCAGACATGAAGTGTATTTATCCTAAAGATTGGGACAGTCCTGGGGGGACAGTGTGTTCTCAACAGCTACTGAATTGGCATAATATAGACCTAACTTCTCTGAGAATCAGAAGACGCTAGTAATTAGCAATAGTTATTGAGTACCAGCTATATGCCAGACACATGTGAACTGGTGATCTTATCCTATGAAGGAGGTACTGTTGTTGCCAGTTTATAGATGAGGAAACTGAAGTCGGTGAGGTAAAGTCATTTTTTGAAGGTCGTGCAGCTAGTAAGTGGAATCTGGTTAGAACCAAATCAGTCTCATTCAAGAATCCAGAACCAGTGATTTTCAACTGATACACTCTTCTTCAAAGGAATCCAGTGATGGGTTTTCCAATTTTTAATGCATCTTTTGCTTAAAGCCTCTGTTCACAATCACAAGACATACTTTTAAAAGGAACATACAGGACACAAATTTGACTGCCAGTGGACAGCACGGTGGGCCCAGTTGGATGGCAGAGTCTGGCCTGCTGACCAGCACAGAAGCCCCAGCACATCGTGTGATAATGGCATCTCCCGGCAGACCGCTGTTGCCTTGGGAAGCAAAATCTTAGCTGTCCTTGTGTTCGTGCAGGGTTTAGAAGGAAACCTCAGCTATCTCATGTCTCCTCTCCCTGGTTTATTTTACTCGTTTCCTGGGGAAATCACTCTGGCTTAGGATTCCATTGTCTTCTGGGACTGGGAAGAAGCGGAAGGCTGGCCTCACACCCAGCTGAAGGCCACCTTCCCGGACTCTGAGCTTGGCTGCCTTCTGCATCACCAGGACTGGAGATCCTGACCCAGGCGTGGTAACACACTGTCCTTCCACTATCGCAGTGTCCCACTACCCATCAGTAATATCCTTGGCACTTTCTGGTGTAATGTCAGAGCTCAGTAATGCAGATGTGAGGGGACCCCAGGCCAGGCCCTCTTGTGCTCCTGTGGCTCTCCCTTGAGCAGGATTCCAGGCTGGCCAGGTGGTACCTGCCCAGAACTACCCTGCACTTCCAGGTTTCTGCTGCTGCTATGCAGTGGCTGTCTTGCCAAAATGTGGCTTTCCCTTTTCCACTGCCCCAGAGCTCCCAGAGGCTTTTCTCCCTCCTAAATAAAAATCAGGATATGAAGCTGTCGAACAGAGTTGAAGTTCACTATCATCTGAAGTTCACAGTCATCCCTTTCTCTCTAAGATAGAGATCCTAGTGAAGCCCATGTGAAGCAGCTGGGTGTTTTCATTGATGCCCCCACAGAACGGGCTTCGTGGGGGTGCCTCTTGGCACTGGTTCTTTAAACTTCATGAGTATGAACGCTGTCCTTGTTCATGAGACATTGATTCATAGTGTGTGTAGGTTCAGAGCGGCATGGCTAGTTTTTTCACTTCTCTCTTCATACCTTGTGACACCATCCACTTCAGGCACAGTAAGTGGCTGTTTGGAGGCTATCAGATGAGTGGAGAGATTGTCTGGTTACTCTACTAGGTTGAGTATTTGGAGTTCTTTCCCACTTTTCTCTCTTAAAAATACTACTGGGCTTCTTTGCAGTAGCAGTTTGTGCAGAAAGGAGGGAGGCATATTTCAGCACTTGAAGTGGAGGAGAGGTGAGGCGTGGCCTTGGAGAACGGCTTTGCTTCCCCGGGGCACGTCCTGAGACTGGGGAACCCTGTGCTGCACACCACCTCCCCACCAGGTGCCTGCCTGCCTTGGTTATTTCCTCTCTGCCCGGGCCTCTGACCTTCTCCTGCTTTGAGTCCCCAGCTTCTGATGGCCACTGTGGCTGATGCACAGAGCCTCAGGGACAGCATTTCGACCTGACAGGTCATGTTCATGTGCCACTCCTTTGTACTCCACAGAGCAGTCTTCTTTTTCATCACTTATTTATCATTTCCATGAAGTCATACATGAATATATCCCTGTGGCAAAGATTTCAGACAATGCCAAAAACTGTCTCCTGTCACCGTTTTCTCTCCTCTTCTCAGGTAACCTCTGTGACAGCTTCATGTGACCATGTCTTCCTATATACTGTTTGCTCTCTGCATCTGTGGGTTCAGTTATCCATAGGGTCTACAGGTGAATAATCAAGAAAAAAAAAAAACAAATATGACAATTAAAAAAATAAAAATTTTGGCTGAACACTGAGGCTCATAGCTCATACAAATTTTGGCTGAGCATTGAGGCTCATAGCTCATGCAAAGTTTGGCTGAGCATTGAGGCTCATAGCTCATGCCTGTCATCCCAGCATTTTGGAGGCCGAGGTGGGACGATCACTTGAGCCCAGGAGTGTGTGATGAGCCTGAACAATATGGTAAGGCTCTGTCTCTACAAAAAAAATTAAAAATTAGCTGGGCATGGTAGCACATGCCTGTGATCACAGCTACTTGGGAGTCTAGGGTGGGAGGATGTCTCAAACTTAGGAGGTTGGGGGTGCAGTGAGCCATGATCACACTCCTGCACTCCAGCCTGGGTGACACAGCAAGACCCAGTCTCAAAAAAAAAAAAAAAGTGTGCAGCCCCCTCCTCCTCATTCCTGCTCTGGCCATGCCTGCTCCCACTATGCCTTCTGACATGACTGAAAGTTTCCTAAGACCTTCCAAGAAACCTATGCTTCCTGTGCAGCCTGCAGAAAGTAAGCCAATGAAACCTCTTTTCTTTATACATTACCCAGTTTCAGACGTTTCTTTATAGTAATGCGAAAATATGCTGAATATTACAAACAAGATCACAAAGTGTTCAAACATACTCTACAACAACTAAGGTATTAGGAGTAATATCTCTTTGAAATATACACCCATATCAACTCGACATTGATATTAGGAGACATATCTCTTTAAAATACACACAAAGATGAAGCCCCCAACAGAAGGCGAGTAATACCCCCCACCGCCCCAGGTATTACAATCCCGTGGCTAGGAGGCAGCCACAGCCCCCACCAGAGAAGGAGTAATACCACCCCGCAAACCCCCTCAACCCCAGGTATTACGAACCCTCTGGCTAGGGGGCTGTTAAAAATGAAAACATGTTTTATTTTATTTTTTGTTAAGTAGAATAAGGAAAATTAGAACTATAATTAGTTAAAGCAGTGAGAGGAAGTAGTTAAGTAATTTTCCACACTTTTTCATCTTTGCAGTATAAATGTTTATAGATACTCATTTAATAGTTACATATTTAAGTAGTACAAGTACACTTCTAAGAAAAGCAAAATTTGCCAGGCGCGGTGGCTCAAGCCTGTAATCCCAGCACTTTGGGAGGCTGAGGCGGGTGGATCACGAGGTCGAGAGATCGAGACCATCCTGGTCAACATGGTGAAACCCTGTCTCTACTAAAAATACAAAAAAAATTAGCTGGGCATGGTGGTGCGTGACTGTAGTCCCAGCTACTCAGGAGGCTGAGGCAGGAGAATTGCCTGAACCCGGGAGGCGGAGGTTGCGGTGAGCCGAGATCGCGCCATTGCACTCCAGCCTGGGTAACGAGCGAAACTCCGTCTCAAAAAAAATAAATAAATAAAAATAAAGAAAAGCAAAATTTATTAGATGCTTTTGTAGATAGGTACTGTAAGATTCTATGCTATATATTTAGAGAAAGTCAGTTTGTTATCTACCATGATTTTATTTTCTGTCCCTAACTACTATGAAAGCTCCATGAGGACAGGGGTATTTGGTTTTTCACTATTTTATTTGCAGCATTATAGCAGATCCTCAGTAAATATCAATTGAAGAAATGGATGATTCGTTGACTAACAGCCACGTAGACCTGCAGACATGGGTTGAGAAGCCATCACTTTGGTATGGTGCAGTTAATTGAATGGCAGGTGCAAATAGTAGGAAGAAATAAACAGTGTCTCAGGAAACTACAGTGAGACCTCACATCCTTAGCAATGTTTTAAACGTTTCTTACTTTTTTTAAAAAAATAGAACTATTTTAAAAAAATAGTTCTTAAAAAAATAGTCTTCTCATTGCCCCTACTTCCCGTTTTCTAGTTTTGGGACTTTATTTTTCCTTTGGGCTGTTTTGATTTTCTAATAGCTTATTAATTTTGTTTCGTTTTTTATTAATGAAAATATTTCCAGTTGATAAGTTCCATTCCCTAGATACTTTGATTTTTAGTATTTTCTTGGTTTCTCTTTGCTACTTTGATAAAATTAGATGTTTATCTGTGAGTTGTGGTGGGGACAGGCATTTTCTCTTCAAAAAATAAGGAAACTGAAAGTAATAAAGTAATTGTGATTTCCTAGTGGCTATCGTTTCTGAAATCAGAAATTATTTTATTCTGACTTTCAGAATAATAATACCTTTTTTAAAAAACAATATATAAAATGCTTTTATGTATATGATTTTATTTAATCTTAAAAATATTCCTATAAGGGAAGACATCCGCATTATCATTTTCAGATGAAGAAACATCTAGGTTTTCATTGTCATGTATTGCATTATAGAGCTTGTGTGACCTCAGGTTCTATGATTAGAAGAGAAAATGTGGAGAGGGGTAAGATGGCACCTTTCGCTCTGCACAGGTTGGACCACCCTTGATATCTGGGCACTGACTGTGGGGGTGGAGTGTATTCAGGAAATATCAGGGTAATGAGAGGATTCAAAATCATGCTATATGAGAAGTGACTGAAGGAAAGAAGGCTGTTAGTAAGGCATTTGCTCTCATATGGAGGGGCAGTTGAATGTATTCAGTGTGAACTTTAGGGTTGGAGCTTTAAAAATATTTTTGAAACAGGCTGGGCGTGGTAGCTCCCGCCTGTCATCTCAGCACTTTGGTAGGCCGAGGAGGGCAGATCATGAGGTCAGGAGTTTCAGACCAGCCTGACCAACATGGTGAAACCCCGTCTCTACTAGAAGTACAAAAATTAGCCAGATGTGGTGGCAGGTGCCTGTAATCCCAGCTACTCAGGAGGCTGAGGCAGGAGAATTGCTTTAACCTGGGAAGCGGAGGTTGCAGTGAGCCAATATTGCACCAGTGTATTCCAGCCTGGGCCATGGAGTGAGACTCCGTCTCAAAATATATATATTTAATTTATATATACACATAATTTTTTTACACATTTAATATTAAATATGTAAAAAAGATTTATGTATATATAATAAATATACATATATACAAACTATATATGTATATTATATATATATTTTTTGAAACAAAATTGTCCAAAGATGTAGTAAATGGCCGTGGGACATACTTTCTCCTCTTTGGTAGTCTGTAAGCGTAATCTGGACAATTACGTGGCATTTTAGAGGGAATTTAAGCATCATGTTAGTCTGGATTGGTGGCTTCTATATTGCTACCCATATTGGTGTTGAGCTGCCTACAGCTGGAAGTTTTTAAGTATGCTGGCAGTGTGGCCCAGGAATCCGTGTGAAATCCAATTAACAGCTTATTGGGAACCCCTGGACTAGATGACGCTAAGGTTCTTTTTCAATCCCAAGATCTTATGCTTCTGAGAACCACAGAGTAAAAGCTTTCTGAGTTATATTTCCTTATCTGGGACTGAGATCAGTTTTAGGAAAGGAAAACTATTCTAGGCTGTTATGTTAGCATAGTCCTTTCATAATCTTTTGCCTTTTTTCCTCAGCATTTTCTGCATTGGCAAATATCGACCTGGCTTTAGAGCAAAGAGTTGCACTGGCCTTGTTCAAGGCTCTGCTGTCACCAGCATTGGGTCTTTGAGGACTGCAGCAACAGAGTAGTGACTGGTACTTGAAGCAGCTCCTGAGTGAGAAACAGCAGAAGAGACGGGTAAACATAGTCTGGGTTGCGGCAGCAACGGTTTGTATATATCCATTCGAATCCCATGCTATCATTTAAAGACATATGTGCTGCCTTTTTGTTTTCCCTAATACAATTTTTTCCTCTGCATATAAATTAGTTTTAAAAAGTTCCTCTGGTAAAATACACATTGTTTTCTGCTCCCTTTTGCTTTCAGAGCTATGAATCCTCTTTTAAAATAAACAGGCCGGGTGCGGTGGCTCAAGCCTGTAATCCCAGCACTTTGGGAGGCTGAGGCGGGTGGATCACGAGGTCAAGAGATCGAGACCATCCTGGTCAACATGAAACCCCATCTCTACTAAAGATACAAAAAAATTAGCTGGGCATGGTGGCACGTGCCTGTAATCCCAGCTACTCAGGAGGCTGAGGCAGGAGAATTGCCTGAACCCAGGAGGCGGAGGTTGCGGTGAGCCGAGATCGCGCCATTGCACTCCAGCCTAGTAACTCCAGCCAGGTAACAAGAGTGAAACTCCGTCTCAAAAATAAATAAATAAATAAATAAAAATAAACAAACAATACCCTCTCATCCCCAGTCTAACCACCCCTTCACTTCAACTGTCTCTCTCTGTCTCCAACTAAAAAACCTTGGGGAAAACATGAATTTTTTTGCATTCTTATGTCAGGAATTTCTACTAAAAAAAAAAAAATAAAACAACGAAACAACCGAAACTTGTTAGTTTGCTCTGGCCAGCACTGGAAAAGTACTTACTGGGCAGAGGGTAGATTGTGTGGGATTGTGTGAGTTTTTTTTAGAACAAACATGAGGGGATTTCTTTTTTGTCTAAATAAGGGCAAGTATACATTTTACAAATACCCAGTGTACGTTGATCAAAGTAAGTAGCATTAATGTGCTTAAGATTCTACAAACATATTTCCCTCTGAATGCTTTCAGGTTTTTGATGTAATATGTTTAAGAATGTACTAGTGTCAGTAAAGTCACTCACCCTAGCTTTGGCAGAGGGTTTTGGCTCTAGCTGGGGCTGCCACCTTGGCTGCATGTAGCCTGAGCTGTCACTTATGTCTGTGGTTCTCTGTTGCTAGTGACTGCTGTGGAGACATGAGAACCTTAAGGCCTGGAGTCACAGGCATGAGTCATCTTTACATAATTTTCTTTGCTTTTCTCAGAGTGGTCAGGCTGACCCCCTGCACAAGGAGGAGCTGCAGTCTGGAGTGGACGCTGCAAACAGTCCTGCCCAGGAGTATCAGAGAAGTACGAGTCCATTGACATAGTATGGGAGGAAAGTTGTGGCTTTGTGTTATGGAAAGGTCTGAGATTAGCTTCTGTCACCCTATCCCCCGCCCTGAGCCTGCTAGCCATAACCAACTGCCAGGTACTTTTGGGGGCAAGAGGGTTCTTCCAGTTAGTTGCTGTTGTGGTTTAAGTTGATATATAATCGTTGTACATACTTTGAGGGTGTGTGTGTGTTTTGTTTAACTTTAGGTGCATACTCTATCTGGCATTTCTCCCCATGTTATCCCTCCCCACACCCCTGTTTGTTTTTTAAACCAACCAGGAAGCACTGCTGTATGATATTTTGATGTGTGCATAACAATGCGTAGTGATCAAATCAGGGTAATTGGAATATCTATCACCTAATACGTTGGTCTTTTGTTGATGTTGGGAACATTCAATCCTTCTGTCTATTTTGAACTATTCATTATTTTTAACTATTGTCATCCTATTGTACTGTCAAACACTAGACCTTTTCCTTGTATCTAATGGTAATTTTGTACCCTTTAACAAACCTCTGTATCTCCTCCCCACTACCCTTCCCAGCTTCTGGGAACCACCAGTCAACTCTATCTCTATGAGATCCACTTTTTTAGCTCCCATATATGAGTGAGATCAGAAGGTATTTGCCTTTCTGCATCTCGCTTACTTCACTTAACGTCATGACCTCCAGTTTCAACCACATTGCTGCAGGTGACAGGATTTTATTCTTTTATTATGGCTGAATAAATTCCATCATGTGTATACATTTTCTTTACCGTTTATTCATTGATGGACACTTAGGTTGATTTCATATCTTGGTTATTGTGACTACAGCTGCAATCAACATGGGAGTGTTTATTTCCTTTCTTTTGACCATATACCTAGCAATGGGATTGCTGGATCATATGTAGTTTTATTTTAATTTTTTGAGGACTCTCCGTACTGTTTCCCTAGTGGCTACAGTAATTTACATTCCCGTCACAGTGTATGAGCATTCCCCTTTCTCTACAGCCTTCCCAGCATTTGTTATTGTTTGTCTTTGATAAAAGCCATTTTAATTGGAGTGAGAACATATCTCACTGTGGTTTTGATATGCATTTCCCTGATGATTAATGATGTCGAGTATTTTTTCGTGTACCTGTTGTCCATTTGTATGTCTTGTTTTGATAAGTCTATTCACCTTATTTGCCCATTTTAAAATTGGATTTTTTGTGAGAGTTTTTTACTATCGTTTGAAGTTCTTGTATATTCTGGTTATTATTCTCTTTTCAGATGGATCATTTGCAAATATTTTCTTCCCTTTTGTATGTTGTCTCTTCACTTTGTTGTTTCCTTTGCTGTCTATTTTTGTCCTGTTTGTCTATTTTTGATTTCACTGTTTGTGCTTTCAGGTATTAGGTAAAAGGCTTTGCTCAGACCAGTGTCCTGAAGCATTGCTCCAATGTTTTCTTCCAGTGTCTCAGAGTTCAGGTCTTAGATTTAAGTCTTCAATTTATTTTGATTTATTTTTGTATATGATGAGAGATAGGGATCTAGCTTTATTCTTCTACATATGATTATCCAGTTTTCTCAACACCGTTTATTGAAGAGACTGTCTGTCTCAGCCCAGTTTATGTTATTATAAGGGAATACTTGAGGCGGGATGATTTATTAGCTTACAGCTCTGCAGGCTGTCCAAGAAGCAAGGCTGTCCAAGAAGCTCTGCAGGCTGTACAAGCCAGCATCTGCTTCTGGCAAGGGCTTTTGTGCTGCATCAAAACATGGTGGAGAAGATCAAAGGGCAGGTGGACTTCTGTGAAGAGGGATCAATGGCGGGGGGGTGTAGTCAGTGGGGGTCCTGGCTTTATAACAACCCATTCTCCTGAGAACTAATCCATTCTCCCCAAGAACCAATCTAATCTTGCAAGAGCTCACTATCATGAGAATGGCATGAAGCCATTGATGAGACGTTTGTTCCCATGACCCAAACAGCTCCCGCTAGACCCTGCCTCCCAACACCACCACACTGGGGATCAAGTTTCTACATGTTTTTTCATACTGAGTGATGTCAGGGATCAAATTGCAACATGAGATTTGGTGGGGACAAACCAACAGAATCCAAACCATAGCACTGCCTTTTCCCTAATATGTGTTCTTGGTCCCTTTGTTGAAAAATGAGTTGACTGTAAATGCTTGGCTTTATTTCTGAGTTCTCTATTCTGTTCCATTGGTCTATGTGGCTTTTTCATTGTTGTTGTTTTGCCAGAGTTACTCCAGTTTTAAAAGTAGAACCAGAGTCAATATAGACTCACTTTATTGATGGTTGGTTAGGGAACTATCTAGAGGAGGTGAGACTTAAGGGATTGCTAAGATTTGGATGGTGAAAGATGAAAGAGAAGAACGTTTCTAGTGCAGGACACGGAGGGAAAAAGGAGGTGGGAGCAGAAGTACAGGTGGTGAAAAACATCTTTAAGGAAAGGTGGTTAGAATACAGATTTTGTAAATGTTTTGGGTTGAGTTGTATAAGATCAAGGGTTGGAAAGATTGTAGAAAGCTTTGGTGGTTTAAGGAGCCAGGCAGTACGAGAAGGAAGAGAGGGTGGGAAGCACACAGGATGAATTGAATTGGAAGAAAATTGGGATGAGAACCGTTGGGAGGCTGCTTTTTGAAAAAAAATCTTTACTGCGTTATGGTCCACGTACTATACAGTTCACCCTTCTTCATACAAAGGAGGCTGCTTTTTTAAAGATGAAAGTTTCACTTCAAACTTCATGGTTGATAGCCACAGGATGTAATTTTTTTCCAGTGAACATTGGCACCTTCCTCCCCTGAGGGCTCTCTAAGGCCACTGCGTTTCTGACTTCTGTTTTCTACACAGGATTGGCAGCAGTAGCAGCGATGAATGCTGCCATCCAGAAGGGTGTTGCTGAGAAGACTGTTTTGGAACTGATGAATCTGAAGCCCAGCTGCCCCAGGTGTATCCATTTGCCACTGATCTCTATCAGAAGGAGCTGGCCACCCTGCAGCAACAGAGTCCTGAAGTGAGTTCACTGAACCTGTCCTGTTTGTGAGCAAAATTGGCTGGAAGTGAATGTAATACCCACTTCTTCGTGTGGTTAGGTAGAACTTTTTTGCAGAAACTTGGTTTTCTTGTGGTTTTATTAAACTTATAACCCCCTTGGTATTGGAGAATGTCTTTCCTCACTGTTTTCCCTTCTGTTCCTTTCCGTGCAGCATAATCTCACCCACCCGGAGCTCTCTGTCGCAGTGGAGATGTTGTCATCAGTGGCCCTCATCAGCAGGGCATTGGAATCAGGAGACATGAACAGTGTGGAGGCAGTTGAGCAGTTCAGTTACTGGCCTTACCAATATTGAGGGAGAAAACTGTCAGAGGTGGGTGCCCAGAGTGCAGGGAATGAATCTAGTACAGAGCTGTTACCTCTGTCTTGTGTAGGTCAGTGCTCGTATTTTCTTCTCAGGCATTATGACTTTATTATGGTCATACTTTTGTTTGGTTCTACTTTGATTCATTTATTTCTTTGTTATGCTGAAAAATACTATGAGGTTCCATTTCTATGTATGTAAGTACATTTACTGAAATGTTACATAGCCAAAATAACTTGATCTTTGACAAAGTTAATAATACTTTTTAAATGTCATCTAACCCTACCTAGTTCATTTTTATTCTTCAGTTGTTACCAAACTGTCCTTTATAGCTGTTTTGTTGAAAACAGGATCTAGCCTAGGAACATGTATTATATCTGGCTGTTGTGTCCCTTGGGTATCTTTTAGTCTAGAATTATCCCTGTCTTCATGACACTGACTTGTTAAAGGGATGGGACCAATTACCATGTAAGACATCCTATTTTATGGATAGTTCTAATTGCTTTCTCATGTTCATCTTATTTCTGTAAATTGGAAATTAGGCCTACATGCTTGCCACAATTCAGTTCAACATTTTTGGTGATATGTATTTCATGTTGCCTCTTATCAACAGGCATATAAAACCCACTTTTCCCACCATTAGAGATACTAAGATTGATCCCTGGATTAGGGAGACCACTTATACCTCCATTGCATTTTTACACTTTTTTCTTCATCACTAGCACGTCATCTCTTGCACTATCAGACTATCCAGTTCTCCATTAGGCATTCACCTAATATTTTTAACCCAACTGTTAATTTTTCCTAAGTCAATACCTTCAGTAAAAGTTGCTGAATGAGGGCTTGTTCCTCTGTCATTCCTTCTGCATTTGTTAGCTCATGTGTCGCCTTTTTTTCTTGTCTATAGAGGAACTGTTTGAACCACTGCCTTTGATTCTAGAGTTAGTCTTCACGTGGAATTTAGTACATGTAACAGGATATTGAGCATAAGTGATTCCTGTTGCATTTTTGCACTTCGTTTAAAGTAACTACACAGTTCCAACACTGGCCTTGAGAATATGTCAAATGGTACCCTAACAATCTTTGTTTCTTGAATATTTTAAAATGCTGTGCTTAATTGTCTTTTTACTTGGGGGTCTGGGGCAGGTATCTCGATGAGCTGCTGAAACTGAAAGCTCAGGCACGTGCAGAGAATAATGAATTCATTACATGGAATGACATCCAAGCTTGCGCGGACCATGTGAACCTGGTGGTGCAAAAGGAACATGAAAGTGAGTTATCTTCCTGTCATCCTCAGTAATGTCACCATTAATGATAATGTGATTCCATGAAGTGGTTCAAAATACTACTTCTAGAAGGACTGTTGGGTGAGAGATTGAAAAATATCTATATAACACAAAAAGCTAAAGTTGGATATCGTTTTGAGAACACCAGGCAATTGCTATAATTAGGTGTATGTCCAACAAGAACTAAATTTTGGGGGAGGTGAATTGAAGATGATCTATTCTTTTTAAACGGTGATATAACAAGTAGTTCTGACACTACATGGAATTAAGTCCAGTTGCACAGATTGAAGGCGTGGTCCTCCACAAAACTCCTCTTGCTTCAGGCACCAGCTGAAAGCTGCAGGGTTCACAGGCCACTGTACTTCTAAACAACTGGCTGCAAATTTGGAGAATCCTTTTACACTTTCAGGTTTAATAATTTGCTAGAATGACTCACAGAACTCAAGAAGGTGCTAGACCTATGATTACAATTTTATTATGAAATATATAAATCAAGATCAGCTGAAAGAGAATCATCAAGCAATGTCTGTGAGAGTCCCCAACATGAAGCTTCTGTGTTCTCAGGATGTGTCACTCTCCTGGCACATTGATGTGTATCCCCAGTCAGGGAAACTCACCTGAGATTTGGGTGTTCCGAGTTTTTATTTGGGCTTCATTACATATGCACGATTGATAGTATTGACTTTGTAATTAAACTCAATTTTCATTTGGCCTCTGCTCCCTGGAGATTGGGAGGCCATGCTGGTATCACGTGACTCTAAACCTCAATGGTTGATCTTCCGGCATGGCCAGCCTTTAGCCTGAAACTATCAAGAGGCAAACCAGGGCCAGGTGCAGTGGCTTGCACCTGTAATCCCAGCACGTTGGGAGGCCAAGGCAAGTAGATCACCTGAGATTAAGAGTTCGAGACCAGCCTGGCCAACATAATGAAACTCTGTCTCTATTAAAAATACAAATATTAGCTGGGCATCACAGTGGGTGCCTGTAATCCCAGCTGCTCGAGAAGCTGAGACAGGAGAATGGCTTGAACCCAGGAGGCAGAGGTTGCAGTGAGCCAAGATCATGCCACTGCACTCCAGCCTGGGCAACAAAGAGCAAAACTCCATCTCAAAAAAATAACAACACAAAAGTGGCCAACCAGGAGTCATTGGCTGGCATAAATTCAGCTGTGAGCAAAGGGGCCCACCATGAATAACAGAGACACACCTATCACTCAGGATATTCCAAGGATCTTAGAGCCTCCCCCAAAGACAAAGACCAGCCAAACTTTTTATTATATATCAGAGTCCTTACAAAAGCAGCATGGCTGCCTAAGGTAACTGGGGAGTGAACGTTTCTCATTTTAATTTATGTTTCCTGTGAAAAATATTCAACTGATTTAGTGGGAAGAGCCTTAGCCTTGCCCTAAATGAAGGTGATGCCCTAAAGACTCTGCAAGCCCTACAGATTCCTGCAGCTAAACTTGAGGAAGTCCTTGCAGAAGGGGCCCAGCATTACCAAGACACACTGATTAGAGTGAAGAGAGAAAGCCCAGGTAAGTGGCATTGGAATTGTTTTTTCTATTCAGAGCACCTCAACCGTCCTAGAACAAAGATAGAGGTAGGAATATCTTCCTTGATTCATTCAGTGAATGCTTTCTGGGCACCCTTAGATTCACAGCATTTGAGGGACACAAAAATGTGAGAGACGTAGACTCCACCTTCCAGGAGCTCATGCTGTTCTACACATTTTAATTTTTGTTCTTTATTTGTTATTGGCAAGTCTCTTGTGTCTCTTTCAGTAAGTTCTTTATTGAAATATAAGATCCAGGGCTCAGTGCAGTGGTTCATGCCTGTATTTCCAGCACTTTGAGAGCCCAAGGCAGGCAGATCACTTGAGGCCAAGAATTCAAGACCAGCCTGGCTAACATGGTGAAACCCCATCTCTACTTTAAAAAAGAAATGCAAAAATCAGCTGGATGTGGTGATGCATGCCTGTAATCCCAGCTACTTGGTAGGCTGAGGCACAGGAATTATTTGAGCCTGAGAGGTGGAGGTTGCAGTGAGCAGAGATTGCACCACTGCATTCTAGCCTGGGGGACAGAGCAAGACTCTGTCTCAAGAAAAAAAAAAAAAAAAAAAGGAAATATGGGTATGCAATTGCACAAATTTTCAAAAGGAGGCACACCTGTGTATTTGGCATTCAGATTGTAGAACCCATTACCATAACCACAGAGACCTTCCTTATATCCCCTTTCACCCTTAGCCACCCTCCATTTGGTGGTAACTACTATCCTGATTTCTATTAATAACACCACAGGGGTGGACATAGTGGCTCACACCGTAATTCCAGCACTTTGGGAGGCTGAGGCGGGTGGATTGCCTGAGCTCAGGTGTTTGAGACCACTTTGAGTAACATGGTGAAACCCTGTCTCTACTAAAATACAAAAAATTAGCCAGGTGCGGTGGCATGAGACTGTAGTCCCAGCTACTTGGAGGCTAAGGCAGGAGAATTGCTTGAGCTCCAGAGGTGGAGGTTATGGTGAGCCAAGATGATGCCACTGCACTCCAGCTTGGGCTACAGAGTGAGACTCTGTCTCACAAAAAAGAAAAATAAAATAGTTGATTTCTGTTCACTTTCGAGCTTCATTTGAGCGGGATCATATTTATGTGCTCCTTTGTGTCCGACTTCTGTTGCCCTCAATAATGTTAGTGGTATGCATCCATGTGGTTGCATGGAGCCAGCCTTTGTTCATTCTCATTGTTGTGTACTACTTCATCATGTGGTCATGTATTATTGGTGAAGTATTTTTTTTTTCTTCAGACTGTTGTAAATAGTGCTTCTTTTTTCTGAGACAGAGTCTTGCTCTGTCACCCAGGCTGGAGTGCAGTGGTGTGATCTCGGCTCACTGCAACCTCCACCTCCCACATTGAAGCCATTCTCCTGCCTCAGCCTCCTCAGTACCTAGGATTACAGGCAAGAGCCACCATGCCTGGCCAAATTTTTTTTTTTTGTATATTTAGTAGAGATGGGGTTTCATCATGTTGGCCAGGTTGGTCTCAAACTCCTGACCTCAAATGATCTGCATGACTCAGCATCCCAAAGTGTTGGGAATTACAGGTGTGAGCCACCACACATGGCCTTTTGGTTAGAAATATATATATATATATATATATATATATATATATATATATATATGCATTTCTGTTAGGTGTACATTTTGGAGAGGAGTCATGGCCACAGAGAATACCTATATGTGAAGCTTTTTTTTTTTTTTTTTTGAGACAGTTTCACTCTTGTTGCCCAGGCTAGAGTGCAATGGCGCGATCTCGGTTTACTGCAACCTCTGCCTCCTGGCTTCAAGCAATTCTTCTGCCTCAGTCTCCCGAGTAGCTGGGACTACAGGTGTGCACCACCACACCCAGCTAATTTTTGTATATATTTTTTTTTTTAGTAGAGATGGGGTTTCACCATGTTGACCAGGATGGTCTCAATCTCTTGATCTCATGATCCGCCCACCTCGGCCTCCCAAAGTGCTGGGATTACAGGCATGAGCCACCACACCTGACCATATGTGAAGCTTTAATAGATAATGTCATGAAGTTTTTTTATGACAGCTTAATTGACACATAATTCTCATATCATACAATTCAGTATGACTGGTCTTGAGTATGTTGGTAGAATTGTGCAGTCATCACCATAGTCAACGTTTGAACATTCTCATCACCCCAGGAGGAACTCTACCCATTATTAGTCACTCATTTTCCCTCGATCTCCCCCAGCCCTGGGCAACCATCAGACTCCTGCTTTGTCTGTGGGTTTGTCTATTCTGAACATTTCATATAAATGGAATTATGCAATGTATGGTCCTTTGTGACTGGCTTCTTTTAGCTTAGTTTATCCAATTTGTAGCATCAGCACTTCATTTCTTTTTATTGCTGAATAATATTCCATTGTATGGTTATACCACATTTTATACTCATGAGTTGATGACACATGGATTATTTCCACTTTACCACATTTTATTTATCCATTCATGAGTTATGACATATGAATTATTTACACTTTTTCTATTCGTGACTTGATAGACATACTGTTTTTTTCCACTGCGGCTATTAGGAATAATGTGATTATGAAGATAA
This sequence comes from Saimiri boliviensis, assembly GCF_048565385.1. Classification (NCBI taxonomy): domain Eukaryota; kingdom Metazoa; phylum Chordata; class Mammalia; order Primates; family Cebidae; genus Saimiri; species Saimiri boliviensis. The sequence goes on from NC_133463.1 coordinate 25,888,979, forward strand.
AGTTGTTCAAAGTAATTGTAACACAAACTCATGTTTAAAATGTTTATCTTACCTGCTACCTAGTTTGCTGAGGAAGTTGACCGGGTTTCTGCCTATTTTTATGCTGTTGCTGTCTAGGAATTTGCCTTGTATGTAGTAGGCCCTCAAATATTTGTTGATTAAAGCATAATTATATCTGTTTTTCTAATTGTGATTGATCTCCCTTTAAGTGCTTACTAAGTAACAACAACTGGATAGAACCATAGCCTTCAGAAGATGACTGAAGTAAGGCAGCCAGTGGAGGGGCTGAAAGACATTTTCAATTCTGAGAAGCCAGAGGCATAAAAACAGACCAAGGGTTTAGTGTATTGGAGCTTTTTGCGCACTGACACTCGTGTAGGCTCTGTAAATTTGGGTGACGGGTAGAGGACTGGGTAATTTTCTAATGTTGACAGATCTTTGATTACATTGCCATGGCAGTCGTTGACACTATCCTGTCCAAATCCTGCAAATGTAGTATCTGATAGTACCAAGTGTCATTTAAGAGACATTACTATGCAGAATGTCACTTGATGCTATGGAGAGGGTTGAATCACAATTGCTATTTCATAGCCAGGAAATTGAAATCAGCCGATTCTACTTACTCAGATAAGAAGTAGTTGGCTCTAGGGAAACTAGAAATGGAAGTCTCTGTCTTTGATTCATTTTATTGGATTGGTGTTTGCCAAATTTGGCCGATCATCAGAACAGTGAAAAAGTCATTTTGAAAATACAGATTCCTAAGCTTCAAGTCTAATTCTACCGATGCAGAATCTCTAATATGGTGTCAGGTTACTATGATTCTGTGTATGCTGTTGGTAGTAATGTTTGTTTTTGCTGATAGGAAAGTCCAAAGGAGCCTTGTATCTGACTGTCAGAGGAGTGGGGTTTGGGAGAATAAGTGGGTTGGCTTCCATATCTAAAAAGGGAAGCAGCTTGAGGATGCAACTTGTATAGCTGTCACTCATGCTAAAAGCCTGTGGGCGCCTTTTGTTTGGGTCATCAGAGTCAAACTTTTCAAGGATGTGACTAGAGTTTGAAGCATTTCCTTTTGCTATGGAATAACTTTTCAGACTTCATCGAAGGCAGAGGAAGTCGGGGGGAGTTAAAGGAAAAGCTGCTTAACATTGCCGGGTCCAGCTGGGTGAACTATATATCGGGTGTTTTGTTTGTTTGTTTGTTTGTTTTTTCTTTTAAGGCATCACTTGAGCATCTAAGTCTCCATAGCCATTTGGGAGTGTCTTTAAAAATACTCATCGATGAGTTCCAAATTTAGTGACCAAAAGATCTTAATTTAAATTTGGTCTGTAGTTTTATTTTCTTCTGATACCTTTGTGTTTGGTTTTGGCATCAGTGTAATACTGGCCTCATGACTTGGAGTATTCCTTTTATATTTTGGAAGAGTTTTTTAAAGGATTAGCCAGTTCTTTAAACATTTGGTACAAGTCACCAGTGAAGCCACATGGTTTGGAGTTTTTTGTGTGTGGGATCTTTTTTGTTTTGTTTTGAGCTGCAATACTGTTACAGGAAAGGGGTCCCAATCCAGACCCCAAGAGAGGGTTCTTGGATCTCACAGAAGAAGGAATTCAGAGTGAGTCCATAAAGTAGGAGCAAGTTTATTAAGAAAGTGAGGAATAAAAGAATGGCTACTCCAGGCTGGGCGTAGTGGCTCACGCCTGTAATCCAAGCACTTTGCAGGCCAAGGCGGGTGGATCACCTGAGGTCGGGAGTTCAAGACCAGCCTGATCAACATGGTGAAACCCCGTCTTTAAAAAAAATAAAAATAAAAATAAAAAAAGAATGGCTACTCCATAGACATAGCAGCCTGAGGGCTGCTGTTTGCCCATTTTTATGGTTATTTCTTGATGATATGCTAAACAGCGGTGAATTGTTCATGCCTCCCCTTTTGAGACCATATAGAGTGATTTCCTGATGTTACCATAGTATTTGTAAACTGTCATGGCGCCAGCGGGAGTGTAGCAGTGAGGATGACCAGAAGTCATCATCCCGTTTTTAGTGAGTTTTAGCCAGTTTGCTTACTGCAAAATGTTTTATCAGCAAGGTCTTTATGACCTGTATCCTTTGCCGACCTCCTATTTTATTCTGTGACTTAGAATGCCTAACTGTCTGGGAATGCAGCCCAGTGGGTTTCAGCCTCGTTTTACCCAGCTCCTATTCAAGATGGAATCCCTTTGGTTCACACGCCTCTAACAACACAAATGGGCAATTTTACTGATTGTTACCTTCTAACGTATCCTGCTAGTAGAGATACAGGTTGCTGTGCTTTCCAGCAGGGATCTCAAATGTAAAGGGAAGTGAAGGAAATGGTGAAATCTAAAAGGCACTTCATAGTGAAACCAAACACCATGTTTACTAGAACCCTTACAAATGAATGCTGAAGATGTAGAATTACATTTCCACACCACCAGCACAGCACAAATAATACTTTGACAAAAATAATAAGTTATATTATTAATTGTGTTCAGCAGGGTGACAGGTCCATTCGTTTCATTGCACAGCAAGCTTTGTGAAGGGGGAGGCTGTTGATGCTGGCATGGGGTACAGGGCTAACAGCACTGGCTGAAGGGAGCTGACGCATGCTTCTGTTTCAATCCTAGGGACAGGTGGTGGCCTCCTGGCCTGTCCCAAGTGAAACTGCAGCTGCCCCCTCTTCCTCCTTGTGCCCGCCTAATCTTCTGTTCTTGTCTTGTCTGTTTGCATCTTCTGGGCCATTATTGTGAGAGGCTGCCTGGCCAAGTGCATGGACTTTCTGCACTTGACTTGTCAGCTGCCACAGCAAGGGAATGAGCTTGTCATACTTGTAATTGGCCAACAGAACAAGCAGTGTTAGTGACAGGGCAATGTGGGATCCTTGTGTAATGTCTGGCTCGGGTAGCTTTTTCATAGGTGATATGTTTATGGTAGTCCACTGCCGTTAAAGAAACTTGAGGCAAGCCATGGTCATACTAGGATCCGGGGAGTGTAGAGTCTGGAAACAAAATGATTCTCTCACTGTGTCTGTGCATTTGGGGAAAGTGGAAGAAGAGGACTGACCAAGGGAGACCATCTGAATTGGATTGTTGAGTGAGGTTTTTGCTTCTGTAAAGTTTTACACATAATGTAGGAAGGTACTCAGAGAAAGTGATCACATTTCTACTTAAGTCAAGTTGATTAATCTACCAGAAAACGATAATGTTTACATCATCAGTGTCATTATTCTCAGCCTCAACCACCTGATAGAGATTGGTGCACACATCCCAGCAGCAGTCCCTGTAATTTGAACTTGCCCTCTTCAGCTGCCGTGGTGTCTTCTCTGTGAGTGCTGCAGTCATTGTGGCCCGCCACTTCCGCTGCAATACCCTGTTCGGGTTTTCCATTTAAAGAAGACTCCATGCCATAGCACCTGTAGGTGGTTCCATACCCCGTGATGGTGATCTTCAGCCTCTGGCCTTCCTGCACCTTGATCATTTGTAAGAATGGCTCAAACTGAAATTCTTTCATCATGGGTTTGAAGTCATACTGGCAGGGCTCAGGTTTGAGACTGTCAGAATGCCATTGTCTTGAGTCAAGAGGTTGGAAAAATAACACACCACTGCTAAGGGATAAGAGGAGCCTAGGGAAAGGCTGGTCATCTTTAGCTTCTGTGTCAGAGCTTATGCTTGCCAAGGCCTGTAATTCCTTCCACCATAGTCAGAACATAGCTCTCCCTCTGTAAGGTCACTGTGCAGGAGGCCAGCACTGTTGACACCTTTGTCATCAGTAAAGACTGTGATCAGGGGTGAACTCGCCCCCTTTTCACTGACAGTCTTGACTTCTTCCAACTCTGGGTGAATCTGGCCTTCTGAAAACAGATCTGACTGCCCGTGGCATAGTTTTTGATTCCCAAATTCCCTCTCTATACTTGTTATAGGTCTATTACAGATTTTCTTTAAGTATTATTTCTGCCCATTTCTCTCTCCTTGCCTTCTAGGCATATATTGGTTATGGTTTGAGGCTTTGTCTATTTTTCTTCATTCTTTTTTCTTACTGATCCTCAGACTGGATAATGGCAATTGACGTTAAAATTAAAAATAAAATATCTTCAAGTTTGCTTATTCTTTTTTTCTCCTTGCTCAGATTTGCTGTTGAGTCCCTCTAGTGAATTTTTCATTTGTTATTGTACATTTCAACTCCAGAATTTCATTTTTGCTATGTTATTTAAAAATTAATTTCTCTCTTTTTATTGATATTCTTTATTTGGTGAGATGTCCTCATACTTAAATTCAGTATACGTGGTTTCCTCTAGTTTTTTTGCACAGACTGAAAATAGCTGATATAAGTCTTTGCCTAGAAGCCCAACTTGTAGCTTCCTTAGGGATAATTTCTGTTGTCTGCTTTTTTCCCCCATGTGTAGATCTGCTTTCTTGGTTCATTGCATGTCTTGTAATTTTTTTAAAACTAGACACTTTAATAATAAAGTGTGGCATCCCTGGAAATCAGATTCCATCCTCTCTTGAGGGTTTGTTCTTGTCACTGTTTGTGGTTTAGCGATTTTTTTGTAAAGTCTGTATTCGTGGTCATATCCATCCATTGAAGCCTCTGCTTGGTTAGTTAGTGGTCAGCTGATGATTAAAAAGAGTTTCCTTCAGTGCCTAGAACCAGTAAGGCAGATCTTTGCTGGCGGGGTGGGGGGGCTCTGTGTGCATGTTGGGGCACACCTTCAACACTCAGCCAAGCAGTTGGCAGTTCTGCTTTAACCCCCACTTCATACTTGCCCAGAGCCTCAAGGTCAGCCAGAGGTGAGAGCCTGGAGCTTTAGCAGATCTTTTCTGAGCATGTGCACAGCCCACACATGCACTGTTGCCCCCTAAATCCCATCCAGGAATATGTCAAGTTGTCAGAACTCTCCATGAACATCTCATTTTATGATGCAAGGATTTTTATGCTGCTTCTCTTAGAGACTGGACCATCAACCCTCTTGCTTATGACTTCTCAATTGAAGTTGTCACAAGCCTGTAGCTGACTCACTGTATTGTCTCACATTGGAACTATTGCCTAGTATTTCCAGTAGTTTATCATAGGACTCTAGAGGATAGTGTGTGGTCATTTTCTATTTTCAGTAATAGAAAGCTACTAGTGGTAGGAAGGTACTAGGTTCTGCAGCTTTTAAGTGATTCATTTGTTCTTGCATTCTGTTTATGTTTACTCTTTTCCTTTCCCAAGACTGTGAGCTTCTTAAAATTGGGACAGTGCCTCTTAGAATCGCAAGGCCAGCACCTCCCATGATTAGTTTGGATGATCTTTCTTTCTAAAATGCTGCATTTAAGAGAAATCATTGCTTTCCATTTCAGATGCTTTCCTTTGGCCTTATCCTGTCACCTGCACTCTTTATAAATTGCAGGGATTGTGGTTGCTTTACTATACGGAGTGAAATGTTGTGTCTCTCCCTGTAATAAAACAGGAGGAAAGCCAAGCCTTCCCTAAGATTTTGTGCCTTCAACTGTTGGGCAGTGAAACATTTCACTTTGCCTCAAAGTTCAGACCCTGCCTCATTTGGACACATAGTTACGGTGATTTACCAAGTTCTTTATTCTGCCTCATTTGTGGCTTGGCACATTGTATTCACATCAAGCAATCTAAACGAATATTTGTGCTGCTGTTTGCACCAGTTGCTGTTAGCTCAAGCCTCAAGAGTATGTTAATTTTGTTGGGTCTGCCCAGATCACCACAAACATGACTCTCACAACCTGGGCACTTTAAAATATAAAGTGCCTTGTCTTTGCTATAGAAGACTGCCCAGTAATCTGCTGAATTGATGCTTTCTATAAAGATCTTAGAATCATCTTAACAAAGGACCCCCACTCTTTGAGATCGTTGAAGCTTACATAACCTCAGTAGGACCACAAAAATCTAATGGGGTATCAGCAGTGGTTTCTGATTCTGACTCAAACTGAGAGTAGGTAGGAGTAAAATTCTATTGTGCTCTCAGTAACTGTAGTGACTACCTGGGGCTAATCCATAAGCTACTTCCCCAAATCGGAAGATAGCAGCCGCATTCTTTTTTTTTTTTTTTTGAGACAGTCTTGCTCCATTACCCAGGCTGGAGAGTGCAATTGTGTGATCTTGGCTCACTGCAATCTCTACCTCCTGGGTTCAAGTGATTCTCCTGCCTCAGCCTCCTGAGTAGCTGGGATTACAGGCATGTGCCACCATGCCCGGCTAATTTTTGCATTTTTAGCAGAAATGGGGTTTCACCATGTTGGCCAGGCTGGTCTTGAACTCCTGACCTCAGGTGATCCGCCTGCCTCAGCCTCCCAAAATGCTAAGATTACAGGTGTGAGCCACCACACCCAGCACCTTCCTATTTTGGGAGTATGGGTCCTCAATTCTTTTTCCGAAATGCATGCTTGAGACCAGGTGAGTTTCAGATTTCAGAAGTTTTCAGATTTTAGAAAGGCATTATGGAGCATACACTATACATTATATAATGCTGCCAGTGGGCCTGAGCTATCCCTCCAAATCAAACACCCTAATATTTCTGCAGAGAAATACATAATCACTCACATTTGAGGCAAACACAAAGATAATCAATAGCCTCCTGTCATCTCAGGCCAGGTTTTTTGCTGAGTTCAGATCAGGTAAGGCCAGGTCTTGCTGCCAAACAAGTTACCAAACACATTTTCCAATTTTGAGAGACTGGATTTCGGAATTGGAGGAAAGAGGCTGTGGACCTGTTGGAAAATAGGCTTCCCCTAGTGTTCCCATCTAGGGAACCTCAGACATCCTCAGCGCCCTTTCTAGTGGTGGCATGTGCCAGGCACTCATCCAGTCTGTTAAGTGAATGACTAAAGCCATGGAGAAACTCCTATGAGCAACAGAATCCCTTCTTCCAGCTTCCCTGCTCATGCACAGTGCCACCTAGGAGATGGCCCTGCTCCCAAAGTGCAGCTCAGGTTACTGATGGCTCCTGTGGCTGAACACTGGGTAGGTGCTGTCGTCATGACACTGTTTCAGAAAGTCATACGTGGACCCACCCAGCACTCTTCCAGCCATCCTGAATGCATCACTGGACAACTGGCTAGGAAGTGAGAGTATCAAACTCTTCTACCGACCAGCGGGGCAGGATGCCAAATGACCATCTTGGAGTTAATTTATCTCAGAGTTAAGAAGCCAAAGGAAAAAGATAACCAAAAGGAAAGAGATATAGCGGTGGAGAGGGTGGAGGGAAAGGAGGGGGAGGGTAGAAGAGTGCAGCAGATGGAAGAGGAATAAGGTTCCAGAAAAATGCTGCTGAATACACATGAGCAGAACTCAGGTTAACTGTCTTGAAAGTAATGAACAAAAGCCCCCACCAGCAGAAATGTGAATCACGGATATAATGAGTTTGGCAACTCCCCACCTTCTATGCAGATAGCCACTCACGTGGAGACCAGATGGGGAAGTCTAGGAGAAAAGGAGGCTGCTGGCTTCCTGAGACAGATCTGTGGATAAACCCATATATGGGACAAAGACTCTTCCCCTTGGCGTCTGATCCGCTCTGGCCTCAAGGTTCTCTAGCTGCATTCCTACTACTTTTGGACTGGGCCACTTCAGCCTCTGGGACTTTCTGATTGTTCTTCACCCAGATGTCCTCATGCCTTCTTCTCTTACCTACTTCAGCCCTTTACTCAATGGTCAACTTCTCCATAAGGCCTTCCCTGACCACATCCTAACATCACCACCTTCCCCCACCAGGATGCTGCACCTTCCCCCTCTGCTTGATTTTTCTCCATAACACTGAGCACCTTTGATATTTTAATCAGTGCTTTGTCTGCCTTCCCACCACTGAAAGGTAAACGTCTGGAAGGCAGAGATTGCCATCCATTTTGTTCACTGCTGTCTCCCCTGCTCCCAGAATAGTGCCTGGCACTAAGTAGGCTTGCAGTAAGTACTTTTTGGAATGAATGAAATGACTCACACGTACTCAGAGGCACGGAACACGGAAGTTAGAAGGAACTTTAGCATTTTACAGATTGAGGAGCCAGAGATGAGACCTGCCCCAGGAAATGCTTCTAGTTAGCACCAGAGTTGGAAACATGTTGAGTAAAGCAAGGTTTTCCTTTCATTCACAGTCACCCTCCTCACATGCAGAAGTGGACACAGACCATTTGGCACAACCTCAGCTGATTCTAGTAGAAGATGAGATGATGAGGTTCAGTTTAGGTTCTCCTGAGCCCTCCCCTGCTAACCAGCTGACTTAGTTCTCACTCTTGGTGACTGCCTCTGGCTCCCCTGGGGCAGGCTGCCTCCACCGGAAAAGGCTGCCACACAGAACCCAACAGGAAGAAATGCTAGAAGCCAAGAGGAGGAAAGGGAGGAGGAGTGGGAAGAGGAAGAGTGAGGGGAGCACAAGAGTGTTGAAGAGGAAAAGGCCGGCAACCTGGGGAATCAGGCCGCAGCTTCTATGCACAAGTGACCCACACTCACTCCCTGCAAGCACTAATCAAACCAAAGCAGCTACCTTTCCACCTGAACTTTCAAGACATCTACACCCTACACCAAGATGAAAAGGCAGCTCCAGGAGACAGAGCTCTTTCTAAGAACCTTCTTGACTGTCAAACCTCCAGGTTCAGGCATGAATGAGGACAAGTTTTCAGAGCTGCTGGCAGGCCACTGGGCTGGCTGGACAGCACCAGCAGGGGCTGAGGGAGCCACATAAGGGAAGGAGAAGGCTGGCAAGAGCCAGCGCACCCGGTCAGCCATTGCCTCTGGCATGACTTGCCGGGGATGGCCCATCAGAAGCGCAGAGAGACAAGTGGACTCCAAGACGGGTTGGAGGAGAAAATGGGCAGCGCAGTGGGAAAGGAAGAAATTCAGAGGAACAAGGAGGGAATCTAAGAATCGGGGAGACAGAGGGGACACAGCACAGGAAAGAAGTGGTGGGGAGTGGGGGAACAGAAACATGCACCTTTAGTTTGAAGTCCGGTAGTGTGATGCCTCCTGCTTTGTTCTTTCTGCTTAGAATTGACTTGGCTATGCGGGCTCTCTTTTGGTTCCATATGAAGTTTAAGGTGTTTTTTTCCAGTTCTGTGAAGAAGGTCATTGGTAGCTTGATGGGAATAGCGTTGAATCTGTAAGTTACTTTGGGCAGTATGGCCATTTTCACGATGTTGATTCTTCCTAACCATGAACATGGAATGTTTCTCCATCTGTTTGTATCCTCTCTTATTTCGTTAAGCAATGGCTTGTAGTTCTCCTTGAAGAGGTCCTTTACGTTCCTTGTTAGTTGTATTCCTAGGTATTTTATTCTCTTTGTGGCAATTGTGAATGGCAGCTCTTTCTTGATTTAGCTCTCTTGAAGTCTATTACTGGTGTATAGGAATGCTTGTGATTTTTGCACGTTGATTTTGTATCCTGAGACTTTGCTGAAGTTGTTTATCAGTTTCAGGAGACTTTGGGCTGAGATGATGGGGTCTTCCAGATATACAATCATGTCATCTGCAAATAGAGACAATTTGATTTCCTCCTTTCCAATTTGGATACCCTTTATTTCTTTTTCTTGCCTGATTGCTCTGGCTAGAACTTCCAGTACTATATTGAATAGGAGTGGTGAGAGAGGGCATCCTTGTCTAGTGCCAGATTTCAAAGGGAATGCTTCCAGTTTTTGCCCATTCAGTATGATATTGGCTGTTGGTTTGTCGTAAATAGCTTTTAATGTTTTGAGATACGTTCCGTCAATACTACAAGGCTACAGTAATCAAAACAGCATGGTACTGGTACCAAAACAGAGATATAGACCAATGGAACAGAACAGAGGCCTCACAGGAAATACAACATACCCACAACCATCTGATCTTCGACAAACCTGACAAAAACAAGCAATGGGGAAAGAACTCCCTGTTTAATAAATGGTGTTGGGAAAACTGGCTAGCCATGTGCAGAAAGCAGAAACAGGACCGCTTCCTGACACCTTACACCAAAATTAACTCCAGATGGATTAAAGACTTAAACATCAGACCTAACACCATAAAAACCCTAGAAGAAAATCTAGGCAAAACCATTCAGGATATAGGTGTAGGCAAGGACTTCATGACCAAAGCGCCAAAAGCAAGGGCAACAAAAGCCAAAATAGACAAATGGGACCTAATCAAACTCCACAGTTTCTGCACGGCAAAAGAAACAGTCAGTAGAGTGAATCGGTAACCAACAGAATGGGAAAAAATTTTTGCAGTCTACCCATCTGACAAGGGGCTGATATCCAGAATTTACAAAGAACTAAAGCAGATCTACAAGAAAAAAACAAACAAGCCTATTCAAAAATGGGCGAAGGATATGAACAGATACTTTACAAAAGAAGACATACAGGAGGCCAACAAACATATGAAAAAATGCTCATCATCACTGGTCATCAGAGAAATGCAAATCAAAACCACATTGAGATACCATCTCACACCAGTTAGAATGGCGATCATTAAAAAATCTGGAAACAACAGATGCTGGAGAGGATGTGGAGAAATAGGAACACTTTTACACTGTTGGTGGGAATGTAAATTAATTCAACCATTGTGGAAGACAGTGTGGCAATTCCTCAAGAACCTAAAAATAGAAATCCCATTTGGCCCAGCAATCCCATTACTGGGTATATATCCAAAGGATTATAAATCATTCTACTATAAGGACACGTGCACACGAATGTTCATGGCAGCACTGTTTACAATAGCAAAGACCTGGAACCAACCCAAATGCCCAACGATGATAGACTGGATAGGGAAAATGTGGTACATATACACCATGGAATATTACGCAGCCATCAAAAACGATGAGTTCATGTCATTTGTAGGGACATGGATGAACCTGGAAACCATCATTCTCAGCAAACTGACACAAGAGCAGAAAATCAAACACGGTATATTCTCACTCATAGGCGGGTGTTGAACAATGAGAACACATGGACACAGGGAGGGGAGCACTACACACTGGGGTCCGTTGGGGGGAAATGGGGGAGGGACGGGGGGTGGGGAGGTGGGAAGAGATGGCATGGGGAGAAATGACAGATACAGGTGAGGGGACGGAAGACAGCAAACCACACTGCCATGTGTGTACCTATGCAACAATCTTGCATGTTCTTCACACGTACCCCAAAACCTAAAATGCAATAAAAAAAGAAAAAAGAAAAAGAAAAAAAAAAAAAAGAAATACATGCACCTTACCTTCCAGCGTCCCTTCGGATCAAAAGGTGAGGGGCTTCCTGCAGCAAAGCAACAGTAGAGACTGCAGAAACAGAGCAGGAGAAGAGAGATTCTCATCCTGCACCGCCACACCCCCTCCCCTGAAACAAAAATTTTACAAAACAAAAACCACCTCTGTGTTTCCAGCAGTCCCGGCCGGTAAGATCAGAAGAGGGCAGCCTTCTCTTGGCCCCTGACCGGGGAGCTGGAGGCGTAGAAGGAAGATGAAAACTTGGCAGCACGAAGCCGCGGGCGGTGGCAGGGAGCAAGTGTGAACGGCTTCCACCAAAACCAGATCTGCCCTCGCCCGGAAGCCACTTAGGGAGAAGGGCTCGCTGCTGTCACACTCCTATCGAGGTACTTTTTAAAGTATGGGAGCCTCCTGACTCTTCGCCAGATGGTTATTTGCATAATTTATTCCCGTCTCTGGACTCTGATTGGTCACATCTTCTCTGACGCCAGAATCGAAACTGCAGAAAGTTTGAAAGCGCTGTGCACTCGCCGCTTGGACGCTGCGCGCTCCGCCTCGCTTCCTCCCGGGCCAGCTCCGCAGGCAGCTGCGACTCCGGCAACCCTAGCTTTCTCCCCGGGCCCCCCAAATCCTCCTCTCGCCCCTGCCACTCCAAGTGGCGGGGCGGACATTTCCCCGAAACACTGAGCCCGCTGGGGAAGCGATCCGTGGAGAAGGAGCAAAGCCACACTCTCTCTGGGAGTGGTCTGCCCATGCTCCAGGCCGGGAGTCCGTCAGGGGAGCCACCTGGTAATCCCTTGGTCCTTCTCTTCTCTGTCCCCTCCCGCCCAGCGAGGGCTGCCCCAGGTGCAGACCGAGCGGCCGCACAATAACCCAGCAGAGCCAAGGGGCTGTGGGCTGTGGCCGCTCTGGAGTATCGCACAGTCCCTGTCTGGGATTCTCGCTCTGCCACTAGCTGCAAATCTCCAGGCGAGCCAGCCAGCTTCTCCGAGGCAGTTCTCTCCTCCGCAAGAAGTGGGTGACAACGTATCTCCGGCTTAGGGATGTTGGGAAAACTGAGTTCGCATAGCAAAGCACTTAGCGCAGCGCAGGGCTTGTGGCAGGCGCTCTCCTCCGGTGGGGTGGAGGGCTAGAGGAACACCAGGCGGCCTTCTTAAAGGGATCAGTAAGCCGAGATTTGGGCGCTAAGACCCGCGTCCAGCGGTAACTCCTTGGTGAGTGAAATCAAGCACCTCCTTTCTCTCTTTTCTCCATCATTTTCCCCCAGCTCTCCTTCCCTGTATTGATCCGGGTCCTGGGGCCGAAAGCAGCCAGCGAGGCAGAACTTGGCCCAGAGTTTGCATCTGGCGCTGGGAGCTGGGACTAAGCCTGGAACACTAGAGGGGCGGCTGCGCCAACAGCCACTTCGGAGGCTCAGCGGGTGCCAGAGGCTGAGAGGCTGCGCCCCCTCATGCAGCCTCACTCCAGCCCGGAGAAGCCGGCTCTTCAAGGCGACACCCTTGACCGCGAGTAACCCTGCAGTAGCCTGGAACAGGTCCTGCCACTGCCTGAGAAAGCAAACCCACCGCAGCAGCCCCGCACCCCTTCCTCCCTAGCGTCGGGGCTCCAGCTGGAGAGACCTGTGTGGGGAAACAGAGCCCCAGCCAGCAGAGCCTGTTCTGAGACCACTCCTCCTTACTTTTGTTACTCCAGCTGTCAGCAGAGCAGTTTTGTCCCTCGCGTGTGCTATCATTCATCAACAAGATGCAGGCTGGCTTTAGTTTTTGAGTATAGAACTCAGCGGTCTGTATGGGATGGTAAATGTCATCCCCAGATGTGTTGTGTTACCCCCTCCCCCCATTGGCAAACTATACAGACACAGGTCTGATGTTATCTCCATTTTACAGATGGGAAAACTGAGTCATGGGGACAGGCTGCAAATTTGAAGAAAGTCTCAGGACAACCAGGTCTCGCTCTTCTACTCTAGGTTTGATTTGGCCAATTGACCTTTAAGTATGAGCGCTTGGCAACTCGGTCTCCATCTCTTTCGTGGCTGAGCCAGGGGGTAAGTTGTAGTTAAAAATCTTCTTCCCAGGCCAGGCGTGGTGGCTCAAGCCTGTAATACCAGCGCTTTGGGAGGCCGAGGCGGGTGGATCACGAGGTCAAAAGATCGAGACCATCCTGGTCAACATGGTGAAACCCCGTCTCTACTAAAAATACAAAAAATTAGCTGGGCATGGTGGCGCGTGCCTGTAATCCCAGCTGCTCAAGAGGCTGAGGCAGGAGAATTGCTTGAACCCAGGAGGTGGAGGTTGCGGTGAGCCAAGATCGGGCCATTGCACTCCAGCCTGAGTAACAAGAGCAAAACTCCGTCTCAAAAAAAAAAAATCTTCTTCCCTAGCCCTGGCAACATAGAGAGACACTAGTCTCTACCAAAAATGTTAAAAGAATTAGCCAGGCAAGGTAGTACACCTGTAGTGCAAATTATTAATACTTGGGAGGCTGCGGTGGAAGGAGTCCTTGAGCTCAGAAGTTCAGGAGTTCAGGGCTGCAATGTACCATGATCACACCACTGCACTCCAGCCTGGACAGCAGAACAAAAAAGAAAACTCCTTCCCTGTTCTGAGTTGCTCACAGCCATGGTCCCTGGAACATTAACTGGATAATGTGGAGGGTGTGTCTTGAGAAGCTTTGGCATAGTGAGATAGCCCCATGGAAGCTAGAGTATTTTGCAGGGTATTTTTGCAAGGTGGTCCTGCAAAGTTGGTTATCCTGCCAAGAAAAAAAGAAAACCCGTGTTTTACAGGTTCAACAAAATCACTTTTTAACAGCCAAGTCTATGAAACCATTTAGGTTTTATTGCTAGTCAGTTAGAGAGCCCTCCTGTGTCTCCATATTAAAATATTATGCAAGAACTGTCAAAGGACATCATGGAATTATAATTGTAGCATTAGAATATATGACATCAACTGTTCTGCTTCATACTTCCCGGAAGAACTCAGGTGATCCTTCCACCTCAGCCTACCCAAATGCTAGGATTACAGGCATGAGCCACCTCACCCAGCCCAGAGTGTTATTTTAATTTACCAGACTGTTGATCTTCTCCTACTTATCCTATACACAAAAGCTAAATGACCACTGATTAGATCAGCCAAGAACTCCATGATTCTAAGCAAGCCTAGAGATCAGCAGCTCCTGTTAATGGCTGATGTGATACCTTGGTTCTTGTCTTCTTGGCTTAAAATAATTTAAACAGGAGACACACAGCAAAGGAGGTATAACATAGAGTAATCTATTGCAAAAGAAAAATAATATTTTGAAAGATAGGTGGAGAATGGACAGTTGATATGGTTTGACTCTGTGTCCTCATCCAAATCTCCCCTTGAATTGTAATCCCCATAAACCGCACAGGTCAAGGGCAGGACCAGGTGAAGGCAATTAAATCATGGTGGCAGTTTTCCCCATGCTGTTCTCATGATAGTGAGTAAGTTCTCATGAAATCTGATGGTTTTATAAGTGTCTGGCACTTCCTTTGCTGACTTTCATTCTTTCTCCTGCCATCCTATGAAGAGGTGTCTTCCACCATGATTGTAAGTTTTCTGAGGGCTCCCCAGCCATGTAGAATGGTGAGTCAATTAAACCTTTTTTTAAAAAAAAAATAAATAAATTACCAAGTCTCAAGTATTTCTTCATAGCAGCATAAGAATAGACTAAAACAACAGTACGCCCTGAGGTAGTTCAAGCAGGCTGTGTGTAAGGATGAGACAGCAAAGACTGGCACTAGGGGACTCCCTTTTTGGGAGTCTTACATGATTATTCATAAGAAGATAGGGGGCCGGGCGCAGTGGCTCACGCCTGTAATCCCAGCACTTTGGGAGGCCGAGGCGGGTGGATCACGAGGTCAAGAGATCGAGACCATCCTGCTCAACGTGGTGAAACCCCGTCTCTAGTAAAAATACAAAAAATTAGCTGGGCATGGTGGCGCGTGCCTGTAATCCCAGCTACTCAGGAGGCTGAGGCAGGAGAATTGCCTGAACCCAGGAGGCGGAGGTTGCGGTGAGCCGAGATCATGCCATTGCACTCCAGCCTGGGTAACAAGAGCGAAACTCCGTCTCAAAAAAAAAAAAAAAAAAAGAAGATGCGAGACGTGTTACTAGTAAGCATGTTCTGGGGGGGTCCTCTGGGTGCACATGTGCAGTAGCCATACATGTTTGTTCATATGTTGCATGTCTCATTAGCATCTTAATTTTCCACCCAGAATTTGTGTCTTTTGCTATTACAATGAGCAAATCGTCAGTCTGAGGACAGATAAAATCAAAATGCGTCTGCTTTATAGAGGGGAAGGTCTCTACTGAAGATAGCTTTGCTTGAATGAGCTCAGTTACAATGGAAATGCTCAGGCTTATTGTGTTGACTAAACGGTCATCACGGTTGCTGCCTCCCAGGAACATAGTTGCTTCCTTGACTACCTATCCTGCCTCACTCTCAGAGACCAGACTGTAGCTAGCACTGTACTGATGAAACACAGCTGACAAACCGTGCAACCTACCTGCTGACATGCCTCTCTCTCCCATCATTTTCACAGACTGGTAGAGAGCAGGGCAAATTGCAAACTGGAGGCCTAGATCACAGAGTGAAGTTCAATTTTAAATGCTCTGGGCATCTCCAAAGTTCTGCTGGGGAAAATACAGAACAAAACAAAAATATCATAAAAAATAATCCATTTTCTAGCAAAATATGTGATAAAGAACTGACACTAGAAGATACAGAATATCTAAATGGACCAATAAATACACGAAAAAAATTAACAAAAATGACTATCCTATCCCACCTCCCACCCCAAAATGTCAAGGGCATATAGTTTCTCAGGGAAATTTCTTTAAACCACCAAACTCTTGGTTAAATCCGATTTTTCACCTCTTCTGGTACCTATGCCATCACAGCAGAACAAACTAGAAAAAAACACTGCTAAATTCAATTAATGACCACTAACCTCAACAGGTCTTTTAATTCTGCCTAGCCATAAAATTCTATTTCCCTGGACCATGTACCCCATCTACTTCTCCTTCTAGACCACCTTCTTATATTTTCTTTCTCCTCGAACCTCCATCATCTGTCCTATCCTCACCCTCAGTTGATGATCTGACTTCATATTGTACTAAAAAAATTAAAACAACCAGAAGAGACCATCTGTGAGCCCCCTCCTCTATCACACCCATCCACCTATTTGTATCTGTACCACGTCCTCAGCCACCCTCCTGTTCAGACTGTCTGTGCTTCTATCTAAACTCACACTCCCTCCATTTACATATCAGATTTCTATCCCCTCTCAATTACACAAGGACACCACTCCCAACTATTTTTTGCACTCTACTGATTTGCTCCCATTAGCATACAAGTCATTTATAATTTCTCCTTCTTTAAAAAATGCAATTAACTCCACTTCCCTCTCTAGACTCACTCTATTCTCTGCCTTCCTTTATAGTAAAATTCCTTTAAAGAGTCCTCTGAGCTCCCTGATTCCAATTCTTCCCTCTTACCTCCTATTACACTCCAGCCAGCTTTGCCCCACACCCCAATTGCTCTCATCAAGGTCCTCCATGGCCTCCACAGAGCCACACCCCTCTGCTCTCACCCACCCCATTGACCACTCCCTCCTCCATGAAGCCCCTTCTGGTTTCCCTCCTCTCTCACTGCTCCCTCATCTCAGTCTGCTCTGTTCACTCACTCCTTATTGCTGGAGGAAAAAAAAAGAAAAGTGATATTTAATTTTTTTTCTCATCGTTTGTGTGTGTGTGTGTGTGTGTGTGTGTGTGTGTGTGTTCCTTAATAATACATTAGGATAAACTGAAATTTGTTTTTCAATTATGATCGTTTAGACTCTGCCCATATTCTCCAGTTAGAATATTTGGCCAAACAAATAGTGTTTATGAGTTCATAATCAATCTCTGGGTAAATTTCATTCTCTGGCTGCTGTTTTATTAATGAGTTAGCCATCTGACTTCCTTTTAATTTTAATGGGAATTGAGTAATCCGGTATCTACTGGATAGTACAGTGGAAATTCAACCCCACTATTGATAAAACCAAAAAACACACTTTTTATAAACACATTTATGTTAAAAATTATTATTTAAAGGTTTATATAAGGACATAGTAAAACTGATAGGCAAAAGATCTTCTAGCTGTTTTAAGCTATTTTATAGCTTCAATGTATTTACAGATATCTTGAATATAGAAAAATAGTAATAAAGTTAATTATAAGTTCCAGGTTCTTGGTACTGTTTATCTTTTAGATTTCTAATTATGTCTAAACCCAATCTAAGAATACAATTTATTAGGTTGCAGAACTAGGTAAGATTCATTTAGTCTGCCCTATTTGACAGTGTATAATGACCTTGAATGCAGTCATAAAATCATCTATTTTTTTATTTGGCACTGAGCCATTTATGGTAGTAAAAACCTTAGTGTAATGAAAAGCCCAACCATTTGATACTGTGTGATGTCGAAGGTGAATTCAAATGTAGTTAAGAATGGAATTACACTTTTAGCAGAACTCTGGATAAAATTGTGCTTATATGATGTTGAGCTCTGTCACAACAGAGAGAGTGAGGAAATCATTGTGGACCTCTTAAGATGCTTAACCAATTTGTGGCTTTACTAACATAATGCTAGCAAAACAGATACTGCTACCAAGGATAATTATGTTAGCTTTAACCCCTAAAACAAAACATAACATTATTTAAATTAGATGATTGCTGTTGACTTAATAGGAATTAATATCTGGTTTGGCTATTGCAATGCTTCTAAATTTATCTTCCAATATTATACTTATTGGCCCATATGAGTATTTTGATGCTTTATAATGCTGTCTTTCCCGTATCTGTTGTGTAACACTAGTCACGCTCTGCCTGTCTATAGTGTTTTTCCTTTTTGGCTGAATATCCTTCCACCTGACCATCTTCAGAAACTTGCTGCTTGTACATATTCACTTAATTCTGCAAATAGTCGATCATTTTAAATTTAATCTGACTCTCCATGGTGTTAATGGTCCTATTCAACTTGATTTATGTAAATTTAATGAGCATGCTATCTTGTAAAATCCACAGCCATGAATGAAAATATTGAGTCTAATGTGTGTCATTCAGTTGAGAAAAGGACACAGTATTTTGAATGTAAACCAATTTTTTTGAATATATGCTGAAGATAAAAACTTCATCAATAAACTTCATTCCTTAGTGTACGAGCAGCATATTCATAGTAGTATGGTTTATGCAGTATTTGTTACATATGAGTCTATGGGTATTCATTGTACAAATATCTCTACTTTAGGTATCTTTGAAAAGTCATTGAAGAAAAAAATCATAATGAAATGAGTATTCACAACTCTTGTTCTACATCTGGACCGGGTTTAAAATATATTGTTTTGTAATAAAAATATCCTGAAGTAATTGGTTAGTTCATAACCAATTCTATGACTAAAATAAAACTCTAGAGGATTCAGCTATTCCTAGATGATTTCACTTGGAAAATGCATTAACATTTTGCAGGAGCATCCAAGTTCAGCCTTGATGCATTCAATGTTTTCTACAGATTCTTGTGTTTGGAAGGAAGCTCACAATTTCTTAAAAACATAATTATATTGAATATTTTCATAAGCTAGGATTTCATAGTTTTTAAAGTGTACCACAGGAATCTGCACTTAGTCATGATTGTTTCTAATGGTTCTTGTAATCAAGATACATGGAATTACTAATAATAGTAGTGGGTTATTATTTCTAATAGCCTGTTAAAGAGAATCCATTCATAAAGTGCTCATGGTTCTTCTCTACAGTAGAATTATAATGCGCGTATGCAAAAGCTTCCCTTGCAGATACGCACGTGAAGCAACATCAATCTGCAGTTTAAATTACCGTAATAGTTCTTTTTATGAATACCCTGTTTAAAACCCTTACTTAAAACAGAGCACACAACTATTTGATGTAAATGTGTTACTTTATGCAAACTTTCAACTTTTGTAAATCATGGATTGTTGAATATTTAAGAACTTTTGACAAGGCCAATCAGTTTACATGGAAAATAAGCCTATTTCTTTCCCATCTGTTTTTTTAATTGTACATAATTATCATACTTTTGTTATTACCTTCTTCACATTGGTTTGACATTTTTATGACCTGAGAAAATGCATTCTCAACTTTTACTGTAACTTTTCCAGAAATGTTAAATTGTAACAATTCATCAGAACCTATGTAAATGAAATACAATGTTCAGATTTTAAAACTGAAATAATATTATTCAATCAACTATAAAAATCGTGTTCAGAAGTCATTTTTATTCATTTTTTAAACACACCATAGCTCATAAGCATGACATGGGTTCCAAAGGACATCCACACATTTTGTAAAAACTAAATGTAATTTTGAAAATGATTTGGCCGGGTGCGGTGGCTCAAGCTTGTAATCCCAGCACTTTGGGAGGCTGAGGCGGGTGGATAACGAGGTCGAGAGATCGAGACCATCCTGGTCAACATGGTGAAACCCCATCTCTACTAAAAATACAAAAAATTAGCTGGGCATGGTGGCGTGTGCCTGTAATCCCAGCTACTCAGGAGGCTGAGGCAGGAGAATTGCCTGAACCCAGGAGGCGGAGGTTGCGGTGAGCCGAGATCGCGCCATTGCACTCCAGCCTGGGTAACAAAAGCGAAACTCCGTCTCAAAAAAAAAAAAAAAAAAAAAAAAAAAGAGAGAAAATGATTCAGTATTCTGAATCCTTTAGGCAGTGAAAGGATTAATGACTGTAGATATAAAAGGATGTGATTATTCCACGTAGAAATCATGTAGCTGTGTCTTGCACAACTAAAATTTTGTGGTGGTTTATGGTAATTAAAAGCACATGTTGCAAGTAATGTTTTGATAGAAAACACATTATAAAGCTACATACAAGTAAAAAAAAAAGCACATATTGAAAGATGCTTTCATAGAAAATGAGAAACAGGATGACAAAACAAACAAAAATCACCATTTAATGTTATACCATGCGTGGGCTCGTAGAATTTGATATTTTTCATAAAATATGGCCCTTAAAATTATGTATTTTCCACTCTGATCTTCAAATCATCTATGTTAAGTTCATGAAATATAGAAATTAAACAACTTTCATCCTATTTACTTTTCACTTGGAGTTTCTCAATTTGAGAAAAATTCTAAATTCTTTTATCTATAGTTATTGAGGATAGAAACAGACTCAAAATAATGGATAAAACAATGATAAAAAGTACCCTACAGGTAAATCGATAATGATAATGTGGTAGATTGTGTTATTCTTTGCAATTATTTACGACACCATGATAAATGCAAACATGCATACATAGATTCATGGTCCCAGAGAAGACTATGAGCAGTTCATGATGGGTTCTCTTTATTCTGATATTAGTAGGAGAATGCTTTGATCAGTGAAATACGAGTGAGCCAGATGTATGATATAATAGGTTTGGGGAGGCATCACAAAGTTACACCTGTTCTCTGGCTTTTTTGTTTTGTTTTGTTTTGTTTTTGAGACGGAGTTTCGCTCTTGTTACCCAGGCTGGAGTGCAATGGCGCGATCTCGGCTCACCTCAACCTCCGCCTCCTGGGTTCAGGCAATTCTCCTGCCTCAGCCTCCTGAGTAGCTGGGATTACAGGCACGCGCCACCATGCCCAGCTAATTTTTTGTATTTTTAGTAGAGACGGGGTTTCACCACGTTGACCAGGATGGTCTCGATCTTTTGACCTCGTGATCCACCCGCCTCGGTCTCCCAAAGTGCTGGGATTACAGGCGTGAGCCACCGCGCCCGGCCCTGTTCTCTTGCTTTTTACCCCTGCCAGTAGGACAGCATGTTGCAAAAGAGGCCTTCTTGATTCTCAGGACACAACGGTCAGAATCATAGGGTACCCACAAAAAATAGCATATAATATTGGCAAGAAAAACAACATATAATATTGCACCCAGAAACTGCAATGATTATGATCAACTAAAATTTGGGGTCTTTTTACTACTGTGAAGCGACTCTTATGCGTCTGATGCATTTTATTTTATTTTGTGATTGCTACTGGCCTTGAGTTAGTCTGTTGTCCTATAATGTTTACATTCTACCCAGAAAAAATAGCATATAATATTGGCCAGAAAAACAACATATAATATTGCACCCAGAAACTGCAATGATTATGATCAACTAAAATTTGGGGTCTTTTTACTACTGTGAAGCGACTCTTATGCGTCTGATGCATTTTATTTTATTTTGTGATTGCTACTGGCCTTGAGTTAGTCTGTTGTCCTATAATGTTTACATTCTACCCAGAAGAAAAATTTTGTACATTTATGGTAGATGTCTTCTTGGTCATTCAACTCCCTTATATTTGAATGTCTGGTTGTGAATGCCTGTTTTGCTTTGGAGTGATTTGTAGTTATTAAAACATGCTATTTGAATGAAAATCCTCACAGAAGTAAACACTGAAAACATTGTTTAAATATAATTGTTTGTGGGTTTTACTTTTGATGTAGCCTTTTGCCTCAAAAATGTAGACTTTCTGGCAAGGAGAAGCCAAATTATTACTTGTGTTAAGCCTTATGATATGTTTTGATATTGCTGCCCTTTTGAAATTATATTGAGTTTGCAGTTATATGTTGCTCTCAGGGCTAACAATCATCCTTCTTAAGCTCCACATGTTAAAGGTGCACAGCCTGGTGAGATCTATCTACTAATATGCTAATAAAGTATTGTGGGGGAAAAATAGTGTTTTAAAAACAAATATACATCCGAAGATAAACAACAATCTTAGAGAACTAGTCTTTTGGCAAGAAGCAGAACCAAATATATTAGTTGGCTTAACACTAATAAGAAATAGACATGTTGGCTTAACACCAATTGGCATCTGCAATATATTATGAGAAGGAAAGAGCTAACCTGGTATCACTTTGGCAAAAAAACATATATTTTGCAAAGCATCCCAAAGGAAAGCAACTGACCTTATGAATATTAACAGTTACCCCCAAGAAAAGACTATACATTTTTGAAGCAAATTTGAAGGTAACATGGTACTCTCTATAGTAGTACAACAACATGAAAATACAGGGACTGGAAAAAGCTCTGAGATTAAGTGACAATGAATCTACCTCAAGTGAAATACAATTAAGTTACTTCTAATTTTGGAGCTGTTTACAAGAATATAACAAATATTTTTAAAACATTTTTGGTACATGTAGTTACAAACTCCTGCTATTATTTTTTAAAGCTGACTTCTCAGAACAGTTGATTATACTTTAAATTTATATAGATACTCTAAACAGTGCTGTTTGAACTTAATGTGCATATAAGTCACCTGGAGATCTTGTTAAAATGTAGATCCTGATTCATTAATCTGGGATGGAATTTGAGATTCTGCATTTCTAACAAGCTCCAAAGTGATGCTGATGCTTTTGGTTCATGGACTGAGCTTCTAAAGTAATGAGGTTCTAAACCATAATAACATTTATTACCAAATAATAAAGATAATGAGGTTTTAAGTAATGGGGTTGTAAACTATAATAATGAGGTTCTAAACTCAAGTAATGAAGTTCTAAACCATAATAACATTTATTATCAAGTTAAATGTCTTTATCAGTGACCTGAGTGTTCATTTAAGGAATATCTTGGGCATTTTGCACTGTCAAAAGTAACTCAGTATATATTTGTCAAAACAGTAGACAGGTGATTTATCTACCTTATCAATGTACTATATAAAAGAAACAGAAAATAGATAATCTAATGTCCAATATTCTACAACTTAACATTTACCTTTTACCTTGTTTGCCAGTGATACCTTTACCAAGATCAACTGACATATAAATTTTAATTACATTTTGCACTTGCTTCTTCTTATTATTTACATAAGTGATTTTATTTATTTATTTATTTATTTATTTATTTATTTATTTATTTATTGAGACAGAGTCTTGCTCTGTCACCAGGTGCCAGGCTGGAGTACAGTGGCATGATCTCTGCTCACTGCAACCTCCGCCTGCTGGGTTCAAGCAATTCTCCTGCCTCGGCCTCCTGAGAAGCTTGTGCTTCTCAGGCATGTGCCACCATGCCCAGCTAATACATAAGTGATTTTTAAATCGCTTCAATAGATAACTGCCTTGTGAAAATTAAAAAAAGATTAACAATATTGCTTTAACTTCAGATATTTTATCTTATTTGCCAGTGAAACATGAAGGAGAGAGATAAAGAGAGAATGAGAGAACTGATATAATCTTAAGAAATATCCGTAATCTTAAGATTAATTTTAGTAAATATCAGTATAGCAGTACTTTTCCCCCTTCAATTACATTTATTTTGATTATTTCCTAGGATAGGAATCTTCAAAAATATTTATTTTTCTTTCCTTTAAAACAGAATATATATTCTTTTTTTTTTTTTTTTTTTTTTTGAGACGGAGTTTCACTCTTGTTACCCAGGCTGGAGTGCAATGGCAAGATCTCGACTCACCGCAACCTCCGCCTCCTGGGTTCAGGCAATTCTCCTGCCTCAGCCTCCTGAGTAGCTGGGATTACAGGCACGCGCCACCATGCCCAGCTAATTTTTTGTATTTTTAGTAGAGACGGGGTTTCACCATGTTGACCAGGATGGTCTCGATCTCTTGACCTTGTGATCCACCCGCCTCGGCCTCCCAAAGTGCTGGGATTACAGGCTTGAGCCACCGCGCCCGGCTTGGTCAACGCTTTTAAAACATTTTTGTATTCACTCGTTGACAGAGAAAATATTTATCCTAGCACTGAATACTTTATTAGCTGAACATTTGGCACTGTTAAAAATAATGGGTTCTGAAGGCTCTGTTTTTATCCTGCAAAATATCTCAGATTGATCAGGCCAAAAACAGCAGCAAATAAGTGTCTTATGAAAATTCAATTATTATTTGAAGACTAGATTCATCACTGCAAGTCAAAGACATGAAAAGATATGGAGGTAAAACCAACCAAAACAAAAAATTGAAGTCGCACATTGATTGGGCCTTCCAGTTTAGTTACACAGAGATTAGAATCAAAATGTGACCTAAAAGCATAACTTCTTATTTCTAATAGAGTGTCATTAGGGGAATAGTATAGATCTTAATGGCAAGGACATTACATGACTTTTCAAATGGCCAAATTGGAGGGGGTCTAAGTCAAGCATTATTTTTATTGTTAAATATTAAATGTAGAAAAGTAAACACTATGCTAAGCCAAAAAATAGAGAGCTATGGAAGCTGGAGGATGGGAACACCTTTTACAAAATGTAAAGTAGTGCATGAAGTTCATATCATCAACTTCTAAAGTATGAATCTTTGGCGTAATTTCCTCTCAGTCAAAATAAAAGTGAAAAATAGATGGAAGATATAGAGGAAGAGAAATATGAAAACTCAGAAGAGGGGGATGGTATGGAACCACTTAGAAACCTCTTAATTTATGTAATTTTTAGTTTTTACTTTTGCTTTTTTTTTTTTAGAGAGGGAGTTTCACTCTTGTTGGCTAAGCTGGAGTGCAATGGTGCGATCTCAGCTCACTGCAACCTCTGCCTCCCAGGTTCAAGTGATTCTCGTGCCTCAGCCTCCGGAGTAGCTGGGACTACAGGCACATGCCACCACACCTGGCTAATTTTTTGTATTTTTAGTAGAAATGGGGTTTTAACATTTTAGCCAGGCTGGTCTTGAACTCCTGACCTCAGGTGATCCACTCACCTTGACCTCCCAAAGTGCTGGGTTTACAAGCGTGAGCTACCATGCCTGACCAGTTTATGTAATGTTTTATAAGTTTGATGTTAGTTACTGATCCTGCTTATTTTGGAAAAAGTATATTGTTAGATGAAGATGAATATGCTCTTTTTAAAAACCCAAAGCCATATAAATATTGCAAATTTGAAGGATTTCAGCGATAAAAATTTAAGTATGGACAGAGAAATGTTTATAACCTATGGACATTAAAATGGATAAACACATAACAAACATTAGCACATGAATACTCAATTCGGTCAACTGAGCATTAATAGAAAGCTTTAACAGCCTGATTCTTCCCTTACCAATCTGGTCCTCCTTTCTCCACTCATAAGTAACTATGGCCTCAATTGCATTTCTAGAATCCATTTGCTCATCTTCATAATTTTGCCCAATGTTTACTTTTGCATGCTTTGTTTTTTTAAAAAATTTAGAACATTTAATAGACAAATGTTGTATGTATTCAAGATGTACAACGTGATGATTTGTTACATATATACATTGTGTAATTATTATCACAACTAATGAACATATCTGTAACTACCCATCCTGTACATTAGATCCCCATAATTTATTCATCTGATAACTGAAAGTTTGCACCCAGTGATCAGCATCTCTCATTTCCCACACCTCCCAGTCCCTGGCAACTACTGGTCTACTCTGTTTCTATGAGTTTATCTTAATGCCACATACAATTGTGTATGCTCCTGAAGACTGCTTTTAAAAATAATAGATTCCTAAGGCTCACACATGTGTGTTTCTGTAGGCTGTGCAATGTCATTAATCTGGTCTATGAATGGCCAGCCATTTATTAAGCCAAGATTCTGTCCATGGACATTTGGGTTGCTTGCTTTATTTTTTCTTATATTATAAAACAACATTGCTATGAATATTTTCGAATGTGCCTTCTGGTATGCAGAAGAAGGAGTTTCCTTTTGTGTACATGAGCAGGAGAGTGCGTTTATCTCTTCAACATACTAATTTTTTTTATTGGACATATGCCCATCAGTGGGATTGCTGGGTCATATGGTAAGTCTATTATTACTATTTCAAGAAACCTCCATACTGTTTTTCATAATGGGTGTACTAATTTACATTCCTATCAACAATGTGTAAGGGTTTCCTTTTCTCCACATACTTGAGAATGCTTGTTTCTTTTGTCTTTTTGATAACAGCCATTTTAACTGGTGTGAGGTGATATCTCATTGCGTGTTGTTGTTGTTCATGTTGTTTGAGACAGAGTTTTGCTCTTGTTGCCCAGGCTGGAGTGCAATGGTATGATCTCAGCTCACTGCAACCTCCATCTCCAGGGTTTAAGTGATTCTCCTACCTCAGCCTTCCAAGTATCTGGGATTACAGCCGTGCGCCACCACGCCTGGCTAATCTTGTATTTTTAGTATTGATGGGGTTTCACCATGTTGGTCATGCTGGTCTCAAACTCCTGACCCCAGGTGGTCCACCTGCCTCAGCCTCCCAAAGTGCTGGGATTACAGACATGAGCCACCACACCCAGCCTCATTGTGATTTTGATTTGCATTCCCCTGATGACTTGTGATACTGGACATTTTTTCATATACCTTTTGACTATTTGTACATCTTTTATTGAGAAATATCTGTATAAGTCTTTTGCCCTACTTTTAAAATTTAATTATTATTACTATTGAGCTGTTTTTTGAGTTCCTTGTATAATCTTGATATTAGCCACCTGTCAGATGTATAGTTTGCAAATGTTTTCTCCCGATCTGTAAGTTGTCTCTTCATTTTGTTATTTCCTTAACTGTGCACAGCATTTTGGTTTGATGCAATGTCATTATCTATTTTGCTTTGGTTATCTGTGCTTCTGAGGTCTTATCTGGAAAATCCTTGTCCAGACCAATGTGAACCATTTCCCTGTTTTCCTCTAGTAGTTTCATGATTTCAAGTCTCACATTTAAGTATTTAATTCATTTTGAGTTAACTTTTCTATGGTGAGAGTGAGGAGTCTAGTTTTATTCTTCTGCATGTGGATGTTCAATTTTCTCCATACCATGTATTGAAGAGACCATCCTTTCCCCAATGTTTGTTCTTGACAACTTTGTCAAAAATCAGTTGGATGTAGATGCATGGATTTATTTCTGAGCTCTTTGTTCTGTTTCATTGGTCTACATGTCTGTTTTTATGGCCCTACCAAACTATTTTAGTTACTGTAGTTCTGTAGTATATTTTGAAGTCAGGCACTGTGATACCTCTAGCTTTGGTCTTTTTGCTCAAGATTGCTTTGGTTATTCAAGGTCTTTTATGATTTCATACAAATTTTAGGATTTTTTTTCTATTTCTATGAGGAATGTCGTTGGTATTTTGATAGGAATTACATTGAATCTGTAGATTGTTGTGCATAGGATGAGTATTTAACAATATTAATTCTTCCAATCCCTGAACATGTTTCCATTTATTTGCATTCTCTTCAGTTTCTTTCATAATTGTTTCATAGTTTCAGTATAATGATTCTTCATTTCCTTGGTTAAATGTGTTCCTAAGTGTCTTACTTTTTTTAGCTATTGTAAATGAGATGGTTTTTTTATTCCTTTTTCAGATACTCAGCAATTAGCGTATTAGCGTATAGAAACGCTACTAATTTTGTATGTTGATTTTTGTATCCTGTTACCTTACTGAGTGCATTTATTTGTTCTAACAGTTTTTGGTGGAGTCTTTAGGGTTTTCTTTATGTAAGATCATATCATCTGCAAACAGGGACAATTTGATTTCCTTATTTTTTATTTGGATGGCTTTTATTCTTCCTCTTGCCTAATTGCTCTTGCTAGGATTTCCAGTACTATGTAAAAGTGAGCATCCTTGTCATGTTCTAGATCTTAGAGAAGAAGCTTTCAGCTTTTCCCCATTCTGTGTGATATTAGATGTGGGTTTATCCTTTATGGCTTTTATTGTGTTGAGGTACATACCTTCTGTACGGAATTTGTGGTAGAGCTTTTATGATGAAGAGATGTTGACTTTCATCAAATGCTTTTTCTTTTCAAGATTGCTTACATGGTTTTGTCCTTTATTCTGTTAATGTGTTGGATCATCTTTATTGATTTGCATATGTTGAACCATCCTTTCATCCCTGGGACCATGGTGAATGATCTTTTTAAATGTGTTGTTGAATTTGATTTGCCAGTAGTTTGTCTAGAATTCTTGAATGTATATTCATCAGAAATACTAGTGTGTAGTTTCCTTTTTTTGTTAGGGCTTTTTTTGGTTTTGGTATCTGGGTAATGCTGGCCTTGTAGAATGAGGTTGGAAGAATCCCCTTCTCTTTAATTTCTGGAATAATTTGAGAAGAATTGATATTAGTCCTTTTTTTGTTTGAGATGGAGTCTCACTCTGTTGCCAGGCTGGAGTGCAATGGCCAATCTTGCCTCACTGCAACCTCTGCCTCCTGAGTTCAAGTGATTTTCCTGCCTCAACCTCCCAAATAGCTGGGACTACAGGTGCACACCACCACGCCCAGCTAATTTTTGTATTTTTAGTAAAGGCGGGGTTTCACCATGTTCGCCAGGATGGTCTCAATCTCTTGAACCACATGATCTGCCCACCTTGGCTTCCCAAAGTGCTGGGATTACAGGCCTGAGCTAAGCCACTGTGCCCAGCTGATATTAGTTCTTTATGTGTTTGGTAGAATTCAGCAGTGAAGACTGGGCTTCTTTGATGAGAAAATTTTTATTGCTACTTTAACCTCATTATTCATTATTGGTCTGTTCAGATTTTCTATTTCTTTATAAATCAGTCTTGTTAGTTTGTGTGTATCCAGGAATCTATCCATTTCTTCTAAGTTTTCCATTTGTAGGCATAGTGTTTTTCATAATATTCTTTTAGGATCCTTTGTATGTCTGTCATATCAGTTATAACATCTCATTTTTCATCTTTGATTTTACTTATTGAGTGTTCTGTCTTTTCGTGATAAAGGTTTTTTGGTTTTGTTAATCATTTCAAAAAATAAACTATTTTGCTGATCTTTTGTAGTTTTTTTTTAGTCTCTATTTTGTTGATTTGTTCACTGTTTTTTTATTATTTCTTTCTACTAATTTTGGGTTTATTATTTTTTTTTCTAGTTCCTTAAGGTGCAATATAGCTTGTTTACTTTATATCTTTTTTTTTTCTGACGTAGGTATTTATTACTATAAACTTCCCGGTTGGTTCTGCTTTTGCTGTATTCCATAGGCTTGGTATGTTATGTGGAATGAGTTCAGAAGCCTTCCCTCCTCTTCAATTTTCAGGATAATTTGAGAAGAATTGGTATTAGTTCTTGATGTATTGAGCAGAATTCAGCATTTCTCTTTGCCTCCAGAAATTTTTAAATTTATTTTTAAATTTCTTCATTGACCTGTTTGTTATTCAGAAACATGCTGCTTAATTTTTATGGTATTTGTAGTTTCCAAAGTTCCCCTTCATTTCTAGTTTTATACCACTGTCATTGGAAATAACAGTCTTTTTATTTTTTTAAATTTGTTTAAACTTGTTTTCTGGGTTACCATATGTTGTATTCTGGAAAATGTTCCATGTGCATAAGAGAAGAATGTATGTTCTGCTGCTGTTGAATGGAAAGTGCTGTATGTGCCGGTTAGGTCCATTTCTTCTAAGGTATACTTCAATTCCACTATTTCCTTATTAATTTTCTGTAGTTGACCTGTCCATTGTCGAACATGGGTAATTTAAGTTACCTACTATTATTGTATTGCTATCTATTTCTCCCCTAGTGTTCATTAATATTTGTTTTTTATAGTTAGCTTGTGGGGGATTGGGGACAGCTGTAATTGCTCTCGGTGGCAAATGTACTATTTTCCCAGGAGGGAGGTCACCGCTTCAGCTCAGGCACAGTGGGAGCAAGGTGGAGCAGAAATGAGGAGGGATAGATGGAGTTGCTCCATGGCTTCTTGGCCTTGTTGGGTAGGGTGTAACAGCAGCTCAACTGGAGGATGGCAGGGTACCTGGCAGCAGTGGTTCAAGAGTGGCTAAGTCTCAGGGATGGAAGGGTGTCATAGCTACTGACCTCCAGAGCAGAACACACTCCAGCAGTAGTAGTTTTAGTTCCAAGAAGGCATAATACGGTAGCTGATGGGCCACAGTGGGTAGGACATAGTGGCAGCTCCTTCTCGGGAGGCAGCACAGCTGTGTGGACTCTCTTCAGCTTTTTCAGCTAGGTGTAGGAACTTTGAGGACTGCAGGAATCCTCAATGGTGAGGAATGTAGATGTCCAAGGGGTTGATGAGGGCTGCTGGGGTACTCTTACTTGCCTTCTCTTTTCAGGAGAAGTCCTTTCTGGCTCTGAGCTAGGGGAAGGGGTGGTGGTGATCCAGCATTTTCTTCCATTCCCATGTATGTCCATCCTGGGTTTTTGTGCTCTATAGGGTTTGTTCTGCTACTTTGAGGTACTCCAACACTCTCTTACTTATCTACAACAAAAGTTAGTTGTTTATTATTTGACTGTCTTTATTGGGAAGGAGGGCAGTGAGTGCTAGGGATAAATTTTGAAAAGTTTATTTAGTGCCTTTTCTGCACCTATTGTGGTATTCATTTGATTTTTCTCTTATTTTTGTTTTTTATTTTTTTAATTATATTTTAAGTTCCAGGTACATGTGCAGATCATGCAGGATTGTTACAAAGGTATATACATGCTATGGTGGTTTGCTCCATCTATCCCCTCGTCATCTAAATTAGATATTTCTCCTAATATTATCCTTCCCTAATCCCCCTGCCCCCTGCTATCCTTCCCCAGCCCTTCCATCCCCCAACAGGCCCCAGAGTGTGATGTTCCCCTTCCTGTGATCATGTGTTAT
The DNA here is from genome assembly GCF_048565385.1 of Saimiri boliviensis. NCBI lineage: Eukaryota > Metazoa > Chordata > Mammalia > Primates > Cebidae > Saimiri > Saimiri boliviensis. The sequence goes on from NC_133463.1 coordinate 25,919,710, forward strand.
CATTGTTCAAAACCCACTTATGAGTGAGAACATGCGGTGTTTTGTTTTCTGTTATTGTGTCAGTTTGCTGAGAATAATGGTTTCCAGCTTCATCCCTACAAAGGATATGAACTCATCCTTTTTCATGGCTACATAGTATTCTATGGTGTATATGTGCCACATGTTTTATATCCAGTCTATCATCGATGGGCATTTGGGTTGGTTCCAAGTCATTGCTATTGTAAGCAGTGCCACATTAAACGTATGTGTGCATGTGTCTTTATAGTAGAATGATTTATAATCCTTTGGGTACATACCCAGTAATGGGATTGCTGGGTCAAATGGTATTTCTGTTTCTAGATACTTAGGAATCGCCACACTATCTTCCACAATGGTTGCACTAAGTTACACTCCCACTGACAGTTCAAAAGAGTTCCTCTTTCTCCACATCCTCTCCAGAATCTGTTGTCTCCAGATTTTTTAATGATCACCATTCTAACTGACATGAGATGGTATCTTGATGTGGTTTTGATTTGTATTTCTCTAATGACCAGGGATGATCAGCATTTTTTCATGTTTGTTTGCCACATAAATGTCTTCATTTGAAAAGTGTCTCTTCATATCCTTTACCCACAATGGGGTTGTTTTATTTCTTGTAAATTTGTTTAAGTTCTTTGTAGATTCTGAATATTAGCCCTTTGTCAGATGAGTAGATTGCCAAAATTTTTTCCCATTCTGTTGGCTGATGGTTCACTCTAATGATTGTTTCTTTTACTGTACAGAAGTTCTTAAGTTTAATTAGATCCCATTTGTCTATTTTGCCTTTTGTTGCCATTGCTTTTGGTGTTTTAGTCGTGAAGTCCTTGCCTGTGTCTATGTCCTGAATGGTATGGTCTAGGTTTTATTCTAGGGTTGTTTTTTTTTTTTTATGGTGTTAGGTCTTATGTTTAAGTCTTTAATCTATCTGGAGTTAATTTTTGTGTAAGGTGCAAGGAATGGGTCCAGTTTCAGCTTTCTGCACATGGTTAGCTAGTTTGTTCAGCTTCATTTATTAAGCAAGGAGTCCTTTCCCCATTTCTTGTTTATGTCAGGTTTGTCAAAGATCAGATGATTATAGGTGTGTGGCATTACTTTTGAGGCCTCTGTTCTGTTTCATTGGTCTATATCTCTGTTTTGGTACCAGTGCCATGCTGTTTTGATTACTCTAGCCTTATAGTGTAGTTTAAAGTCAGGTAGTGTGATGCTTCCAGCTTTGTTCTTTTTGCTTATGATTGATGTTTGATTCTATATAAAGTTTAAGGTGACTTTTTTCCAGTTCTATGCAGAAGGTCATTGGTAACTTGATAGGGATAGAATTGAGTCTGTAAATTACTTTGGGCAGTACGGCCATTTTCATATTGATTCTTCCTAACCATGAACATGGAATGTTTCTCCGTCTGTTTGTGACCTCTTTTACTTCCTTGAGGAGTGGTTTGGAGTTCTTTTTAAAGAGTTCATTCAGGTCCTTTTTTAGTTGTATTCCTAGGTATTTTATTCACTTTGTAGCAATTGTGAATGGGAATTTGCTCATGATTTGGCTCTCTGTTTGTCTGTTATTTGTGTACAGAAAGGTTTGTGATTTTTGCGCATCCATTTTGTATCCTGAGACTTTTCTGAAGTTGCTTACCGTCTTAAGGAGATCTTGGGCTGAGACGATGGGGTCTTCTAAATATACAATCATGTCGTCTGCAAATAGAGACAATTTGACTTCCTCTTTTCCTAATTGAATATCCTTTATTTCATTTAAAATTACCTTTATATTTTTCATAGTTTCAAAAATCTCTTTTGTATGTTTAAACATGTTAACCATACTTATTTTATTATCTAAAAATACTAAAATCATATGTTCTTTTGAGTCTTATATTTCCATTTGTTATTTCTGCTGGCTCTTAATCATATCATAGTGCTTTTGTCATTTTGATTGTGAGCTCGTGTTCCTTGAAAACAGACCTGTGGTAATTCTTTGAAACCTAGGCTATATTGTTTTTCTCTACATGGGGTTTATATTGACCTCTGAAATGACCTGAACATACTAGCAAATGAAGACAAACTTAAAATTCATTTTTTACCTTCAAGTTTTCCATATACCACAGTGTGGATTTAGGCCTCAAACCTTTAAACTCATGTTTCTCACAAAATTTATGGGAATTCACTCCTCTACCAATTTCTAAGTTTGAGGTTAATATTCTGTTAAAAGGCAGATTGAGCTGTAGTTCATCTTCACATTGTGAATGGAGCCCTGGAAGTAGGATTCTGTAGGGGGTTCCCATTAGATTTTCAGCATTGGACAGAATCTAGGTTTCCCTGTTGGCCCTCATTATTTTTCAAAACATACACATCAAAACAAAAGCCAAGTTCCCTGAGATTTTGGCATATGCCACATGGTGAAAATCAATATCAAACTGGTTTTATCTGTTAGATTCTAACTGTCACTCAACTTTTGGTGTCTGGTCAGTGCTTATTCTCTCACCAGTTCACTTATTCAGATTTTTCTTTAACTCCTGAATTTTTAGTTTTTAAAAATTATTATTTTGAGGATTGCTACATATTTATGCAAAGGAACCATGCAATATCTTATTTTCTCTTGTATGAAATTTGGTGTCATAATTCTGATTGTAGAGAGACATAAAAGTTAAATTATATGTAAAAGCTTATTACAATTTTGATATATTCTATTTACACACACATGCACGTATGCACCCCATGTATAATATTGATTACCATATAAAGATCATTTTGTCCTCTTACGAAGTGTTCTTGAGAAACTTCGTTCTTTACATCTTCTTAACTGTCTTTTTACAAAAGTAATACATATTGAGTTAGAAAACTTAGAAAATATGAATAATGAAAGAGACTTAAAAATTGCTACCACCTATCATTTGATTTGATGACAAATATAAATTTATATTATAATGCTTTTCTGTAACCTGCTTTTCTTCACTTAACAGTGTATTGGAGATGCTTTTCCCAGTTATTACATGTACTTCCAAAATATTTTAAAAGACTCATGGTATTCCATTTTATGTTAACAAGATTTTTTAAAAACTAGTCCTTCATCTTTTAGAAATATGCCTTATAAAATTGTTATTTATAAAATATATACACTTTCTGTATATGTATTGAATAAAATTGAACTTTAAAAAAGAACAGTATGGTCCGGGCGCGGTGGCTCGTGCCTGTAATCACAGCACTTTGGGAGGCCGAGGCAGGTGGATCACGGAGTCAAGAGATGGAGACCATCCTGTCCAACATGGTGAAATCCTGTCTCTACTAAAAACACACACACACAAAAATTAGCTGGGGGTGCTGGCGCGTGCCTGTAGTCACAGCTACTCGGGAGGCTGAGGCAGGAGAATTGCTTGAACCTGGGAGGTGGAGGTTGCAGTGAGCCAAGGTGGTGCCACTGCACTCCAGCCCGGCACCTGGTGATGGAATGAGACTCTGTCTCAAAAAGAAAACAAAAAACAAACAAACAAACAAAGAAACAAAAAACCAGTCTGCCTGTAATCCCAGAACTTTGAGAGGCCAAGGTAGGCAGATCACAAGGTCAGGAGTTCGAGATCAACCTGGCCAATACGGTGAAACCGGGTCTTTACTAAAAATACAAAAATTAGCCAAGCATGGTGCCATGTGCCTATAGTCCTCAGGAGGCTGAGGCAGAAGAATCACTTAAACCCAGGAAGCAGAGGTTGCCGTGAGCTGAGATTGCACCACTGCACTCCAGGCTGGGCGACAAAGCAAGACTCTGTCTCAAAACAAGCAAACGATATTATTTTCTTTTTGTTAGTTCATATAACGCAATAATAACTGTCCTTGTATACAAATATGTATCCACATCATAGATTATTTCCTCTATTAGATTCCTGTAAGTAGAGTTGTGAAAACGCCAAACAGAAATGTTCTTAAATATCTCTTATGAGTATTACCAAATAGTTGTCTGGAAAATTTATTCCAGTACCATTTCTCATCAGCACATTTTTACTATTTCAAACACTTCAGGCTTTATATATTTTTTCATTAATTATTAACTTTAAAAAAAACTTTGCTTTTTTACATTAAAATATTTTTAAAGAGTTATTTATGTTTTAATTACTTTAATTATTATGCTATTTTCCATATAGTGATAGTGGTGTTTATGTTTCTTTTGTTGCTAATTCTTTAATGAAATTATCTATTTTTCTACTTGGCTCTAATGCTTTTCACCTTATTTGAAGAATCTCCATTAGGTTTAACTTTCATTATATCTGTGAAATGTTATTTTTTTAGCTCTTTATTATTTGATGTCTAAAGGGTATCTTGACATCCAGAAGCTTCAGTCTTTACATACTTAATGTTTAAATTTGTGTTAATGTCATTTCCTCTATTGCATTTGATTGATAAGTCATTCCCATCTCATATTGTTGACACTTTTCATTAAAAACTAATTTATATTCTAGCTGAAATATGTTTTAACCTATGATATGAAATGTGGATCTGACTTTACATTTTTAAACAAAAATATAACCAGTCCAAGCCATATAACCAATTAGCCATATAACCAGTCCAAGTATGCTTGTGTCATTAAAGTTAATTGAAATCAAGAGATGTGCCTTTTATTTTAGTATTTTACAAAGCTAAAATCATGTATAAAAAAGTGTTTTCTTCTACCTCTAACTTTGCATCCATTCATGCTTAAGTACAAGATGCTCATCTTATGTTATATGTTTGCATCATTAAGCAAAACACTATACAGATTTTATTTTTATTTTATTTTATTTTATTTATTTATTTATTTATTTAATTTTTTTTGCGACGGAGTTTCACTCTTGTTACCCAGGCTGGGGTGCAATGGCGCGATCTCCACTCACCGCAACCTCCGCTTCCTGGGTTCAGGCAATTCTCCTGCCTCAGCCTCCCAGGTAGCTGGGATTACAGGCACGCACCACCATGCCCAGCTAATGTTTTGCATTTTTAGTAGAGACGGGGTTTCACCATGTTGACCAGGATGGTCTTGATCTCTTGATCTTGTGATCCACCCGCCTCAGCCTCCCAAAGTGCTGGGATTATAGGTTTGAGCCACCATGCCCGGCCAGATTTTATTTCTTTCTAATTATTGGAAAACTTTCCCTTTATTCTCATCTCTTATTGGCCAGTTTTGCCAATTATTATATAGATTGCTTGTAGATGGACATGTCTAAAGGATATTTACATCTGTGCAGAGCTAATTATAAGCACAGATCTAATGTCAGAATAATCAGCATATATCCTGTCCCTTGCTTCTCTTCACAAGTTTCAGATTCATTTGCAGGGAGCAAAAATAGAGCCACTTTTTCTTCTGCAGTGACAATCCAAGTGAGATGACGGAGTGTTCAATTAGCTGCCCTAATGGTGCAGCTCCCCAGTTAAACAGTAAGATGCTTTTGAAGACTTCGTGCTTCCTGCTCAATTTCATTCTCTCTGATAACATTTTTAACTGCCTGAAGAACACTGTTTATTTAAAGGCATTCTTTCTATACCTTATTAGTTGGTCAATATTTCGGCTAAATCCCATAGATGTCAATTTTGTTGACACATAGAGGAACATTTAAGTGTTACACGTGGCACATTTCTCCAGTTCATCTTTACCTCTTCTATCTTTGAATCCATTCAAAGTTAGGGCAGACAGACTGCCAACTGTGGGAGAAATTCTTGCCAGAGTCCTTCCCATAGCTCACTCCAGACCTGCTGCATTCCTAGAGAGGAAGATTTCAAAGGTCAGAGACCGAAGTTAAATTGTCACTTTCCTTGAAATATGCAGTGTTGACAGCAAGTGTGGTAATTAATAGAAAATAAGGAATGCAGACACAGCACTGGGACTCGTGGTAGAATCCATTCTTTTAACTCTGCCATTACCATAGGGAGTATAGAAGAATGCTGGGTTTGCATTTGGAAGTTTTGAGTCTGAGAAGAGGCTCTGCCACTTGGTAAAGGTTAACTAACTCTTCAACTCTCAGCCTCAGATTCCTCTTTTTTTTTCAAACGGATAGTGTAAGAACAAAATGAGATAACGTGAAAGTGTTTTGTAACCCAAAGGATTGTACAAAATATAAAGACGTGTTATTCCTCTTACTCCTCAGAGAATGCAAACAATGAGAGAGGGAGAGTTTATTTGTAGACCTTTTCTAGGAAGGCTTGCGGACAGAGTGTAAGGAGGATGAGAGAAACGGGGTGAGATAAGAATCACGGATGGCTGGTCATCCTGGAGACTAAGCCTCAATGCATGTCCTGTAGAACCTGGTCACAACATTTAGAGCTTTATTTATTTGTTTGAAATAAGTACCATGAGAAGATGTTATTTTTTTACTGAGTGAATGAGACCTGAAATTCAAGTCTTTAGGAATAATTTCATATATCAATCCATTTTTCCATTCATCTATTTACCCATTTATTCATTCAGATGATCAATATGCATTTTGTGCTGATTCTACGTAATACACTACGTTAAGCTCTGTGATTGCAAACATGAAGAAAACAAGGTTTCTGCTTTGGAGAATCTCAAAATCCAGAAAAGGAGATGTCTAGCAATTACATATGTAGGTGTTCTCTTTTCCTTAAATAATCAAAATCTCAAAAGAAGGCCAGATAAATAAAACTAAACGTAGTCTCTAAAATCACTCCAGATACTTGGGTAAAAGTTTAAAGGCTATTCTGTACCATATTGAGAGGCCCCTGATCATGCTCTATTGTTTCGGTTATCAGGCTGTTAATTTTTTTTTCTCATCTGGCTAGCATGTAATTCCTATTTTAAAACTTTCAGATGTATTTAAACATTTTTTCTATAGAGTCAAAACCAATCTACTATCTGAAATAATTGTGCTTGAGCATCTTTTAGTAAATAGGTCCAGTTACCAGACTCAACAAGAGTCTAGTGAAATAAGACTAAAACAGGACCTTCCAAAATACATGCATAGAGGCCAGGCTAATGATTTAATTTCCATTCAAACATTTCCTTTGAGAATACGTTCAACACTTACTCAATGGGGTTGAAGGAAACTCGAGTAAGGCATGTTTTTTCGTGGTTTGTTACTTTCTATTCTGGGGATAGGAGTTGATCCTTTCATATTTGACTAGTTATAGAAAAATTCGTGTGTAGAGATCTAAGTTCAACTGGCAACATATTTTAGATTTCCTGATGTGATATTTTAATCATCTTTGTAGTTTGGTAGCTACTCACCTGGTTTGCCCATCATGTGGCTCAGAAAGGAGCCATGTATATTCTTATCTTGCTTTACCTATCCTAAGAGTATAATTATCACCAATTAGGGCATAATCAGATTTCAGTCTTATCAGTCTTACCTCTCTGCCACTCACTCATTCTTATGAAATGTTTACTGAGCCACTTTAAAGTTCAGTGGACTATGCTCACTGCAACCTCTGCTACCGGGTTCAAGTGATTCTCCTGCCTCAGGCTCCAGAGTAGCTGGGATTACAGGCATGCGCCACCACGCCTGGCTAATTTTGTATTTTTAGTAGAGATGGGGTGTCTCCACGTTGGTCAGGCTGATCTCCAACTCTCGACCTCACGTGATCCGCCCACCTCGGCCTCCCAAAGTGGTGGCATTACAGACATCAGGAACCATGCCCAGCGTCATCAAACTTTCTAAAAAATTTTAATAGTAGTAGGGTTTAATTTTTTTTTTAAGCTTGGGAGAAATTTTTGGATGACACTAGAAATTTGGGAGAACAAATTATGCAAACAAAATACTGGAGATAAAAGCCCAATCAACAAATATGACTTACATAAAGTGTTTACATGTAGGAAACCCTGAATAATGACTGTTGTGTTTTGAAAAAGCTGCCAAACTCATAGTAGACAAGAGAAGACAATTAGCACTACTGCAATAAAAAACGATTGCCATCTCAGTAGAACAACAAGAATTAATTGTAGCTGTAATCTCTTGACTATCACTGAACCAAAAAAGATGAAGTTGGGGCTATTGAAAAGTGGTTAAAGGATGGTCTGGTTTATGGCTATTTACTCACACTTCAAATACTTAAAATATGTTAACATTTTAGGGCTTGGAAAGTACTGAAAACAATTTATGTTACATAGTTTTAAATAACTTTTATAATTTATGCAACCTTTAAGAGAAATACAACACAGATGCAGACATATATAAAAATTGTTATGCTTGTTTAAATCACTTTTTGAACACTCGAAAGTTTTATGTAAAAATATACAAACATGCTGTTAATGATCTCATTCAAAGAAAGAAAAATATGTGAGAATTTTGCTTAAATTTTGCTTTCTAAAGTTTGAAAGCATAATTTAATATCTATTACAAATATTATATCAACTTATCAAATTTACTCCCCAATTACATTTATGGAATTATACAGATTAGGTACTATTGGTCAGTGTAGATAAGCCAAGAGGCATAGACATAACTGAGCTCAAATAAAATATTTAATCTGTTTCTTTTTGAAAAAGAAAAACAATGTATTGAATGTTTTTATTCTAGCATTTATACTTATAGACATAATTCATTCTCTTCATTAATGTATGAAAAATACTTGCATTCATGCATGCATTTCAATATTTTAGATAAGCAACTTTAGTTCTTAAAAGGAAATGTAATTAGAAGTCAAACAGCTGAAATTTCAAATCTTATCCTCACCAGTTTAATTCACAAAATGTAAAGTTTTCTGAATTTTTGCAAGTTCATAACCTTGGTGGTGTAAACACACCTCATCTATGATCATAGATGTAATAAAACTGATACTAGAGACATTCTCAAGTCAGATTTGTAAAACTTAACTACAGTAGTACAAATAACATGAACTCTTGGTAATTTTTGGTAACTTTGTGAAGTGAGTTTACTGGGTCAGGATGTTAATCTTTAAAAAATATAAATATTATTGATTAAGGTGCTGAGATTTTATGGAATTAAGTAAAAATTTAAAGAAGAATTTATAAATGAAATCACTCAAAGAATCTGTACATCACCATTGTTGGTCTAGGTGCAGACTAATGAGTTAAATGCCCATAAAGAAAGATAAATGTGAAATAGGTATCTGTTAATGAAAAATTAATGTTTGTTGACAATTTCTTCAGTCATTTAAGCAACGTTTCCACTGAGAATTCTTTATGATGATACAACATCTACCTCAAACATTGGATCGATTTTTTTTTTTTTTCTGAGACAGAATCTCACTCTGTCGCCAGGTGCCAGGCTCCAGGCTGGAGTGCAGTGGTGCCATCTTGGCTCACTGCAAACTCTGCCTCCCGGGTTCAAGCAATTCTCCTGCCTCAGCCTCCTGAGTAGCTGGGACTACAGGCGTGCACCACCATGCCCAGCTAATTTTTGTATTTTTAGTTGAGATGGGGTTTCACCATGTTGGCCAGGATGGTCTCCATCTCCTGACTTCGTGATCTGTCCCCTTGGCCTCCCAAAGTGCTGGGATTACAGGCGTGAGCCACCGTGACTGGCCAAGGATCAAATTTTTTTAAGTCACAAATTATGTGAAGGTAACTAATCAATGATATGTCTGAGATTACAATAAATTACAACTTCATGTGCTGCTTCATTTCAAGTTCCCTGAAGTAAGAAGGCAAGATCAAGGACGTTTGAAAGAATGACTGCATTTTTAGTGACAATAAATACAAATTGCCCATGTTTCAATGAAAATTTTCCTTAATAAAGATTAGTTTTGAATAACAACTCAATTCAGCAGCATTTATATTATTCCTGAAATATGTTTTTAAAAGTCCTAAAGAGAATTTATTTTACAATATTACATGATTCTCCCACATAGTTGAGGCAAATGAAAACGTGTTGCTGCAAGTCATGGGCTTATTTAAGATACAAATACTTTATTTCATCAGGCTCTTAATGTTATGTCTTTCATATACACGCCAGATAGGGAGACTGAATATGGTTCTTTATGACAAAATTAATTTTCAGAAAAATGTATAAACTTAAATTTACAAGGTATAAAGTGTTCATTCCCCAAATTGTAACCTTTCAGTTTTTGTGAGGCTTGATTGTTAGAATACAGTTTTACACACAAACACTTTATAAAATATCAACTGGTAATTTCATCTTTCTCTATCCCTCTCTTGTATAGATTGTAAATGAAAACTTGTTATCTAACAAGCATTTGGTCTACCACCTTCCATGTGGAGTTTAGATGACATAATGGGTTAAATACTATCTATTTCATGTCGACTTCAAAGCCGCTAATCTGAGATCTGGGAGCTGCTGTCTTTTCTGCTCTGTCATACCTATCTCCAGTTAATTCAGGTCCTCTTGTTAGACACACTCGTGGCAGAATTTTTGTTTCCTTCTGTGAACTTATTTGTGTCACTATTTGATTCATGCTTCACATAGATGTGAATTATTTCTTTTTAAAAGCGTTATATTTTTAAGACTCAAGTGAATGACCCATAGTAGTCACTCATTGAATACACTCAAAATCACCAAATGAGTAATATTCTCATGTGAGCTAAAATGAAATAGCCACCTAAATATGAAAAAGAATGAGGTTTCTGACTTTTTAGTATACATCTGGCTAAAGGTCACAGAAAATCAAGCTCAGTAGAGGAATACATTTCTCAATTTTCTCATGAACACTTTGTGTGTTCATGGGACTGGGGTAAATTAAAAGTTAACTATTTGCTCTAAACTGAGAAACGTTAACTGTATACAAAAACCCACTCCCACTAATATCTAAAATACACGTTCGAAAGTTTCTAAAAATGCGACCATTTTCTGCTAGAGCAGTGAAATGTACAGTCATGATCCTCCAACCATCTCACAGTGAATACAGTTTGAGAAAAGCAATCCAGATACTTCAGCTGTAAAAAGATTTTTAATTTCTCTTATCTGTGCCAGCCATAAGGCAGGAGAAGTGCATTGATTTACACAAATTCAGTTTTCATCTTTTATGATAGAAATAAATATATTTGACTCATTTTCTCCTGTAAACTTTAAAATGTAATTTTTTACCGATTAGCTGTCAGTAAGTTTATAAGTCTAATAGGCAAAAAACAACGTTCATACTAGTGATTATTACAATTTTCTTTGGCAGAAAACTTTTACCTCATAAAATTGAAAGGATAATTTAATTAGACTTGCTTCTAAGTGATCAGCCTATGGGTTTTAAACTATTGCACTGAGGTGTGTGTTCTTTTTATCTCCTTTTGATAAGTGAGAGAAGTTTGTTAGAATTAATTTCTCCGAGGCTGTATCCATAGCAAGAGTTTGAATCCAGGGAGTCAGACACCAAACCTAATGCCATTAACTTATTTACAGAATGACAGCAGCTTTGATTGAAAGGTAGATGTTACTGGTAATGTATGATATCTGTGAGAGAGTGTGTGCACATGCGTGTACATGTGTGTGTGGGTGCATTTGTGTGGGAAGCATAGAGGGTGTATGGGAGAGACAGGCAAAGATACAGAGTATAAAGAAAGGAGAAAGAGAAGAGACAGACACAGTTGGGAGAAGCTTATTAAATGGGGAGGAATTTGAGAAATATTAATATATATCAAACAGAAGCAAAAAGCGGGGTATAGATTAATCCTTCATTGTCCTGAATAAATAGCCACCCAGGAACAGAGCCCAAACTCTGGGCTCAGGGTGCAGAGAATAAAAGCACAGGCACAAATGCATAAATAGCTATACTGGATTACAACACAGTTAAAAGATTCCGTACAACAAAGGAAATGATCAACAGAATGAAGAGACAATATACAGAATGGGAGACAATAAGGGGTTAACATCCAAAATATATAAGGTACTAAAACATATCAATGATAAAAAATAAATAAAAACACTCTGATTTGAAAATGAATGAAGGGTTGGGCGCAGTGGTTCATGCCTGTAATCCAAGCACTTTGGGAGGCAGAGATGGGCAGATCCCTGAAGTCAGGAATTCGAGACCAGCGTAACTAACATGGTGAAATGCTGTCTCTACTAAAAATACAAAAATTGGCTGGGCATGGTGGCAGACACCTGTAATCCCAGCTACTTGGGAGGCTGAGACAGGAGAATCACTGGAACCTGAAAGGTGGAGGTTGCGGTGAGCTGAAATTGGGTGCTCTAGCCTGGGCAGCAGAGCAAGACTCCCTCTCAAATAAATAAATAAATAAATAAATTGAACAAAGAACCTGAATATACATTTTTCAAAAGAAGACATAAAAATGGCCACCAGAGTAATGGAAAATGTTCAACATCACTAATCATCAGGGAAATGCAAATCGAAACCAGAATGAGATATCATTTCACTCCCGCTAGAATAGTTAACAATAAAAAAGACAAAAGTTAACAAATGTTGGCAAGGATGTAGAGAGAAGGTAACCCTTGCACACAGTTGGTGGAGAACAGTTTGGAGGTTTCTTAAAAAATAAAAATAGAACTACCATATAATTCAGCAGTCCCACTACTGCATATATGATTATTAATATGTTGAAGAGATATCTACCTTTCCATGTTTATTGCAGCATAATTCACAATAGCCAAGACATAAAACCAACCTGTGTCCATTAGTGAAAGAATGGATTTTAAAGGTAGTATATGTACACTGTGGAGTACGTAGCCATACTAAAGAATGAAATACTGTCATTTGTGGCAACATGGATGAACCTGCAGGATATTATGTTACGTGAAATAAGCTAGGTACAGAAGGACAAATTCCACTTGACCTCTCTTATATGTGAAATACAAAAAAGTTGGTCCCCTAGAGGTAGAGAGTAGACTGGTAGCTACCAGAGGATGGGGATATGGAGTGGTAGGGTTTAGAAAATCCTGGTCAAATGATACAAAATTACAGTTAGAAGGAATAAGTTCAAGACATCCACTGTAGAGCATGGCAATTAGAGTTAATGGCCATATACTGTATTCTTGAAAAGAAAGTGATCAGCAAGCCTAAAATACTGATGAACCTGAAAAACATATTATGGAGAGTCCTTCTACGTGACAAGAAAAGCTATAAAATGAAAAAAGACAGCTGGGCACAGTGGCTCATACCTGTCATCCTGAAACTTTGGAAGGTTGAGGCTGGAGGATTGCTTGGGCCCAGGAGTTCCAGACAAGCATGGCCAACATAGCTTGTCTCGGTGGTGCTTGCCTACAGTTCTAGCTACTCAGGAGGCTGAGAAGGAGCAGGAGAATTGCTTGAGCCCAGGAGGTCTATGCTACCTTGATCTGTGATAGTACCACTGCACCTCAGCCTGGGTAACAAAGCAAGATCCTGACTCAAAAACAAAAAAAGGAAAAGAAAAAGAAAAGTGAAGCCAGAAACAAAAATGTGCCTAAAATGGAGTATAGGTGAAAAGCGGATAGCATTCACTTGATAAATACAAAGCCTGCTATAGAGAAAAAAGAAAAAAAAGATGAAAGAGGAGAAGTTTCTATCATTTCGAAAGGAGAAGATGAAAATAAATTCCATCTCAACATTAGAGTAATGAGAGAAATGAAAATGGTTATACAAAACTGATCATTTTCAATCTCTACTCTTTGCCAGATCACTGCCCTCAATTTGAGTTTTGTTTTTGAATATAGACTATTTAAAGACATAGATACATTTTTAAAATGGTTAATCTTCTGAAGCTCCCATGAATATTACAAGGCCCAGTGAAAATCTGAAAGGTGCAAATTATTCATGAATGTCTACAAAATTGCTAATAAAAATAAGATTCATGTTACCAAGTATAATATTGATATTTTAAAAATAAGCCAACATGTAGTTAGTTATTGTGTCAACGATTCATATTCATGGATAATGTGTTAGGCCCCATACTGATGTTTGTATTCTATTTGGTGAAGTATATGGTTGTGTCCTTTGCCTATTTTCTATTTGATTTTTTTTTTGAAATAGTAGATATATACACATAAAGAGACACTTACGCACATACTTTTTTAGATAGGTGTCATTTATTGGAAAGGTAGCTTGCAAGTATGTTCTCAGGCTGTTGTCAATTTTCATCCCCTATCAAGATTGTTCTCAGAGCAAAAGTTTTTAATTTGATGTAGAAAATATAACAATTTTCCTAATACATTTACATGTGCAAAATTGCAGGAAGGAATATTTAGGGAAAAGCCCTCACATAGACATGAAACTACAAATTCTCAATTGATTTGTTTATAACTAAATTAACCCCTGCTTAGACAGGCTCTTGACTTCCTGCAGAGGAAATTCAGTTACTAATGACTATTAGAAATGGTCAGTGTTTTGAAGCAGGCAGCAGCCCGTAGGTTGTTTTGTTGTTCAAGCTCTTTCTTGTAAGTCCACAAATCTTGCTTGATCTTTACGATGGCTTGCTCGCTTTTAGCTTGACAGTTCTCTGGGAAAGTTAATGCTTGGCAGAGGAGACACTTGTGATCTTAGAATCAGTTAATTCATTAATAAGAGATTACTGAGTACTTACTATCTAGAACTTCTGTTCAATATCATTAATGCACACAATGGGGGAATGAACCAAGCTAGAGAAGTGACAAATGTCACCAGTGCGCTGTCATAGTGTTCATTTGAAGCCATTCCAATCAAAGAAAAAAATTGTGTATTGTGTACATTTATATTATATAGTAATTGTAGGCATCTATCATAAAAAAGATTAAATAAATACTATTTGAATGGGTTAATTAATATTTAAGCACAATTCTTATGTCACAGTTAAGTTGATTCTCTATGAACTTTAGGATAGTGTTTTTCTAATTCTGTGAAAAATGACCTCAGTAGTTTGATTGAAATAGCATTGAATCTGTACATGACTTTGGGTAGCGGGTCATTTTAATGATGTTGATTCTTTCAGTCTATGGGCATGGAATTGTTTTTATTTGTTTGTACCATCTACAATTTCTTTCATCATTGTTTTTTAGTTTTCCTTATAGACCTCTCTCACCTCCTTTGATAAATGTATACCTAGTTATTTTACATTTTCTGTGGCTATTTTAAAAGGCATTGAGTTCTTGATTTGGTTCTTAGCTTGAAGGCTATTGGTGTATAGAAATACTACTGCTTGTTGTGTGCTGATTTTGTATCGTGAAACTTTAATAAAGCTGATTATCAAGTCTGGAAATATGTTGGTGGAGTTTTTAGGGTTTTATAGGTATATGATCATGTTATCAGGGAACAGAGATCATTTGACTTCCTCTTTTCTAATTTAGTTGCATTTTCTTTCTTTCGTTTGATTGCTGTGGCTAGGTGTTCTAGTACTATGTTGAACAGGAGTGGTGAGAGTAGATATCTTTGTCTTTTTCCACTTATTAGGGGAAATGCTTTCAATGTTTCCCCATTCATTTTGAGATTGGCTGTGGTTTTGTCATAGATGACTCATTATTTTGAAGTATGTTCCTTTGATGTCTGTTTTGTTAAGGGTGTTTATCATGAAGGGATGCTGGATTTTATCAGGTGCTTTTTCTGCATCTTTTGAGATAATCATATGTTTTTTGTTCTATTTATTTGGTGAATCACATTTATTGATTTATATATGAAGAACCATCCTTGAACTCCTCTAATAAAACCCATTTGATTGTGATAAATTATCTTTTTGATGTGCAGGTGGATTCAATTTGCTAGTATTTAGCTAGAATGTCTGCATTTATGTTCTTAAGGGATATTGGCCTGTGGTTTTCTTCTTTTTTGTTTTTGTCCTTGCTTGTATTTGGTATCAGGGTGATACTGGAGCAATAGAATGAGTTAGGGAGAAATCCTTCCTCTCCAATTTTTTTTTTGAATAGTTTTAGTAAGACTGATACGAACTCCTCTTTAATCACCTGTGGCATTTTATTTACTTTTATTATTGGCCTTAATAGAACTTCCAGCACTATTTTACATAGTAACACCCAGAGTTTATAGCCTTACTGTTTCCAATTCTTTTTAACACATTCATCACCACCCATACCGTAAAATAGAAATACCAGATTTGTTTACATTACAATAGAAATTTTGTACCCTCTGATCAACATTTCCTCACCTCTTGGTCCTTGACAACCATTCTTTCTATTCTGTTTCTATGTATGGCCTCCAGTGATCCTCCTGCCTCAGCCTTCTGTGTAGCCAGGACTACAGGCATGCAGCAGCACAGCCAGCTAATTTTGAGTGTATGTGTATGTGGGCAGGCAGGGCTTGTGCGCACGCTGACTTGGTCTTGTTATGTCACCTCAGCTGGTCTGGAATTCCAAGGCTCAAGCAATCCTCCTGCTTCGGCCTTCCAAAGTTCTGGGATTACAGGCATGAACCACCATACCCAGACACTTTCAGTACTTTAAGAAATCACTTTCTAGGTATCATGGAATGAATATTTGTGTCCCCTCAAAATTTCTGTTTTGAAATCCTAGCCTCCAATGTAATACTGTTAGGAGATGGGGCCCTTGGGAAGTAATTAGGTCAAGAGGGTGGAGCTCTCATGATGGAATCAGCACCTTTATAAGAAAAGATGCAAGAGAGTTGCTTTCTGTCTTTCTTGCTCTCTGCCATGGGAGGATACAAGAAGATGGGCCTCTGTGAACCAGGAGGTGGGCCCTCCCCAAGAATCAACCCTAATCTTGGACGTGCAGCCTCCAGAACTGGTAGAAATCAGTGTTTGTTGTTTAAGCCACCCAGTCTGTGGCATTTTGTTAGAGCAGCCCAAGCTAAGATACTGCCCCAATCATAATGATATCCCCCTACATTTCTTTCTAAATGTTTTCAAAGTTTTGCCTTTCACAATGAGATCCTTAATCAACCTGGCTTTTATTTTTGGTATGGTGTGAACTAGGGATCTAGTTGTATTTATTTTCCATATGAATAATCAATTTTGCCAACACCATTTGTAGAATACTCTGTCCTTTCCCCAGTAATCTACAAGGCAACTTCTGTCTCATTTCAAGTTTCCATGTGTCATGGGTCTCTGCTGGGTTCCTGATCTCTTCCAGTGGTCGATTTGTGCATCACCTTGATAACAATTTACTGTCCTAATTCCTATGGCATTACAGTACGCACACAAACCTTAAACTGTCCTTTACCCACTGATCTGTACTGGGGCTCAGTCTCACTAGGACCTTCAGAGACACTGCAACTGAGGAGCAGAGAAGGTGCGGTATTTACCCACCAACTCCCATTCCTCATGGCTGTTTTAAAGTGTACTCAATATTTACTTTAACCACATATGGTAAGACATACAGATATGGAAATGATTGTCCTGAAGGAAGGAGTTTTTGATACTGAGAGGTTCCTAAAAGCAAGAGTCATGGCATGCTATGCAGGGATACATGAGGAGGCACCACGGTTGGTCAAGAAATCAAAGGATCTACGAGAAAACATGGGCAAGAGCTTTTTGTGGCATCCAAGGGAAAGGCAAGGCAAGGCAGGACAGGGTAAGCAGGCCCAGGATTAGCTATGAATAGTCTGAATAATTTCCGTCGGCTCTGGGGCATAGGGCTGTTTCTACATGTCTGGCTTATGGCCCTGGGGTGATGAGGGCAGATGGACAGCGGCCCAGTGTAAGAGCCCCATGAAGGAGGTGGTTGGGGGTATGGGCTTTGGATTGGCTGGTTTGCAGATGGAAGGTACCCTTGCAGGTGAGTGAGTCCTTTACTGTCTCTAGAAACTGGCTGGCCCCGGGTGGAGCTGTCTCTCCAGGATCAGCAAGGCCCCAGCTGTCAAAACATCAGGAAGTACAGGGAAGGAAAAGGCATGATGGATATACACTGAGGGTGCCCTTGAAGGCATCAGCCTGCGGTATGTATGTGGATGGCAATTGCTGCAGGCCATGGGGAAAGAAACAACTCTGTCGGCTACACTATTCTTTTTTGTTTGTTTATTTGTTTGTTTGAGACAGAGTCTCTCTCTGTTGCTCAGGCTGGAATGCAGTGGCACGATCTCAGCTCACTACTCCCTCCTACTCCCAGGTTTGAGCAATTCTCCTTCCTCAGCTTCCCAGGTAGCTGGGACTACAGGCATGCGTCACCACACATGGCTGATTTCTGTGTTTTTAGAAGAGACAGGGTTTCACTATGTTAGCCAGACTGGTCTCAAACTCCTGACCTCAGGAATTCCTCTCACCTTGGCCTCCCAAAATGCTGGGATTATAGGTGTGAGCTGCCACGCCCAGCCTGGGATACTATTCTTGGCACCTCCATGACTACATGAATTTTAGGATCAGCCTATCAAGTTCCACAAACAATTTTATTGAGATTTGTGTGGGAATAGCTTGAATTTATAGATTCAGTGGAATATGTTCGTAGCATCGAGTCCTACCATTCATAATATATATGGGATATATTTCTGTTCAATCCGTTCTTCCTTTAAGTCCCTGGGTAATCTTTATATTTGTCTTAGTCTTTTTGTAGTGCTATAACAAAACACCCGAGACTGGGTAATTTACACACAACACAAGTTTATTCTCTCAGAGAAGATCAAGGCTCCAGCAGGTACAGTGTCTAGTGAGGGCCTGGTCTCTGCTTCCAAGATGGTACCTTGAATTCTGGTTCCTCTGGAGCAGACAAATGCTGTGTTCTCCTGAGGCAGAAGGAACAGATTTACCACCACCTCAAGCCCTTTATAAGGCACTAATCTCATGCATGAGGGCTTGCCCTTACGACTTACTCACTTCTTAAAGGCCCCACTTCCTAATACTATCATCCTGGCAATTAAGTTTTAACAGGAATTTTGGGAGACACATTTCAGCTATAGCAGTACTCTTCATGAAAGGTCTGTGGATATTTTGCTAGATATATTCTCTGGATTTTGTTGCTATTGTGAACAGAATGTCTTTTTCTACTACATTTTCTAATTTGTTATTTCTGATGTATAGGAATGCTAATAGGTTTTTTAAGTTGATCTTGAATTCAACAACCTTGCTAATTATTTTGCTAGTCTTAACAATTTAACTGTAATCCCAGCTCTTTGGGAGGCCGAGGCGGGTGGATCACGAGGTCAAGAGATCGAGACCATCCTGGCCAACATGGTGAAACCTCATCTCTACTAAAAATACAAAAAAATTGGCTGGGCGTGGTGGCACACGCCTGTAGTCCCAGCTACTCGGGAGGCTGAGGCAGGAGAATTGCTTGAACCTGGGAGGCGGAGGTTGCAGTGAGCCAAGGTCGCGCCACTGCACTCCAGCCTGGCACCTGGTGACAGAGTAAGACTCTGTCTCAAAAAAAAAAAAAAATTATCTGTGTATTCTGGATATTTGTGAAGACAGTCATATGGTCTGCAAATATGGGTAGTTTTTTCTTTACAATTTTAAATTTTTATTTTCTTCATATCTTTTTAAAATATTTTATTATTATTTTTTGAGACAAGAGTCTCGCTCTGTCACCTAGACGGAGTGCAGTGGTACAATCTTAGCCACTTTTTTAGTAGAGATGATGTTTCACCATTTTGGCCAGAATGGTCTCCAAATTCTGACCTCAGGTGATCTGCCCACCTCGGCCTCCCAAAGTGCTGGGAGTACAGGCCTGAGCCACTGCCCCTGGTTGATTTGTCTATTTACATATTTTGAGACTGGGTCTCACTCTGTCGCCCAGGCTGGAGTGCAGTGGCACAATCTCCCCTTACTGCAACCGCCACCTCCCGGGCTCAAGCAATTCTTCTGCCTCAGCCTCCCAAGTCGGGATCACAGGTGTTTGCCACCATGCCCAGCTGATTTTTGTATTTTTAGTAGATATGGGGTTTCACCATGTTGGCCAGGCTGGTCTCGAACTTCTAATCTCAGGTGATCCATCTGCCTTGGCCTCCCAAAGTGCTGGGATGACAGGAATAAGCCATCTTGCCTGGCTCATTTGTTTCTATTATAGGTTGACTCACATACATTTCTGATATTTGGCATCTCATAACCTAAAAAAAAAAAAAAAAAAGGCAACTTCATATGTATCAGCCGAACGCATTGCATAGGACCTCCAGTGTCGTGTTCAATAGAGACAGTGATAGAAGTTACCCTTGTCTATGTCCTAACTTTGATGCAAATTGCTTCTAAAATTTTACCATTAAGTATGATAATTCCTATACATTCAGGAAGATGGGGCCAGGTGTGGTGGCACACACCTATAATTTCAGCACTTTGGAAGGCTGTGCAGGGAGGGGAGGATCACTTGAGCCAGGGAGATGGAGGTTGCAGTGAGCCCAGATCTTGACACTGCACTTCAGCCTAAGTGACAATAAGATCTGGTCTCAAGAAAAAAAGAATGCTAGCTTGCTCATAGTACATTATCTGATGTTGACTCTGCCCTTGCTTTACTTTAATACAATTGAATTCACCATGGTGCATCCTTTGTGTGTGTGTACATTTCTGTATTCGGCTTGGTGTTATTGTATATAAAATTTGGAATTCATGTTCATAAAAGTTAGTGATAGCTAACTTCTGTTTGGTTTTCTATGTTTTGGATATTGTTACGTTACTTTCCTTGAAGTATTTCATTTCATCCTAGAAGGTTTATTGTAAAGGTTGTTTCCCCTTTATATATGAGGAAGTCAAGGTGCAGTGAAGGCAAGTCATTTTCCCTAAGGTCACAGGGATGGTGGCTAGTGGCAGCAGAAATACAAATCCGGATTGCCTGGCTCCAGAGGCTGTCACTAAGCACTGCCCTGCGCCCTCTCCCTGTGACAAAGACCCATCATTCAGACTGTTCTGTCATGAACTTTCCTTGTACATCCTTGTTTAAGTTTTGCATCAAGATTATATTCTTCTCAGTAGATAATTAGATAGGTCTTCTTTTTCTTTTTTACAGAAATACTCATCAAACTTTTATAGAAATCTATTCCATCCTATCACCTTTGCTAGCCTGACTTCTACAGTTTTGCAGTGGCCTCCAGGTTTTACGGCACTTGCAAGCTCCTGTCCTGGGGATACTGGGGAGGTATACACCCCATAAAGCCAGGGATACAGACACAGACCAGCAACAGACTCCCCCACCCTCCAGCATCCTTTTTTTTTTTTTTTCCTGAGACAGTCTCGCTCTTGTCATCCAGGCTGGAGTGCAGTGATGTAATCTCAGCTCACTGCAACCTCCACCTCCTGGGTTTAAGTGATTTTCCTACCTCAGCCTCCTGAGTAGCTGGGATTACAGGCACCTGCCACCACACCTGGCTTTTTTGTATCTTTAGTAGAGATGGGATTTCACCATGTTGGCCAAACTGGTCTCTAACTCAGCTCAGGTGATCCACCTGCCTCAGCCTCCCAAAGTGTTGGGATTACAGGCATAAGCCACCATGCCCTGCCAGCATCCTTTCAAGAACTGGGGTAAAACCAAGCTTCCAGCTTCTAGCTAGGAGTCATTTGATCCCCCTTTATTCCAAAGAACTAGCCACTCACTGTCTTTGGTTTCCAAAGCCCAGCAAGGTCCAGGCTCTTCAGCTCCCAACCACTTTGCATTTCTTATTTTTCTTTTTCTTTTTTTTTCTAGACAGATTTTTTTGCTTTCATTGCCCAGGCTAGAGTGCAATGGTGCAATCTCAGCTGACCGCAACCTCCACCTCCTGGGTTCAAGTGATTCTCCTGCCTAAGCCTTCTGAGTAGCTGGGATTACAGTCATGCACTGCTGCACCTGGCTAATTTTGTGTTTTTAGTAGAGCCAGAGTTTCTTCATGTTGGTCAGGCTGGTCTCGAACTCCTGACCTCAGGTGATCCACCCACCTCGACCTCCCAAAGTGCTAAAATTACAGGAGTGAGTCGCCGTGCCTGACCTCTTTTCTGCTTTTCATTCATGGAGATGATTAATTTATTTTTCAGCCTGGACATGTCTTTTTAATTTTTTTTCTCCCTGCCCGTGTCTTTTTTATTTACTTTATTTATTTATTTTTATTTTTATTTTTTGAAATGGTGTCTCTGTCACCCAGGCTGGAATGCAGTGGTGCAATTTTGGTTTACTCCAACCTTCACCTCCCAGGCTTAAGTGATACTCCTGCTTCAGCTCCTGAGTAGCTGGGACTACAGGAGTGTGCCACCATGTCCAGCTAATTATTGTATTTTTAGCAGAGACAGGGTTTTGCCATGTTTGGCCAGGCTGGTCTCAAACTCCTGGCCTCAAGTGATCCACCTGCCTTGGCTTCCCAATATGCTAGGATTACAGATGTGAGCCATGACACCCGGCCTTTATTTACTTCATGTATCTCACCTATCACTGCTGCAGTTTGCACAAGAGAGGATGCCTTCAAACCTAATTTCTCCAAATTATCCCAAAAGGGAAGTCTGCTCCATGTCATCAGTGTTGTTATTTTTAAAGACCACATGTCAACACGTCAGATTAGAGCAAAGGGATTTGGAGGGAGCAATACGAAAGCAAGACTGAGAGTCCTGGAGAGAAGGCAGCAGAGCTGCCTTTTGAAGGTGGTCACTCCCTCAGACCTTGCCCTTCCTGCTTGGTTCCTCCAGTTGTCAGACTTGCCTTTTGGGGCCCACATAGGGGAGGGGGAGCTGGACTGAGAGGGAGATGGAGAAGCTGCCAGAGGCCCTTTTGGATCCAGAATTGAGGCAGCAGTTCAGCCAGATCCAGAGGAGGGGGCTGCCCCCTCCACCCAAGGGAATGAAACCGATTCCAAAATGTGGCGAGAACTCCTGGCTGGGAGAGGGATGTGCTTGCTCCCTTGAATCACCTGAGCCTAGGCTGGAAGGCCCAAGTGGGAGGATGAGGCCAGCCTACTCCAGCCCCATCCCCTCCCCTTTCCTAAGTGCCCTCCCTGCAAAGTCTGCAGAGAGCAGCGCTCCCTTGCACTGGCTTACCCAGCACTGCCCTTTCGTTCAGCAGCCCCCATGGGTATCAACATGAGATGATTCAGTCTCCTAAAAGCCCCTTTAGGGGTTAGGGAAGGCATGGGTGGCTCTGTGAGGTTTGGAGTGGGGGCCGCCCCTTCTCAGAGCTGCTGAGAGGGCCAGGGCCGCCCACCATGGTGGGTGTCTGTGGGCTGGGCAGCAGCGCTGGATGGCACCAGCTTTGCAGGTCTGGGAGGCTGGGAGTACATCAGCTCCCACTCCTGACAGGGCCTAGGCTCCTCCCTTACCTTACCTAACAAGTGACATTCTTGAAGAGTGAGTGCAGAGGAGATGCAACCTGGGCGGTATAGGCACACAGGAGCAAATTTACAACTCAGGCTGAGAGAGAAGTCTCTTCCAACACAGCTTTTGTTCAGATGGGAAAATCAGCTGAGAGGGAAAGGGGCTTGCCCAAATACCCAGCCCTGGAATGTTTTGCGCTTTGGGGGTAGATCTCCCAGGATATGCATTTTATGGCATTGCCTCCTCTGAGCACATCAGGTGGGCCCAGATCTGGAGCGTGAGCCCCAGAGCCTGCAGAGCAGCCTGGACTCCAGAGCCCTTTTGCACCAGCCCAGTGGGACTTCAGAGACGTGGGGTGTGGAGGCCTGGACAGCCAGCTAGACTGAGGGCCAGGCTGGTGAAGTCTAACCTACCTCTCAGAAAGGAGACCCAGCTCTTCTCCACACAGAGTTCCAATGTGAGGACCGCCTTGTTTGGGCCTCAGTTTCCCTACCTGTATTCCAAAGACCCTTCTAGCTCCTACACTCTGGACCAAGCTTCTCCTCTGAGTCCCAGTCAGCCTAGAGGACCAGGGCTACATCTTCCCTGGACAGAGACCCACCATCGGGCATTGGGAGGTGGGGCGGGGGTAGGCAAGTTTCCTGTAGGAAGGTAGAGCTGTCATCAGAGATGGTGTCCACAGGCCATGGGTGTAGCGAGGCTCTGCTACTACTTGCTGGGTGACCCCGAGCCATTTCTTTGCCCACTCTGGACTTCAGTTTCTCCATCTGTTCTATGGAGATAACATGCCTGTCTACCTATTTGAGGACTTGGATGTGTACAGGCCAGTTGCAGTGTTTCTTAGGTGTGGTCCTGGGGCAGCCTGCACCGCCCTGTACAGATTTCTGGCCCCACCCTAGGCTCACAGGATCAGAATTTCTGGGAATTAAGCCTGGAAATCTTCATTTACACAGGCAGCCAGGTGATTCAAACATGATTGAAGAAGCACTAACAGTATATGGTGAGCTCTCTATAGAAGGTGAATTTGTAGCTGCCTTTTCGCAAACATAAATCTCATCTTCCCTTCCTTGGTGAGGGACACACACCCCAGATGAAAATCACTCTGCCTTTCCAGATGCAGAATCTTACCTTTCCAATAAGATTCTGTTCACTGTTACTTTCAGTAGTTCATATTCCAAAACAATGGCAATATCTTTCCATTTTTCAATACAAATGTGTAAGTTAAATTTTATTTTTTAAACTGGACACACACACAGTTTAGAATTTCAGCTATGGCTTCCTCTCATATTATTCACCTCTTTCTGCCAGGGAGCAGTTTTTCCCAGACGAGACCCTGGACAGAGACTGGTGCGGGCCCACTCCCCATCAGAACCGCTGGATAATGACTGACCCCTGGAGGCAGATTCTCTGCTTTACAGTCAGCTCATGGGCTGGGATATGACCCCCCAAAGCTGCTGCAGAAGCTTCCACCTGTCCTGGGCCACCCCTGCCATCTGTGGGGTTAAGGCCTGTACCTTGTCTACTTAGCCCAGCCGGTCTCACAGGCATTTAGCAGGTTAAAAACTCTTAAGCATGTGCTATGCTTGGCTAAGCTCCCCTATGCCCTTTTTGGGGGGGGAGGTGAACTGGAATGCCTTCCAGCCCCCAGCATCCCTGCTGTTTATTCCCACCTCTCATCCCCACCCCCATAGACACTCACAAATACAAACACAGGCACAGTCACGGGTACACACCGCCCTGGACAGCACCATTTCCAGCCTCTGCAGGGCAATCTCCTTAAGGGGAAGTTAACAAGACACTAAAGAAGGCTCAGAGGTCAGGGAGGACCTCTGTCAGAAAGAGGTTCCTAGACCCGGTTCTGCCTCTGACTTACTGGGGGTCCAAGAAAAAGTTGCTTTCCCTCTTTGGTCCCAGGTGCCCCAGCTGAGAAATTGGGGATTGGGCCAAATGGTCTAATGTTCTGGGAACCTCTAGGTCACAGCCCGTAGCTGGTGGTCAAGATGAGGGAGAGGCCCTCAGGGTCAGCTGAATACCTGAGAGGCAGGACAGGCCCAAAGGTGAGCAACCCGAGCACATCAGGTGGGCCTGGAGCTGGAGCATGAGCCCCACAGCCTGCAGAGCATCCCTGGACTTGGAAGCCCACTCACATCAGCCCAGTGGGACTTCAGAGATGTGGGGTCCAGCCTCCCCTAATGTTGCAGGGCTGAGGGCTGGGAGCTGCAGATTCTGACCCCACAGTTGCTTTAGATGTGCCGGATGAGCTGGAACAAGATACACGCCTCTCTATGAAATGAGCAGTCAGTCCAAATAGATAAGCTATGAAGGGCTGTGGAAGGGACCCAACTGTAGCCTGGGGCTATACACTGCCTTCCAGGGTACTCAAGCAGCTGACCTCTGGGGGAGGGGCCCCAGGTATGAGAGGCAGGGCTCAAAATCTGGGCCCAGCCTCCACAGGAACCCCTTCTGGAGAGCCCGGGGCAGCTGGGGAGGGGCAGCAGGCAGTAGGTGCACTAGGAGCATGTTTCACAAATTGCATCTGCTCAGCGAGGCAGCCAGCTGGAAAGTGGATGTAATAGGTAGGGTGTCGGCTGCTCCCCACGGCCAGGAGTCCAGCCTAGCACCCACCCAAGTTCGCCGCAGGCCTGCTCAATTGAGTCATCTGAGTTCTGGGCCTTCTGGGCCCACCCACAGAGGTAGGGCTTTGGGGCTATCGGGTGAGGTGGCCTTTGCAGGAAGATGTAATTGACTCGTGAGCCTGGACAGCCAGGCAGCCCCTCACCCGCCTCCCCATCCTCACCTCTCCAGCCCCCTCATTCACCAATTCTCCCACCTGCTCCCCTGCCCCAGCACGTGCCTCTGCTCACTCTCATCTCTTTTCCGGCTCCCGGGCTCTCCTGCTCACATGTCTTTGACTATTCTGAGTCTCCCTCTTTGCAAGCCACCTCCTCTCTACTTGACACATCCTCCCCGATGGCACCAAAATACACACGCACAAGCCCCTGCACTTCACCTTTACTCCCAGATATGGGAGATGACATGAAGACCCAAATGCCACTTGGCAAAAGATCTGGAGCATGCAGAGGGGCAGATCTGAGGCTGTGGAAGCTCTGGGGGTTCCCTGCAGGAGGCTGCCTTTAAGCTGGCTCTTGAATGTGGCTCTGAACTGAGACCTTGCCCTGAAGCTCCACACCAGGAGAAAGCTGCCAGCTGGACCCCTCCATTTGGTGTCTTAGAGAAACCTTGCACTCTGGAGGTCTAACTCTGAACCCAGAAAATCCCATCTCAGCCTGGTTTCTTCTTAGGGAAAGCACCACCTCACATATCCAGTTCTGCACCAAACCCACATTTGAGTAACAGGGCTCCTACCCTACACTGTGAGTGCTCTGCATGAAGCAGTGCCCGGGGGTAAAGAGCTCTCTGAATGCCAAACCAAAACATGCGAGGCTTAACTCCACCTCCAGCTCCCAAAACTGTGGTAGTGAAGGACCCTAAACCAGTTTACTGTAGAAAGACCAGCCTGCCACTGTATGGTACATGGATGGCAGGGGCAGCATATAGTTGGAGAGACCAGAAGGTGGGCAGGGCTGAGGAGGTATGGACACAGGTGTAGCAGTGGAGATGGGAGGACAGACAGGTCTCAGATGAACCAAGGAAGGGATAAGGACGAGACACTCAGTTTTGTACCAGATGTGAAGAGTGTGGAATGCCATTCATTGCTCGAGGGAACAGAAGGAGAAAGAGCTATGGCATGGGAGGATAGAGATGAGCTATGTCTTGAATGTCATTTGAAGTCCCCAGGGAGAGCCAGGCCTGTACCTTCACTGCTTCAGCTGGCCTTGAAGGCACCTGTGTTCCCTGACCCTCTGGGCTCTCCCTTGGTAGCTGTCAGCTGCAGTGGGGGAAGTTGCAGGTGATAGATATGAAGAACCTACCAGTGAACTTACAGGCAGTCCCCTGGAAAAACAGAAACAGGTCTATATTTCCAGGGGACTGCCACATGGCCAATGCCAAGAAGCTGATGAACAAACTTCTAAACAAAACCCGTTACCACAACTTGATCTTCCCAGCCACCAGCTCCTCACAGCTCATCTCCATTGAGATGGAGCTCTCCCTGGCCCAGCGCATCAGGGTGGTAGGTGCAGAGGGCAGCTGTGGCTCAGGCGAAGAGGCAGCTCATGCCCAAGCCCTAAGCAATCACTGGCCAGAGGAATGATATAACTAGAGTTGACTTAGACTTAACAATACATGGAAGGGAGGCTGCAGGAGGGACCATGAAGTTTATAGGTGTCCGATATATTTTTTATTGCATTCTATGTTTTGGGGTTCATGTGAAGAACATGCAAGATTGTTGCATAGCTACACACATGGCAGTGTGATTTGCTGCCTTCCTCCCCATCACCTATATGTGGCATTTCTCCTCATGTTATCTCTCCCCAACTCCCCACTGCCCCGCTGTCCCTCCCCTATTTCCCCCCTACAGACCCCAGTGTGTGATGCTCCCCTCCCTGTGTGCATGTGTTCTCATTGTTCAACACCCACCAATGAGTGAGAACATGCAGTGTTTGATTTTCTGTTCTTGTATCAGTTTGCTGAGAATTATGGTTTCCAGGTTCATCCATGTCCCTACAAAGGACACTAACTCATTGTTTTTGATGACTGCATAATATTCCATGGTGTATATGTGCTACGTTTTCCCTGTCCAGTCTATCATCGATGGGCGTCTGGGTTGGTTCCAGGTCTTTACTATTGTAAACAGTGCTGCAGTGAACATTCCTGTGCATGTGTCCTTATAGCAGAACGATTTATAGTCCTTTCGATATATACCCACAAATGGGATTGCTGGGTCGGATGGAATTTCTATTTCTAGGTCCATGAGGAATCACCACACTGTCTTCCACAATTGTTAAACTAATTTACACTCCCACCAACAGTGTGAAAGTGTTGCTATTTCTCCACATCCTCTCCTGCATCTGTTGTCTCTAGATTTTTTAATGATCACTATTCTAACTGGCATGAGATGGTATCTCAATGTGGTTTTGATTTGCATTTCTCTAATGACCAGTGATGATGAGAATTTTTTCATCTTTGTTGGCCTCATGTATGTCTTCTTTTGTAAAGTGTCTGTTCATATCCTTCGCCCACTTTTGAGTGGGCTTGTTTGTTTGTTTTTTTTTTCTTGTAAATCTGTTCTTTGTAAATTCTGGATATCAGCTCTTTGTCAGATGGGTAGATTGCAAAAATTTTTTCCCATTCTGTTGGTTGCCGATTCACTCTAGCGACTGTTTCTTTTGCTGTGCAGAAGCTGTGGAGTTTGATGAGGTCCCATTTTTCTATTTTGGCTTTTGTTGCCAATGCTTTTGGTGTTTTGGTCATGAAGTCCTTGCCTACTCCTGTGTCCTGGATGGTTTTGCCTAGATTTTTTTCTAGGGTTTTTATGGTGTTAGGTCTTATGTTTAAGTCTTTAATCCACCTGGAGTTCATTTTAGTGTAAGGTGTCAGGAAGGGGTCGTGTTTCTGCTTTCTGCACATGGCTAGCCAGTTTTCCCAACATCATTTATTAAACAGGGAATCCTTTCCCCATTGCTTGTTTTTGTCAGGTTTGTCAAAGATCGGATGGTTGTAGATATGTTGTGTTGCCTCCGAGGCCTCTGTTCTGTTCCATTGGTCTATGTCTCTGTTTTGATTACTGTAGCTTTGTAGTGTAGTTTGAAGTCTGGTAGTGTGATGCCTCCTGCTTTTTTTTTTTTTTTTTTTTTTTTTTTTAGATGGAGTTTCACTCTTGTTACCCAGGCTGGAGTGCAATGGCATAATCTCAGCTCACAGTAACCTCTGCCTCCTGGGTTCAGGCAATTTTCCTGCTCAACCTCCTGAGTAACTGGGATTACAGGCATGCACCCCCATGCCCAGCTAATGTTTTGTATTTTTAGTAGAGATGGGATTTCACCATGTTGACTAGGGTGGTCTCGATCTTTTGACCTTGTGATCCACCCACCTCAGCCTCCCAAAGTGCTGGGATTACAGGCTTGAGCCACCATGCCTGGCTGTTCTTTTTGCTTAGAGTTGACTTGGCTATGTGGGCTCTCTTTTGGTTGCATATGAAGTTTAAGGTGTTTTTTTCCAGTTATTTGAAGAAGGTCATTTGTAGCTTGATGGGGATAGCATTGAATCTGTAAATTACTTTGGGCAGTATGTCCATTTTCATGATATTCATTCTTCCTAACCATGAACATGGAATGTTTCTCCATCTGTTTGTGTCCTTTCTTATTTCATTGAGCAGTGGTTTGTACTTCTCCTTGAAGAGGTCCTTTACGTTCCTCATTAGTTGTATTCCTAGGTATTTTATTCTCTTTGTAGCAATTGTGAATGGCAGTTCATTCTTGATTTGGCTCTCTTTCAATCTGTTATTGGTGTATAGGAATGCCTGTGATTTTTGCACATTAATTTTGTATCCTGATACTTTGCTGAAGTTGTTTATCAGTTTCAGTAGATTTCGGGCTGAGACAATGCGGTCTTCTAGATATGCAATCATGTCGTCTGCAAATAGAGACAATTTGACTTCTTCCTTTCCTATTTGAATACCCTCTATTTCATTTTCTTGCCAGATGTCTCTGGCTAGAACTTCCAATACTATATTGAATAGGAGTGGTGAGAGAGGGCATCCTTGTTTAGTGCCAGATTTTGAAGGGAATGCTTCCAGTTTTTGCCCATTCAGTATGATATTGGCTGTGGGTTTGTCATAAATAGCTTTTACTATTTTGAGATACGTTCTGTCAATACCTAGTTTATTGAGGGTTTTTAGCATAAAGCGCTGTTGAATTTTGTCAAAGGCCTTCTCTGCATCAATTGAGATAATCATGTGGTTTTTGTCTTTGGTTCTGTTTATGTGGTGAATTACGTTTATGGACTTGCGTATGTTGAACCAGCCTTGCATCCCCGGGATGAAGCCTACTTGATCATGGTGGAAAAGCTTTTTGATGTGCTGTTGCAATCGGCTTGACAGTATTTTATTGAAGATTTTTGCATCTATGTTCATCATGAATATTGTCCTGAAGTTTTCTTTTCTTGTTGAGTCTCTGCCAGGTTTTGGTCTCATGATGTTGGTCTCATAAAATGATCTGGGAATGATTCCCTCTTTTTGGATTATTTGGAATAGTTTCAGAAGGAATGATACCAGCTCTTCTTTGTATGTCTGGTAGAATTCGGCTGTAAACCCATCTGGACCTTGGCTTTTTTTGGGTGGTAGGCTCTTAATTGCTGCCTCAACTTCAGGCCTTGTTATTGGTCTATTCAGGGTTTTGGCTTCTTCCTGGTTTAGGCTTGGGAGGATGCAAGTGTCCAGGAATTTATTCATTCCTTCCAGGTTTACCAGTTTATGTGCATAGAGTTGTTTGTAATAATCTCTGATGATGGTTTGAATTTCTATGGAATCTGTGGTGATATCCCCTTTATCATTTTTTATTGCATCTATTTAGTTATTCTCTCTTTTCTTTTTTATTAATCTGGCTAGCGGTCTATTTTGTTGATCTTTTCGAAAAACCAGATACAGGATTTATTGATTTTTTGAAAGGTTTTTTTGTGTCTCTATCTCCTTCAGTTCTGCTCTGATTTTAGTTATTTCTTTTTTTTTTTTTTTTTTTTTTTTTTTTTTTTTTTTTTTTTTCTTTTTCTTTTTTTTTTTATTGCATTTTAGGTTTTGGGGTACATGTGATGAACATGCAAGATTGTTGCATAGGTACACACATGGCAGTGTGCTTTGCTGCCTTCCGTCCCCTCACCTGTATCTGTCATTTCTCCCCATGCTATCTCTTCCCACCTCCCCACCCCCCGCCCCTCCCCCATTTCCCCCCAACGGACCCCAGTGTGTAGTGCTCCCCTCCCTGTGTCCATGTGTTCTCATTGTTCAACACCCGCCTATGAGCGAGAATATATGGTGTTTGATTTTCTGCTCTTGTGTCAGTTTGCTGAGAATGATGGTTTCCAGGTTCATCCATGTCCCTATAAAGGACGTGAACTCATCGTTTTTGATGGCTGCATAATATTCCATGGTGTATATGTACCACATTTTCCCTATCCAGTCTATCATCTTTGGGCATTTGGGTTGGTTCCAGGTCTTTGCTATTGTAAACAGTGCTGCAATGAACATTCGTGTGCACGTGTCCTTGTAGTAGAATGATTTATAATCCTTTGGCTATATAGCCAGTAATGGGATTGCTGGGTCAAATGGGATTTCTATTTTTAGGTCCTTGAGGAATCGCCACACTGTCTTCCACAATGGTTGAATTAATTTACATTCCCACCAACAGTGTAAAAGTGTTCCTATTTCTCCACATCCTCTCCAGCATCTGTTGTTTCCCGATTTTTTAATGATCGCCATTCTAACTGGTGTGAGATGGTATCTCAATGTGGTTTTGATTTGCATTTCTCTGATGACCAGTGATGATGAGCATTTTTTCATATGTTTGTTGGCCTCCTGTATGTCTTCTTTTGTAAAGTATCTGTTCATATCCTTTGCCCATTTTTGAATGGGCTTGTTGGTTTTTTTCTTGTAGATCTGCTTTAGTTCTTTGTAAATTCTGGATATCAGCCCCTTGTCAGATGGGTAGACTGCAAAAATTTTTTCCCATTCTGTTGGTTGCCGATTCACTCTACTGACTGTTTCTTTTGCCGTGCAGAAGCTGTGGAGTTTGATTAGGTCCCATTTGTCTATTTTGGCTTTTGTTGCCATTGCTTTTGGCGTTTTGGTCATGAAGTCCTTGCCTACACCTATGTCCTGAATGGTTTTGCCTAGATTTTCTTCTAAGGTTTTTATGGTATTAGGTCTGATGTTTAAGTCTTTAATCCATCTGGAGTTAATTTTGGTGTAAGGTGTCAGGAAGGGGTCCTGTTTCTGCTTTCTGCACATGGCTAGCCAGTTTTCCCAACACCATTTATTAAACAGGGAGTCCTTTCCCCATTGCTTGTTTTTGTCAGGTTTGTCGAAGATCAGATGGTTATGGGTATGTTGTATTTCCTGTGAGGCCTCTGTTCTGTTCCATTGGTCTATATCTCTGTTTTGGTACCAGTACCATGCTGTTTTGATTACTGTAGCCTTGTAGTATAGTTTGAAGTCCGGTAGTGTGATGCCTCCCACTTTGTTCTTTTTGCTTAGAATTGACTTGGCCATGCGGGCTCTCTTTTGGTTCCATATGAAGTTTAAGGTGTTTTTTTCCAGTTCTGTGAAGAAGGTCATTGGTAGCTTGATGGGAATAGCGTTGAATCTGTAAATTACTTTGGGCAGTATGGCCATTTTCACGATGTTGATTCTTCCTAACCATGAACATGGAATGTTTCTCCATCTGTTTGTATCCTCTCTTATTTCGTTGAGCAATGGCTTGTAGTTCTCCTTGAAGAGGTCCTTTACGTTCCTTGTTAGTTGTATTCCTAGGTACTTTATTCTCTTTGTAGCAATTGTGAATGGCAGTTCATTCTTGATTTGGCTCTCTTGAAGTCTATTACTGGTGTATAGGAATGCTTGTGATTTTTGCACGTTGATTTTGTATCCTGAGACTTTGCTGAAGTTGTTTATCAGTTTCAGGAGATTTTGGGCTGAGATGATGGGGTCTTCCAGATATACAATCATGTCATCTGCAAATAGAGACAAATTGATTTCCTCCTTTCCAATTTGGATACCCTTTATTTCTTTTTCTTGCCTGATTGCTCTGGCTAGAACTTCCAGTACTATATTGAATAGGAGTGGTGAGAGAGGGCATCCTTGTCTAGTGCCAGATTTCAAAGGGAATGCTTCCAGTTTTTGCCCATTCAGTATGATATTGGCTGTTGGTTTGTCGTAAATAGCTTTTATTGTTTTGAGATACGTTCCGTCAATACCTAGTTTATTGAGGGTTTTTAGCATAAAGGGTTGCTGAATTTTGTCAAAAGCCTTCTCTGCATCAATCGAGATAATCATGTGGTTTTTGTCTTTGGTTCTGTTTATGTGGTGAATTACATTTATGGACTTGCGTATGTTGAACCAGCCTTGCATCCCCGGGATGAATCCTACTTGATCATGGTGGATGAGCTTTTTGATATGCTGTTGCAATCGGTTTGCCAGTATTTTATTGAAGATTTTTGCATCTATGTTCATCATGGATATTGGCCTGAAATTTTCTTTTCTTGTTGAGTCTCTGCCAGGTTTTGGTATCAGGATGATGTTTGTCTCGTAAAATGATTTGGGAAGGATTCCCTCTTTTTGGATTGTCTGGAATAGTTTCAGAAGGAATGGTATCAGCTCCTCCTTGTATGTCTGGTAGAATTCAGCTGTGAACCCATCTGGACCTGGGCTTTTTTTGGGTGGTAGGCTCTTTATTGCTGCCTCGACTTCAGACCATGTTATTGGTCTATTCAGGGTTTCGGCTTCTTCCAGGTTTAGGTTTGGGAGGTTGCAGGTGTCCAGGAATTTATCCATTTCTTCCAGGTTTACTAGTTTATGTGCATAGAGTTGTTTGTAATAATCTCTGATGATGGTTTGGATTTCTGTGGAATCTGTGGTGATATCCCCTTTATCGTTTTTTATTGCATCAATTTGGTTATTCTCTCTTTTCTTTTTTATTAATCTGGCTAGTGGTCTGTCTATTTTGTTGATCTTTTCAAAAAACCAGCTCCTGGATTTATTGATTTTTTGAAGAGTTTTTTGTGTCTCTATTTCCTTCAGTTCTGCTCTGATCTTAGTTATTTCCTGTCTTCTGCTAGGTTTTGAGTTGTTTTGATCTTGCTCCTCTAGCTCTTTCAATTTTGATGATAGGGTGTCAATTTTAGATCTCTCCTTTCTTCTCATGTGGGCACTCATTGCTATATATTTTCCTCTAGAGACTGCTTTAAATGTGTCCCAGAGATTCTGGTATGTTGTGTCTTCGTTCTCATTGGTTTCGAAGAACATCTTTATTTCTGCCTTCATTTCATTGTTTATCCAGTCAACATTCAAGAGCAAGTTGTTCAGTTTCCATGAAGCTGTGCGGTTCTGAGTTAGTTTCTGCATTCTGAGTTCTAACTCGATTGCACTGTGGTCTGAGAGACTGTTTGTTATGATTTCTGTTCTTTTGCATTTGCTGAGGAGTGATTTATTGCCAATTATGTGGTCAATTTTAGAGTACGTGTG
Source organism: Saimiri boliviensis (assembly GCF_048565385.1). NCBI lineage: Eukaryota > Metazoa > Chordata > Mammalia > Primates > Cebidae > Saimiri > Saimiri boliviensis. Next base: position 25,953,798 of record NC_133463.1, read on the forward strand.
ATGTGGTGCTGAGAAGAATGTATATTCTGTGGATTTGGGGTGGAGAGTTCTGTAAATGTCTATTAGGTTTGCTTGTTCCAGGTCTGTGTTCAGGTCCTGGATATCCTTGTTGATTTTCTGTCTGGTTGATCTGTCTAATATTGACAATGGGGTGTTAAAGTCTCCCACTATTATTGTGTGGGAGTCTAAGTCTCTTTGTAAGTCATTAAGAACTTGCCTTATGTATCTGGGTGCTCCTGTATTGGGTGCATATATATTTAGGATCGTTAGCTCTTCTTGTTGCAGTGATCCTTTTACCATTATGTAATGTCCTTCTTTGTCTCTTTTGATCTTTGTTGCTTTAAAGTCTATTTTATCAGAGATGAGAATGGCAACTCCTGCCTTTTTTTGCTCTCCATTTGCTTGGTAGATCTTCCTCCATCCCTTTATTTTGAGCCTTTGTGTATCCTTGCATGTAAGATGGGTTTCCTGGATACAGCACACTGATGGGTTTTGGCTTTTTATCCAATTTGCCAGTCTGTGTCTTTTGATTGGGGCATTTAGTCCATTGACATTTAGGGATAGTATTGTTATGTGTGAATTTGATGCTGTCATTTTGATGCTACCTGGCTGTTTTGTTGGTTAGTTGATGCAGATTCTTGATTGTGTTGCTGCTTTTTTACCATTTGATGTGTTTTTGGAGTGGCTGGTACTGGTTGTTCCTTTATATGTGTAGAGCCTCTTTCAGGAGTTCTTGTAGAGCAGGTTTGGTGGTGATGAAATCTCTGAGTGCTTGCTTGTTCACAAAGGATTTTATTTTTCCGTCACTTATGAAGCTGAGTTTGGCTGGATAGGAGATTCTGGGTTGAAAGTTCTTTTCTTTAAGGATGTTGAATATTGGCCCCCAGTCTCTTCTGGCTTGTAGGGTTTCTGCTGAGAGATCTGCTGTGAGTCTAATGGGCTTCCCTTTGTGGGTAACCCGACCTTTCTCTCTGGCTGCCCTTAGCATTTTCTCTTTCATTTCAACCCTGGTGAATCTGACAATTATGTGCCTTGGGGTTGCTCTTCTTGAGGAATATCTTTGTGGTGTTCTCTGTATTTCCTGGATTTGAATATTGGCCTGCCTTGCTAGGTTAGGGAAGTTTTCCTGGATAATATCCTGAAGAGTATTTTCCAGCTTGGATTCATTCTCTTCATCACATTCAGGTACACCTATCAGACGTAGATTAGGTCTTTTCACATAGTCCCACATTTCTTGAAGATTTTGTTCATTCCTTTTTGCGCTTTTTTCTCTGTTCTTGCCTTCTCTTTTTATTTCATTGAGTTGATCTTCGACCTCTGATATCCTTTCTTCTGCTTGGTCAATTCGGCTGTTGAAGCTTGTGCATGCTTCACGAAGTTCTCGTGTTGCGTTTTTCAGCTCCATCAATTCACTTATTCTCCTCTCTATGCTGTCCATTCTCGTCAGCAGTTCGTCCAATCTTTTTTCAAGGTTCCTATTTTCTTTGCGATGGGTTAGAACATGTTCTTTTAGCTCATTGTAGTTTCTTACTACCCACCTTCTGAAGTCTGATTCTGTCATTTCATCACCCTCCTTCTCCATCCGGTCTGCTTCCCTTGCTGGTGAGGAGTTGTGATCACTTTTAGGAGGAGAGGTGTTCTGGTTTCGGGAGTTTTCATCCTTTTTACGCTGGTTTCTACCCATTTTTGTGGGTTTATCCACCTGTTGTCTGTCTCTGTCCCAGGGAGTTGGAGCTTTATGAGTTTCCGTTGCACTACTGCCTTTTTTGATTTTTTTTTTTTCAGGTCGGACCCGCCCAGCTAGCAGCACGCCTAGCCTCTGCCTGCCCGCAGGGGCTTTGCTGAGCTGCTGTGGGCTCCGCCCAGCTGCCCTGAGCTCTTCCCTGCAGTCCTTTTTATATGGGCGTAGTTAGAACTGTCTGGGCAATGGTGGCCCCGCCTCTGTTATGGCGGACTCTCTCTGTTGTGGCAGGTTGCCTCGGCAACGGCGGGTTGCCTCGGCTGTAGCGGTGGAGAGTCTCAGTAATGGCGGAAGCCCCTCCCCCACGGAGCCGGACCCGTCCCGGTTCAGCTGTGCTTGGTTTGAAGGGCTCAACCCAGAGGGTTTCCAATTACTGTTTTTGTTTTCGTTGTTGTTGGGGGTGGAGGGGTGGGACCAACCGAGCCTGATCACCTGGCTCCCTGACTCAGAGTCTTTTCTTTTAAGTTGAACGACCCGGCGTTCCGGTCGCTTGTTGAAAAGGCACCGGGATCTCCCGTGCTGCGACTCACGGAGTCGGCTCGAACCGCGGCGCCGGCTCCTGGCGGATTTTTTGCCTAGGAATCTCCTGGCCTGGCTCGCTATTTCAGATGAATGGGCTATTCTGCTGTCTCAAGGCTCTGCTCGCCAGCTAAGAGGGCTCCCAGACCAGTGGCTTTTGTACGGAGAACCGCAGCAACAGGGAGTGGTCACAGCAGCCGCGCGGGCGGAATCAGCCCCGCGGGGGCCAAAACAGCCGCACCGGCTGGGACTGCGACGCTGGCGACCCCTCTGCCTGGGTATCTCCTGGTCTGTGTGCAATAAGAGTTCGTCTGGAAATGCGGCGTCCACTCACCCTCTGCACTTTCACTGGGAGCTGAAGTCCTGAGCTGTTCTTAGGCGGCCATCTTGAAAGTCGGATCCTAGTTATTTCTTGTCTTCTGTTAGGTTTTGAGTTTTTTTGATCTTGCTCCTCTAGCTCTTTCAATTTTTATGATAGGATGTCAATTTTCGATCTCTCCTTGCTTCTCATGTGGGCACTTATTGCTATCTGTTTTCTTCTAGAGACTGCTTTAAATGTGTCCTAGAGATTCTGGCATGTTGTGTCTTCGTTCTCGTTGATTTTGAAGAACATCTTTATTTCTGCCTTCATTTCATTGTTTATCTAGTCAACATTCAAGAGCGAGTTGTTCAGTTTCCATGAAGCTGTGCGGTTCTGAGTTAGTTTCTGCATTCTGAGTTCTAACTTGATTGCACTGTGGTCTGAGAGACTGTTTGTTATGATTTCCATTCTTTTGCATTTGCTGAGGAGTGATTTGCTTCCAATTACATGGTCAATTTTAGAGTAGGTGTGATGTGGTGCTGAGAAGAATGTATATTCTGTGGATTTGGGGTGGAGAGTTCTGTAAATGTCTATTAGGTTTGCTTGGTCCGGGTCTGAGTTCAAGTCCTGGATATTCTTGTTAATTTTCTGTCTTGTTGATCTAATATTGACAATGGGTGTTAATGTCTCCCACTATTATTGCCTGGGAGTCTAAGTCTCTTTGTAAGTCATTAAGAACTTGCCTTATGTATCTGGGTGCTCCTGTATTGGGTGCATATATATTTAGGATCGTTAGCTCTTCTTGTTGCATTGATTCTTTTACCATTATATAATGTCCCTCTTTGTCTCTTTTGATCTTTGTTACTTTAAAATCTATTTTATCAGAGACAAGAATTGCAACTCCTGCTTTTTTTGTTTTGCTCTCCATTTGCTTGGTAAATCTTCCTCCATCCCTTTATTTTGAGCCTTTGTGTATCCTTGCATGTGAGATGGGTTTCCTGGATCCAGCACACTAATGGGTTTTGGCTTTATATCCAACTTGCCAGTCTGTGTCTTTTGATTGGGGCATTTAGTCAATTTACATTTAGGGTTAATATTGTTATGTGTGAATTTGATACTGCCATTTTGATGCTAACTGGCTGTTTTGAGTGTTAGTTGATGCAGATTCTTGATTGTGTTGATGCTCTTTACCATTTGGTATGTTTTTGGAGTGGCTGGTGCTGGTTGTTCCTTTACATGTGTAGAGCCTCTTTCAGGAGCTCTTGTAAAGCAGGCCTGGTGGTGATGAAATCTCTGAGCACTTGCTTGTTCTCAAAGGATTTTACTTTTCCTTCACTTATGAAGCTTAGTTTGGCTGGATATGTGATTCTGGGTTGAAAATTCTTTTCTTTAAGGATGTTGAATGTTGGCCCCCAATCTCTTCTGGCTTGTAGGGTTTCTGCTGAGAGATCTGCTGTGAGTCTGATGGGCTTCCCTTTGTGGGTAACTCGACCTTTCTCTCTGGCTGCCCTTAGCATTTTCTCTTTCATTTCAATTCTGGTGAGTCTATTACGTGCCTTGGGGTTGTTCTTCTTGAGGAATATCTTTGTGGTGTTCTCTGTATTTCCTGGACTTGAATATTGGTCTGTCTTGCTATGTTGGGAAGTTTTCCTGGATAATATCCTGACGAGTATTTTCAAGCTTGGATTCATTATCTTCAATACATTCATGTACACCTATCAAACGTAGATTAGGTCTTTTCACATAGTCCCACATTTCTTGGAGACTTTGTTCATTCCTTTTTGCCCTTTTTTCTCTATTCTTGCCTTCTCTTTTTATTTCATTGAGTTGATCTTCTACCTCTGATATCCTTTCTTCTGCTTGGTCAATTCGGCTGTTGAAACTTGTGCATGCTTCACTAAGTTCTCGTGTTGTGTTTTTCACCTCCATCGATTCACTCATATTCTTCTCTATGTTGTCCTTTCTCGTTAGCATTTTGTCAAATCTTTTTTCATGGTTCTTAGTTTCTTTGCATTGGGTTAGAACACGTTCTTTTAGCTCACTGAAGTTTCTTATTACCCACCTTCTGAACCCTGATTCTGTCATTTCATCACACTCATTCTCTATCCAGCCTTGTTCCCTTGCTGGTGAGGAGTTGTGGTCCCTTGTAGGAGGAGAGATGTTCCGGTTTTGAGTGCTTTAATCCTTTTTGTGCTGATTTCTTCCCATCTTTCCTATTGCATTGCATCAGGAAGTTTATAATGTCACTTTATCTCAATATTTGTGGAGCTAAGTTTCATCTCTTCATTTTAAATTCCATACTTAATAAACATTTGTTGGATAATAGAGATATATGAATGTCCTTTTTCTAACAATATGTTAGTATATAGTGTTAGGAGTAATTTCATGCCAGAATCTCATATTACCTTGGTGGTATTTGCAAAATGGTGATTTTAAAATTCAGGCATTTTTCTAGCTCAGGGGTCAGTAGATTTTTTTCAGTAAAAAGCCACATTCTAAGTATTTTAGGCTTTGTGGGCCACATATGGTCTCTGTTACATATTCTATTTCTTTATCTGTGTAAAAATTATTCACTCATGGACTGCAGGAAAATGGTCTGCAGCAGGATTTGGGCCATGAGTAGTAGTTTGTCAAAGTCCTGTTCTGTGTTATAAAGAAGAGCTTTCCTTTTCCTTGTAACACCTGTGTGTGTGTGTGTGTGTGTGTGTGTGTGTGTGTGTGTCAAAGGGAGAGAAGGAGATTCTTTAATAAATTTATTTCTTTTTTAGAGTTGCTCTCTTTAAGCTTTTTGTTTTTTAAATAAATATTTTTTGGATTTAACTTTGGTAAATAATAGTGTCTTAAAATTTTTTCAGTTTCATCTTCTTCTATGCTTTCTGATACAATAGCCACTAGCTGCATAAAGACCATTCAAATTTAAACTAATTATAATGAAATTATAATTAGAAATTAAATAAATTAATAATTAGAAAAAAATTTAGTTTCTCAGTCACATGAGCCACATATAAGTGTAAAAGTGTTCACTAAACATACGCAGCTAGTGGCTACATTTTGAACAGTGCAGATGTAGGACATTTTTATGATTTAGAAGTTGAATTGGATAGTAATAAATGCAGATTTCAAATGTATTTGCACAGAGTTGTGTAAAATAGTACCTCATAATTAGAGTTAACTTATAATTTTTTTCTTGTCTTTTTTACTTTTATGCTTATTTCCCTTCTTACTAATTTGTCTATTTCCTTTTTCTTAAGATACCAAAGTATTTATTATATCTACAATTTTTCTGTTTTTATCTCACATTTTCCTTTTCTTATGGTTTCTTTTGATTTAGTTTATCAGTTTTTTTAAAACTTTTATTTTAGGTTCAGAGGTACCTGTGCAGGTTTATTATATAAGTGTCACTGAGGATTGTTGTACAGATTATTTAGCCACCTGTGTGGTAGGCACTGTACCTCATAGGTAGTTTTACAGTCCTGACCCTCCTCTTTCCTTCATCCTCAAATAAGTTCCAGTGTCTGTTGTGTCCATATGTACTCAATGTTGAGCTTCTACTTGTGAGAACATGTAGCGTGTGGTTTTCTGTTCCTCTGTTAGTTGTAAGATAATGGCTTTTACCTTCATTGATGTTGCTGTAAAGGACATGACCTCATTCTGTTTTATGGCTCCATCATGTTCCATGGTGTACGTGTATCACATTTTCTTTATCAGTTTACCATCAATGGGCATTTAAGGTGGTTTCATGTATTTGCTATTGGGAATCATGCTGCAATGAGCATATGCTTGCACATATCTTTTTCTTTTCTCTCTTATCTTCCTTCCCTCCCTCTCTTCTTTTCTTTCTTCCTTCCTTTCTTCCTTCCTTCCTTCCTTTCTCTCTCTCTTTCTTTTTCTCTTTCTCTCTCTTCCTTTCTCTCTCTTTCTTTCTCTCTTCCTTCCTTCCCTCCCTCCTTCCCTCTCTTCCTTCCTTCCTTCCCTCCCTCCCTCTCTCTCTTCCTTTCTTTTTTCTTTCTTTCTTTCTTCTTCTCTTTCTCTTTCTTTCTCACTTATCTTCCTTCCTGCCTGCCTTTCTCTCTCTTCTTTCTCTCTTCCTCTGTTTCTTTTTCTCTTTCTTTTTCTTTCTTTCTCCCTCCCTCCCCCTTCTCCTTCCTTCCCTCCCTCCCTTCATCCTTCTCTCTGCTTCTGTCACCCGGCTGGAGTGCAGTGGCACCATCTTGCCTCATTGCAAGCTCCACATCCCAGGTTCAAATGATTCTCCTTCCTTAGCCTCCCAAGTAGCTGGGACCACAAGCACCCACCACCAGATCTGGCTAATTTTTGTATTTTTTATTAGAGGCTGGGTTTCTCCACGTTGCTCAGGTTATCAGGCTGGTCTTGAACTCTTGACCTAAAATTACCTGCCCACCTCGGCCTCCCAAAGTGCTGGGATTACAGGTGTGAACCACCACACCCTGCCCTCACCACTTTCTTTTGTATCCCCCAACTCACACCTTGCCCATGCCACTCATGCATACCCCCTGCCTATCCCCGTGGTCATCTGTGAGTCCTTCACTAAATGGCCTTCAGTCCAGAGACCAGACATCAGACAGCAATCTGGACCTCTTCCTTGATGGGAGGTGAGACCTCCAGAAGAGGAAAATGCCTGCTGTGGAGCCTGCAGGCTGAACACAGTGACTCTCCAGGCAAACAGCTAGAACTGAACTGAGTAAAATCTCCAGCCAGAAAGAAAACTTCCCAGTCAACTCTTCCCTAACCCCATTTTACAGATTAAAACACTAAGGTTCAGAGGAGAGGAGACAGAGCAGGCATTGGAACCATAGTCTCCTGGCTCCAAAGCCAAATTCTGTCCACCCAGCCAGGCTCCATTCTTCCTTCTATAATGTTTATAACAGTATGTGCTGGGCACTCTTGTTAGACCCCTTTACACCTATCACTCAGTCTGCTTTTCCCATTTGTTTGACAAGTATTTATTGAGCTCCTACTGTGTGCATGAGCTGGACTTGATACTAGGGACATCTTGGTAAAAAACTCAGGCAAAGTCTACCCACCTGGGGTTCTAACAAGATAAAGAGAGGGTTGGTGCCATGGGCAAGGCTGTGAAGGCAATGAATGAAATGGTGGGGTCAGACGGGAAGGGTGGTCAGGGATGCTCTCTGCATGGAAGGGGCATCTTCTTGGCTTTGAGACCCAAATGCCAAAACACCTGTGAGCAGCAGGCCATGCCCACTCAGTAACAGAGCTGAGCCACAACCCTCCATAGATGCCAAACCAAACACCAGATCAGGCCAGCAATGAGGGACAAAGACCATGGCCTGAAAGGGTCTTGCCACCTGAGCTCACAAGGGGATTTTTGTTATGCTATTATTATTATTATTATTATTGTGGGGTTGGGGGTCCTTAGTGCACAAGAAACACTCTAGAAACCTTAAGTCAGGATCGAGGCTGCAATCCCTGCTCTGCCCTTGCTGTGTGACCTCGGGCTGCTATTGCCACCTCTCAGAGCCTCAGCTTCCTTTCCCTTCTGTAAAATGGAGAGTCTAATAATACCCACCTGGCAAGGGGGTCCAGGGAAGTCAGTGAGCTCCTTCAGGTAAATAGCTGATGTCTACACATGGTCCCGGGTCAGAGATTTGTAATGGGGATTGAAATTACTGATAAGTGGCCAGGTATGTTGCCTCACACCCATAATCCCAGCACTTTGGGAGGCAGAGGCAAGTGGACCACCTGAGGACAGGAGTTTAAGACCAGCCTGGCCAACGTGGTGAAACCCCATCACTACTAAAAATACAAAAATTGGTCGGGCATGGGGGTGTGTCCCAGCTACTAAGGATGCTCAGGCAGGAGAATCGTTGGAACCTGGGAGATGGAGGTTACAGTGAGCTGAGATCATGCCACTGCACTCCAGCCTGGGCAACAAGAGTGAAACTTTGTCTCAAAAGAGCAAGCAAGCAAGCAATTACTGATAACCTTACAGATTGTCAGAGGCACACAAGGGACTCAGAGGGGGAACCACACCCATCCTCTCACAGAGAAGGAAGCAGTCTACCTACCCTAGACCACACAGCGACTGGCTGTCAGCAGCTGCATAGCCCCAGCCTCTCCATTATGGCCCAGGGCTTCTGACCTGCCCTGGAGGGGCCCTTGGGCCTTCCCTTACCACCTCCCTTCCCTTCCTCGCTTTAGCTCTTCTCTGTGCCCATGTTTATGGCCAAAGGCTGGGAATCTTATGAGTTTGAGGCAGCCTGAGCCTCTGTCTGTGCTTTCACCCAGAGCCAGAGCACCAGGCCCCATGCACATCAGCTGTGATTCTCCACCGGTTCAAAACCACCTAAGGGCTGGCTGGTTGTGCGTGTGGAAGAGTGGGTGCTGTTCTTTCTCCAGGTTGACAACATGATAGATTGAAAATACATGGAAGACTGGGTGCAGTGGCTCAGGCCTGTAATTTCAGCACTTTGGGAGGCTGAGGCCGGTGGATCACCTGAGGTAAGAGTTCAAAACCAGCGTGGCCAACATGGTGAAACCCCAACTTCTAAACATACAAAAATTAGCCGGGCATGGTGGCATTTGCCTGTAATCCCAGCTACTCAGGGGCCTGGGGTGGGAGAATCACTTGAATCCAGGAAGCAGAGGTTGCAGTAAGCCGAGATCTCACCACTGCACTGCAGCCTGGGTGACAGAGTGAGACTTTGTCTCAAACAAAAAAAGAAAAGAAAAGAAAAGAAAAGTGCATACGCTCTGGAGGCAGAGAGATGGAATTGAATCTCAGCTTTTACTTCTCAGCTGTGTGCCCTTGGACAAGTTCACTTCTCTGAGCTTCAGTTTTCACATCTGTGAAATGGGAACAACCTTTGGCTTGACAGGGGTCTTAGGATGACTGGGGAGTGTCTGGCACATAGTAGGTGCTCAACATATGTGCTTTCCCATTGCCGTCTGAGAGTCCTCAGGGCTGCCCTCCTGCCCTTCCCCCACAACTCCTGTGACTGCCTCTTAAATGGGTACTCAGGGTGATAAGGAGGCACAGGTGAGGAAGCCAGGCTGGATCCACACCCACCCATGCCCATTGTTAGAAAAACAAGCTTTTAATGCCTGGCCCTGCTGCTGGTGGCTGAGAGTATAAAATGGGACCCAGAGCCAACCTCTCCCTTCCTCTAAGACACACCGAGGCAATGTGTTTAAAAGGAAAGGAGGCAGCGGCATGGAGGATCCAGAGACTGAGCCATTCCTGTGGCAAAAAGGGAGGCAGTGGGGCCTACTGCTGAGGGCCATCTGGCAGGTGTTCCATTCTACCTTCCTGATGGGATCCACAGCCTCTTCATCAGTGATGTCTTCAGGTTCACTGTCCCCAAGCTGCTTAGGGGAGTCTGGACTTCAGGAGTTCTGCTAAGGCTGGTGGTCTCTTAATGGCATCCCTCCAGGGTCAGGAGGCTTCAGCTCTCATGCGTCTGCCTATAGATCTGGTGCTTGGGACACTGGAGGGTGGGTGAGAAGGATACTGAAAAAGGGAAATGATTAATGAGAAAGTGACTATCCCCCACAAGGGCAAATAGGCAAGTTCTTACCTGACTGTATAAATTAGCTTTTGTTGTAAAATGTCCCAAAAGTGAGTGGGTTAAAATTATAAGCATTCATTTATTTAGTTCATGGTACTGTGGGTCAGTAATGTGGACTGGGCTCAGCTAGGTGGTTCTTCTTTTCTTGGCTGGGTTTTCTCATGTGCCTGCAGTTGTGTGTCTGAAGCTGGGATGGCTTTCTGTTCCATGTGGGTTCCCATCCTCCAAAAAGCTAGCTCAGACTTGTTCATGTGGCTGCTTCGGAGGCTTCTAAGCAATAGGCCAAAAGCCACTCTACTCTGTTGGTCAAAGGTGGTTTTGTGGCCAGCCCAGATTCAAGTGGTGTTTGCTCAGCTGCCGTAACAGAGCACCACAGGCTGAGTAGCTTCAACAACAGAAATGTATTTTCCTCATGATTCTGGTGGCTGGAAGTTCCAGATCAGGTATCTGCAAGTTCGTTCCATCTGAGGCCTCTGCCTTTGGGGTGCAGTTGGCCACCTCCTCCCTGTGTTCTCATATGATCTTTCCTCTGTGTTCACCCTGGTGTCTCCCTGTGTGTCTACATTTTCTCCTCTTATCAGGACTCCAGACTGGATGAGGGCCCAGCCTAATAACCTCATTTTAACTTTATTGCCTCTTTAAAGGCCCTATTTCCAAATACAGTTACATTTAGAGGTATCCAGGGTTGGGGCTTCAACATACAAATTTTGTGAGGACACAATTTAGCCCATAACAAGGGGGGAGAAAAACACCATCTCCTGATCTTGAGGAGCTGCAGTAAGATGGAAAAGAAGCATGGACAGTGAGGGAAATAACCGAGATCATGATTGTGAAAAAGTCAACCATGCCAACTGATCCTCCACATCTGGCCTGGTTTGGGCAAAGGCAACACACATGGGCACCTCCTCTCACCAGCTGTACCTTCTCCCTCCTTCCCCTGCAAGCCTTTTCCTGGAGTTTATTGGTAATCCCAAGTCTCCGGCCTGGAAGGGCTACCGCCTCATGGTGCTGATGTTCCTCTCGGTCTGCCTGCAAACGCTGTTTAAGCAGCAGAACACGTACCGGCTCAAGGTGCTGCAGATGAGGCCACAGTCAGCCATCAGTGGCCTGGTGTACAGAAAGGTGAGCCCCGGGGGACAAGTGCAGGTCTTCCCAGCTGGGAAAAGGAACATAACTGAACTGGTTGGTAGTAATGCTATCAGCAGCTGAGAACACTTTCAGTCCTTACTTATTAGAGCCACTCACGATATTTTCTCACTTTCTTTGTTATTTCTCTTTATTTATACATATTTATTTTTTTGAGAGAGTCTCCACCCACTGTGACCTCCTAGAGTGCTGGGATTACAGGTGTGAGCCACCTTACCCAGCCTCCCTTCCTTCTTAAGTTTGAGTCATATTCTGCTGTGCGGATGGATCACACTGTGTTTATCTTTTCATCTGATGGTGGACCTGTCGGTTGATTTTTGCCTTTTGGCTGTTGTGAATCACGCTGCTGTGAGCATAGGTGTGCAAATACCTCCCTGAGTTCCTGCTTTCTATTCTTTTGGGATGGATGGTAGTGGCTTTGTTGGAGCAAATGGTAATATTGTGTGTTAATGTTTTGAGGGACCACCGTTTTTAAAGTGTTTTGTTGTTGTTTGTTGTTGTTGTTGTTGTTGTTGTTGAGATGGAGTCTCACTGTGTCACCCAGGCTGGAGTGCAATGGCATGATCTGGCCTCACTGCAACCTACTCCTCCCATATTTGAGCCATTCTCTTGCCTTGGCCTCCTGAGTAACTGAGATTACAGGCACCTGCCACCACACCTGGCTCATTTTTGTATTTTTAGTAGAGACAGGGTTTCACAATGTTGCCAGGCTGGTCTCGAACTCCTGGCCTCAGGTGATCCGCCCACCTCGGCCTCCCAGAGTGCTGGGATTACAGGTGTGAGCCACCTCACCTGGCTCTTGTAAAGTGTTTTAATCACCCTGTTTTACTGTTCTTCAGCTGGGGTTATGGTCTCAGCTCTGCTTTTCTCTGCTCCTGCTAAGGGACTCCCCATAGGCAGCCCAGTTCCTGCCTCTGTCCAGGAAACAGCATACCAGGAAGTGAAGTTGGGTTGGTCCTGCCTCAGTGCTGCTTCTGTTTCAGGTAAATATCCTGTGGGGTCAGGAAAGAAAATCCCAAGTGCACCTGTGGAACACCATGGGCACCCCCCAACTAAGGACTGTGGGAGAGATAGGGTGTTAGAGG